>NC_135319.1:7270458-7596455 GCF_048772815.1 Callospermophilus lateralis
TATGTCCATATATCATATATGATGAGTGCTCATGAAAAAATGGATCCATTTTTTTTTAATTCACGTGAATTAAATGGTTTAATTTAAATGGGGTAAACAACTGTTCAGGATTGTTTTAATATGTGAAAAAATAGGAGGTTAACAGACCTGTTTTTTTAATTTTACCTTTCCTTTTCATTATATTTAATAATTCTCTTCAAGATAATGTAAATTGTTAAGAAAATTGTTTTCTTTTAGTGCCTTCTGGAATGTTACATAATTTTTTCTATAGCCATTATTGCCAGAATTCCTATCTTTATCCCAGTGCCTGTGAAGACAAAGATAAAACCAATATACAGCTTCTGCAATACCCATCACTGAACTGCTTGCAGAACTTGCTTGGAATATGTATCACTTGTATGCATTGTGAACTCACTTGTATGCATTGTGAACTATCTGCTGGTGCAGCGAATTGTGGTAGTGTTGGGATACTTATGCTGATTCTGTCATCAGTGGTACAATTTTTCCAAAAGGAGCCCTAAATTGGCTTGGTGCATCTTCCCTATTCTCGCTTGATAGAGGTCAGGAACCTTACAGAGGAAGGCGAAAGACTTCATCCACAATGACTGCTCTTTTGGCCATTTTTGTTTTGGATGCACACATGGGATCTTTCTTTAGATTTATCAGGTTCTGAGATTCAAAGCCACAACCTCACACAGGGCCAAGAGGCTGATTCAGACACATCCCTTTCCAAAGCAATTAAGCAAAGAGCCACAGGTGATGCCCATTCTTTTCCATTTGAATACTGTTTTCTTCAGGCTTCACAAAGGGGTGGCCTGAGGCAAAGACCTTCCTAACATTCAGGGCAAGGGAATCATAGGTAAGCAAATTGCCCAAAGCAGGATTTCTCCACTGAGACTTTTCTGTTTACAATGATATCTGAGTTTTCTGAAATCTTCCCATTCCCTTCAGCTATCCAGTACATGGCCATGTCACAGAGTTTGGAGGTGGTACATATCTTGAACACAAAACAATGAGGCTATTCTGGAGAGTGGCCAGAAGTCAGGAATAAAACAGGAACTTAGGAAGATAGTAGGTGTTTCCTGTCCATAAGACAAGCAACAGTCCATTTATAAAAAGGGAAGAATGAATGCCTGGAAGCTTCCTACTAGACAGGACACCTCCATTGATGCATTCTCTTTTCTAAAGACTACAACAACGGACACAGTGGATATACAGACATAGAAAAACTCGCCTTATCAAATGACTTACTAGAAACAGTCGACTCCAAACCAAACAAACCACCTTTCCTACCTATTCTCAGAACATGAGACAAAACCATGAACTCACACCCACATCCACAAAGGCACCTCCTTCTCACAAGTAGGTCTGTGACTATCTGTAGTGTCCTCTGACTGGTGGACAATAATATGTTCTTCCAAAATGGCCTGTCTTGTATCAGATCAGGCCTTCTTTGCCAACTCTGTTAAGTTGTCAGAAGCCAGCAGCTTTCTCAGGAAAGGCCCCTCTTCAGAGTTCTCCTGCCATTTGGCCATCCTCACATCAGGAGGTAACAAGAAAGACTGACTCTGTCCTTGGTAAATTCAAACAAGTGTGCCCACTGGGACTGGGACTGGGACTGGCTCTGGGTGCCTGGCTTCCTGGATCCCAAGTTCAGAGAGTTCCATCACCAAGGAAGTGAGGTAGGTCACTTCCTTCAGTAATTGAATGAGGTCAATACCTTGGCAACCACTTTGTCCTAACAATTGTTTACAAGGGTCCCATGAGATGGAGGCTGCCCCTACTTCCTCTGACACATTCATTAGTTAGAATGGTATATCAACCATAGGCACCAGGGAAGAGCTCTCCACACAGGCCTGGTTTGGTCCATCTTTTCTACATTAAGAACAGAGTGGCTGATTCAGACAGAATACTTCATACTGACCGGGTTTTTTGCCATGGAAGATTTTGCTCTCTCAGGTCCTTCAGAGCTGCCTAAGTCTTCTCCAGGGAACATTTCTGCATGAACCTTTGAGGTTTTCAGCAGGTGGAAGATCCCCTACATTCCTGTATTGTAAGACCAACTCTGTCCCTGCTGTATTGTAAAGTTAGATTGAGGGAACAGTGCATGCTTAGGGTTAATAGCAGGTTCGATTTGGGTTAGGAATCCTTCTGAGGGATGCATAATGGTATTGGGAACCTGCGATATTTACAAGAATATATAGGTGAAATATAAGTATGAAAACAGAAATTTAGATATGATTTGAAGCCCCGAAGTGCATTGGGCCCTTGATTGGGATACTTAGCTTTGAATTATATTCTGCACAGATGTCTCAGATAAATCGATATAAAATAGTAAGTGATAGGATTAGACATTTTCAACAGGCTTGAGGTTGAATATATAATCTTAGGAAGAAACAAATATTTAGTCACCAATAGGATTGACATTTGATAGGAGTAGGCAACCTGGACATTGATGTTTTTAGTAATCCATACTCACTTTCCATTTAGACTTCGGTACAAACATTAGTGTGACATTTGCATTTTGTGAAAGAAGTCACATGAAAAGACCAGTGAAGAAACCTCGTGGAAAACATGTATTCTGAATTAGGAAGTGATGGAATGTAAAACAAAATGCCTATTAATTTCTTAACTTGTTGATGAAATATATACCCTATCATGTGTATTAACTGAAGAAATAAAATCTACCAGTATTGAATAAAAATGAATGACAAAATACACATCATGTTCCATAGAAATCTACTTGCATTGATATTAAACTAGGTCAGTTACTGCAGAAATATTAGGATTTGTATGCACCATTTACTGAAGTTAGTTTTCAGTACTAGGAATCAAATATGTAGTTCAGGTGGATGAATATTTCTCAGAATAATTTTGTGAAAAGTTGATTATTAATCCACATACATGAAAATGAATGAATTTACGGAGTGTATAGTAAGACACATATATTTCATATTTTGAAAAATCTAGAGTGTGTGTGTATATACATAAACACACACACACACGGAGACATTAAAAAGTAGCAATATATGCCAATTGAAATTCACCATGAAATATATGTCATCCACAGATCCAAATAAATTCGTTTTACTGAACATGGATTCATGTATAATGTTGTTGTACAAGGAAGATCAACAATAGTTTGAATTTTCAGTTCCAACAGCATTTAGGAGGAGTGATCTCTTCTCACAATTTGTATCTGCCAAGTCAGCCACCTCACAAGAATGTACGTGTGGTACCAGGTAGGATTCTATATGTGCATATTAAAATACATGTACTGAATAGGCTACAGAAAAAGGGAGACAGGAATTCACATATTCGTTAACTTTAAAAACACATGGAGAACCATTTCAACAAAAAATTGACTAGATTTATAACTCCCACCCTATATAATCCAAAAGGCAATTCCAATGATACACCATTCGTCCTCTGAACTGCTTGTATTTCTATTCTTTTTGGGTTAATTTTCCCCATCATATTAGAATTAGTAGTCAGAGAGTCTAGTTGGGCATGTGTTAGTGTCAGGGATTCAGTATTTCAAATGGAAATTTGGAAAAGGATTCCAATGTTTATGCAAATATGTGCTACAAAAATATCTTCCCACTCTCATCCAGAACAATGCCTTGACGTTACCTTCATTCCAAGTAAAACACAATTAGAGTGGAAGAGTTAGAAAATCTGTGAATACTTATCTGGAATCGAATATGCTCAGGAGTTCACAAACTTGGAGGTGGTAGAGAAGATTCCAAAAGTAAGGGAAAGGGAAAAAACTCCACAAACATGGAGCTCTGCTGGACTAAAAAACTTCTTGAGTAACTGCCTCTGAGGTTGGGCACTTGAAATATATGTTGTAGTCAGGAGATTTAGCTTCCTTTGTAGTGAGACCATCAAATCTGGGTATGATTCTATGTGACCTGGAATACATGATTTCTTATTTTCCAAAAAACATTAGGAAGCAGTCCTTAATTCTCTCTTTGTAGGTAAACTTTGGCCACTGGGGGCTAATTTTCTACCCTTTTGAACTCTTAAACCATTTGGTCATCCTCCAGTTTTCCTGGTGTTTCTTGCTGCTGCACTGGATATTTGGTATTTGCTTCATGAAATACAATGAATTCAACTGGAACACAGTGCTTGAGGGAGTTCTGTCACGTGTGGTGGGTCAGGGTCTGCAGGAGAATGCACCAACCAGGCTTCTATCCCACATAGCTTGCCTCCTTAACCATAGCAACCTGATTCTAAACATTGGGCGGAAACCTCTCCATATAACAAGATGCCTTTACATAGAAGCGTCTGCTGGCTGCACCACGTCAGTCACAAGCCAATTGGAAGCCAATGGCAGATCCACATGGCCCCACCACAGATGTTTTTTTTAGCACACACCTGCCCATCACTGCACTAGGCCCACTACTCAGCAGGGTCCAACTTCCTGGAATCTCTGTTCTACATCATTTTCATGAAACTCAGTCAATCATGTCACTGTCCTGCATATTCATGATCAGCAACAGGACATCCAAAGTTTCTCCAGTGCCATCTGGTCATGGGAATTTCAAAAATTTCATGGTATTTATCTAGCAATTTTTCAAGGATGAATTTGGCAGCATGTGGGTTTCAATTCATTCAGGGACCATTAAGTGTTGTGGAAGTTCATGTCAAAGAAAGTTCTGGAGAACTCTCACAGGCAAGGTTTCCCAAAGATTGGCCAAAAGGTCACATAAATCCAGGCCCATTGAGGTCTACAATGTGAGGTCCATGTGTGTTATGACTCTCAACTAAGCCTGCCAAGTCTTTCAGAATAAAATCATGTGATATCCAGCCTGAGATTCCCAGTGATCTATGGAAAGCCACCCTGGGCCTAGATGTCAGTTTCCAAGGGTGACTCTCATACTTGGCCTCCTAAAATCCCAACACAATTCATGGCAATACTTCTCTAGGTTCTGTTCCTGTACTCAGTCTCTAAGGGGAATCACACCACAGTTCAAACCCAGGTGGACTCAGTCATCCATTCCAACTGCCACAAAAATGACCACAATTAAAACCAAAACACTTCCACATGGCCCTCATCTTCTTCCATATAGACACTCATCATATCCTCCGGCTGGAGATTTACATGAGGAATGCAGCCCAAGACAGTGTCCAAAATACGCTCCCTTGCTCCTCGTTTACCTAAATTCTGAGTGACCTGGACACCCTTCCTTTGAACCAGAAGTGATCAAATAGGACTGCCATTAATACTGATCCACTTCTCAAATTTGAGACCTACTGACTGTGGGGTTTAGATTCTTTATGTGAATTGGAGTCATGAGAATACCCAAGCACCTATGTGCTAGCCTCTGCAGGGATTTGAAGAATTCATTTGACCTAAAGGATCCCTATTCTCACTTGATTGATGTCAGAAACCTTACAGAGGAAGGCGAAAGACTTAATCCACAATGACTGCTCTTTTTGTCATTTTGGATTTGGATGCACACATGGGATCTTTCTTTAGATCCATCAGTTGCTGAGAATCTAAGCCACATCCTAACACAGGGCCAAGACGCTGATTCAGACAAATCCCTTTGCAGAGCAATTAAGCAAAGAGCCACAGGTGATGCCCATTCTTTTTTATTTGAAAAAGGTTTTCTTCAGACTTCACAAAGTGTTGGCCTGAGGCAAAGACCATCCTGACATTTAGGGCAATAGAACAATAGGTAAGAAAAGGCCCAAAGCAGGGTTTCCCCAATGAGACATTACAGGTCAAACTGGTATGTGAGTTTTCTGAGATGCTCGCCATTCACTTCAGCTATTCAGTACATGGCCATGTCACAGAGCTTGGAGGTGGTACATATCTTAGATACAAAACCATGAGCCTATTATGGAGAGTGGCCAGATTTCAGGAAGAAAACAGGAACTTAGGAAGATCGTAGGTGTTGCCCATCAAAATGGCAAGCCGCATTTCATTTATAAATTGGGTAGGATGAATGCTGGTAAGCTTTCTAATAAACAGGACACACCAATTGATGCATTCTCTTTTCTAAAATCTATAACCATGGACACAGTGGGATACAGAGACACAGAAACACTCGCATTGTCAAACGACTTACTAGAAACAATTCAGTCCAAACCAAACAAACCTCATTTGTGCCTATTCAAAGAACAAGAGCCAAATCCACAAACCCACACCCACACCCAAAAAGGCACCTCTTTTCCCCAAGTAGGTTGTGACTATTTGGAGTGTCCTCTGACTGTGGGACATTCTGGGTCCCCCAAAATGGCCTGTCCTGTCTCTGATCTTGTGTCCTTTTCCAACTTTCTGAAGTTGTCAGGAGCCAGTGGTGAGCCACTACCTGCTTTCTCATAAAAGGCCCCTCTTCAGAGATTTCCTGCCATTTGGCCATCCTAACATCAGTAGGTACCAAGAAATATTGACTCTGTCCTCGGAAAATCCAAAAAGTGAAACCACTGGGACTGGTTCTAGGACTGGCACTGTTTGACTGGCTTCCTGGATCACAAGTTCAGAGAGTTCCATCACCAAGGAAGTGAGGTGAGGTCACTTCCGTCAGGAACTGAATGAACTCACTGCCTTGTCAACCACTTTGTCCTAAGAGTTGCTTCCAAGCTTCCCATGAGATGGAGGCTGCCCCTGCTTCCTGTGACACTTTCACAAGTTAGAATGGTATATCAACCATAGGCACCCAGGAGAAGCTCTCCACACAGGTCTCATTTGGTCCATCTTCTCTACATTAAGAATAGAGAGGCTGATTCAGACACAACCCTTCACCCTGACCAGGTTGTTTTCAATGGAAAATGACTTGTGCTCTCTCAGGTCCTTCAGAGGTGCCTACATTTCTCCAGGGATTATGTCTGCATGGACCTTTGAGGTTCTCAGCAGGTGGAATATCCCCTACATCCCTGTATTATAAGACCAACTCTGTCCCTGCTCTTCTGTAAAGTTAGATTGAGGTAAGAGTATATGTTTAGGGTTAATAACATGTTTGATTTGGGTTAGGAATCATTCTGCTGAATGAATAATGGTATTGGGAACCTGCAATATGTATAAAAATATATAGGTAAAATATATGTATAAAAACAGAAATCTAACTAACATTTGAAGCCCAGAAGGGCACTGGGGCCTTGATTGGGATTTTTAGCTTTGAATAAATCGATATACAATGGCATAGGAACTTGTACCTTGGATAATAGAATGTAGAAGAGAACATCCAGTCAAAAAGGATAGTCGGTAGTAAAAGGTTAATAAAATAGGTACTTGTCACTTCCTGTTTTTACTTATGCTTAACAAAACACTGTTGAAATCTTGAGAACTGTTTGCTTATCTTGTTCCCAGAATGTGCTGTTCCCAACTGCCAAAGTGTAGAATGTACTCCCTCACCCGGTTGCACGCAAACCGACCACTCGCCAAGACCCATCAGTAAACTTCCCGCCCTGCCCTCTCCAAGGAAAGTATATATGTTCTGCTTAAACTGCTCTCAGGGCTCTCTGCTCTATTCAAGTGAGCTCTGAGCCCCAGCATGCTGGACCCCCAATAAACCCTTTGCTGTTGGATAAGACAGTCTCTTGGTGGTCTCTTCCTTCAATGCTCGCCCGACCTTTACATATGGAGATTCCACCGAGTTCTGGCAGCAGCAGACAAGAGACCCTAACGGGCTCCTCTTGGGTTAAGTAAGGCGCCTCTTTCTGGTTTCAGTGTTAATCTTAGGGCTTGGAAAAATGGCTGTCAATGAAGAGCGTGAGCTCTCTCCGATGGTGGCTGACAGACATGTCACAGAGCCACAGGCCACGTCACTGGGGGACGCCCCAAAGGACTCAGAAAATCGAGGAACAATAGTCTCCTCGACTCAGTGATATTTTATATCAGATTCGGTATTGCCAGCCCATTGGGTTTTGCTGGCTACTCAGTCCTGGTCTCAGTTTTGGATGTCCATTGAATGTCTTTATTTTCTTGTTTTGTCTGTGTCATGTGTCCTTGCATTCACTCTTTGTGTATCTTTCATTATGGGACACAGTACTTCAATACTCATGTCCCTGACCCTTGATCACTGGACCAAATTTCACTTAATGGCTCAGAATCTTTCCTTTTTCAGTAAAACGCTGGACCTGCCAGACTCTCTGTGCCTCAGAATGGCCCACATTTGGACTCGGATGGCCTCTAGAAGGATCTTTCTGCTTCCCACTAATTTAATAAGCCAGAGATATTGTCTTTCAACTGGGCACACATAGCCATCCAGATGAACAGCCATATATCTTAACTTTTCAGGACCTCTGCAAATCTCCTCCTCCATGGGTGAAGCATTTCCTTGCCCCTGCCCCCACTCCTACTCCTTCCCCCACGATCTCTCAAACCCTCTTCTCCTCCTCCTCCTCCTCCCTCTGTTCTCCCTGAGTCACAAGATTTGACTCTACTAGACTCTCCTCACCTCCTTATTCCCTGCCCTCGTCCCCCAACCACCAACACCCTCTAAGTGATTCCCCTGCAGCTGACTCAGCCTCTCCACTGTTGGACAAAGCTAAGCTGGCCCAGCGCCCTCCAGATAACTCCTCCGCGGCACACACAGCCCCTCCTCCCCAGGAGGAAGCTGGCCTGGCTAAGGGAACTCGCTGGCGGCGAATGTTTGAAAACCCTGGAACTCCTGTGATGATCCCCCTATGTCCCTACGGGCCAATGATTGACAAAGGCAATGGGGGGAAAATGCAAGCCTACCAATATTGGCCTTTCTCCTCTTCAGACGTATATAACTGGAAAAATAACAATCCCCATTTTTCCTAGGATTCTACCCGGCTCACATGTCTGGTTGAGTCATTGATGTTTTCAGAGCCGCCTACTTGGGATGACTTTCAACAACTCCTAGGGACTCTCTTTATGACAGAGGAACAAAAGAGAATCCTCCTGGAAGCTAGAAAAAAAATCCTAAGACCAGATGGGAGGCTGACACATCTTGCCAACATAATCAAAGCCGGCTTTCCCTAGAACCAACCCAACTGGTTCCCCAAAACTTTGAAGGTAGAAAGCATCTGTCCACTTCTCACCAGGTTCTAATAGTGGGCATCCGAGCGGCCGCTAGGTGACCAACTAATTTGGCCAAGGTAATAGAGATTATTCAAGGGCCTGATAAATCTCCCTCTATGTTTCTAGAGAGAATAATGGAGACGTAGGATATATACTCCTTTCAATACTCATGCAGAAGATCAAAAGGCATCTGTCACAATGGCCTTTATTGGGCATGCTGCCCTGGATATTTAAAGAAAGTTACAATGCTTAGATGGATTACAAGATATGACTTTAAGAGATTTAGTCAGAGAAGCCGAGAAAGTATACTATAAGAGAGAAACTGAGGAAGAGAAGGGAGCAAAGGGAGGATAAAAAAAAAAAAGACAGACTAATGAGTTGACTAAGGTCCCGGTCACAACAACCAAAGTGCCAGAAAATAAGAAATGGGGAGACAGGAAGGGATACCTGGTCCCACGCCAGAGGCCACCCCTGACCTCAGATCAATGTGCCTACTGTAAAGAAAGAGGACACTGGGTTCAAGAGTGCCCTAGAAAGAGACAGCCACGGCAGGCAGCCATTCTGACTCTTGAGGATGACTACGAAAGTTAGGGCTCAGATCCCTTCCCTAAACTCAGCGTAACTTTTGAATTGGAGGGGACCCCAGTAAACTTTGAAGTGGATACAGGAGCAGTGTACTCAGCCCTTAAGGCCCCATTGGACCCTCTATCAAACAAAAGGTTTCTAGGTCAAGGGGCTAATGGCTGTAAATGTCGGGCTTGGACAACTAAGAGGACCATGGACCTGGGGAAAGGAAAAATCCATCACTCCTTTTTAGAAATCCCTGAATGCCTGGCCCCATTGATGGGCAGAGATCTGCTCACCAAGCTCCGGACCAAAATAAGTTTTAACCCTGAAGGCCCCCAAGTGGAATTTTTAAATCCTCCAGTAAAAACTCCTATAGTCATGGCTGTAACTATGTCAGTAGATAATGCACATCAACTCACTCACCTTGGTTCAAAGAAACTACAGGTATTTCTGAAGTATCAAGAACAGAGTTTTCCACTAACAGACTCACAGCAAAAGGAAATAACTGAATGGGTATAAAAACCCTGTTGCATCCATCAATTGGTTAATGCTTACCATTTCAAGCTTCCTGCAGGAAAGCACCTACGAGGAACCAGACCAGGACAATTCTGAGAAGTGGACTTTACTGAAATTAAGCCAGCAAGGTATGGACATAAATATCTCCTAGTCTTTGTAGATACATTTTCAGGATGGAATGAAGCCCTCCCCACAAAAAGAAAAAAGAAGAAAAGAAACAGCGCAAATGATGCTCAAGAAGATAGTGGAAGATATTTTTCCAAGATACGTCCTGCCTAAGGTAACAGGGTCTGATAATGCACAGGGGTTCATGGCCCAGGTAAGTCAGGGGTGAGCCAGGAACCTGGAGGTTATTTGGAAGTTATATTGTGCTTATAGACCCCAGAGTTCAGGACAGGGTGAAAGAATGAATAGAACCATTAAAGAGACCTTAACGAAATTCAGCTTAGCGACCAGCATAAAAGATTGGACTATGCTCCTGCCTTATGCAATGTTTCATGCAAGAAATACTCCCTCTGTTTCTTGAGTAACCTCATCCCCTGTGAAATTCTCTATGGGGCCCCTCCACCAGTAAGGGACCTAACCCCAACTCTAAGACCTAACGATCCCTTCCACACCCCCTTTCTTGACAGACTTAAAGCTCTTGAAAGAACTCAGCGATACCTGTAAAAACAGCTGGCCACTTCCTACCAAACTGGGGACGAGGGGACTCCACATCGATATCAATAAAGAGACTTCATCTATGTAAGACACCATCAGGTGTCATCCATGGAACCCCGCTGGAAAGGACCATACCAGGTGCTACTTATAACACCTACAGTGGTAAAGGTAGACGGAATCACTTCCTGAATCCATGCCTCTCATCTCAACCCTGCGCCCTGTCCAGACTCTTTCTGCAAACTGTAAAAGACTAGTAACACTTTCAAATTGCATATTCGCCATGTGGACAAGGCTATAGACTGAACCCTTGGCCACAAATAGTCCTAACCCTCATCAGCCCATTCAGCAGTGATGGCTGATCACAAATTCTACTGGAAAAAAAGTATAATCTGTCTTGCATACAGCCACCTTAGGGACCTGGTGGCCATCTCTCCACCCAGACATTTGTCAGCTGGCTATAGGTCTTTCCTATTGGGATATCCCTGATGAAGAGGATCCCACTAAAATACCATTAAATCCCCTCCATACCATAGGTAATGGAAACAAACATTATGGATGTGGGGACACGTGAGCCAGATGCAGGTTGGCTAGCCTAGATTACTATGTTTGCCTGGCAGACTATCAAAGCCACAAACAGTCACGGCTGTGTGGGGGAAAAGCCGACTTTTTCTGTAAGTCATGAGGATGTGAGCATACAGGGGTTGCCTGATGGAACCCAAACTCCTCATCTAATTCAGTACAGAGCATTGGCCATACTACCAATTAGATAACCAAAACCGATGGCCCCCAGAGGGGTCTCTAGATCCTCAAATTCTGTGTGACTTTTTTTTTTTTTAAAGAGAGAGTGAGAGAGAGAGACAGAGAGAATTTTTAATATTTATTTTTTAGTTTTTGGCGGACACGACATCTTTGTATGTGATTCTAAAGATCGAACCCGGGCCACACGCATGCCAGGCGAGCGCGCTACCGGTTGAGCCACATCCCCAGCCCCACGTGACCTTTTTAACTTCTGCAAGTGCTCAAAAGCGTGAAAGGAGGTTTCCCTATGGGCAGGACTTTTCAATCCTTCGCTCACATCATGAACTATGCTTATCCAATAGATCCTCACCTTCAGCCTTCTGCTCCAGAGTCTCTGCTGTCACTCCCACCTCAGCAACCAGATTTCTCCCCTCCAATTATTAGATCAAAAACACAAACCTCCGCTGGTTTTCAGATCATTGCCCCCTTGCTGAGGTAGCAGTTACTGAGGTACCCCTCCACCCACTCACTCCTCTCTTCTCCTGTCAGTGCCCACACCGGGTCCCACCAGGTCCTCTTACCAGCTAACCCAAAGCTCAAACCACCTGAGGAGAGCCCTCAGACCCCTATCCAAAATGTAATGAAAATGGCCTTTAATGTTGCTTTGTCATCACTGAAAAGGGTTTACTAAGAATTTAAAGTCCTTCACATGCGTTTTGGGATACTCACTCTTGTCTTCCCCTCTGCTCTACCTGTTTTACTGCTCAAGATTTGTTGCTAGGAAAATTCCAAACCCCTTTCCCATTATTCTTTTACATCTCTCCTTCCTCATTCTCAGATCCTCAGAGCTGCTGTCAGCCCCACCTTTCCTGTCTTCCCCTTCTTTACCAGGCCCACAGAAAAGTCTTAATAGACTTTCTACAGAAGTCTTCACCATGGCTGACTTTAGGACTTTCAGCAAAAGAGTCCCTATAAAAGAGTTCAATGTAGATAAACTTCCTCTTTTATTGTTGCCTTGTTCTACTTGGCCACTGGCTAAAAAAAATCAGCACTCCTATGCTAGACACCCCCTTACTTGTTTTCCACAAAATATGTGAACAAGACCTCTGCCCGTGAGCTGGGGCATTACTGAGATGGCTACATTTCTAAGATAAAGAAGTTACCAACTGGGCTCCGTGGTAACACCTGGCAGGGGGGAAAAATAAGAAAGGTAAGAAAAAGCTCTCCCCCTTCCACGTGTCCTTGAAAAGTTAACTTGCCCAGAACAGAAGAAAAAACAGAAACAAAAACTGGTTTTTTGAACATCTGCAGACTTTGAACTTCTGAGCCCCTTCCCTTACATGTTGGGTACAAAATTCTGAAATTACCTAAACTTGAGTTTCAGGGGATTAATTGATTACAACAGAAGCAATGCCCTCTAAATCTGGTTGCAACCAATTAGAACGGTTTCCCTGTCTTCGGTGCTATCTTAGGAGCCTTGCCTACAACAGCCTAATTCTATATAATTAAACATTGTTTATGTTTTAAAGAAATGGACAACAGATGTGATTAATTGTGTAATGGTGCAGATGTTTCCCAGAGTGCTCTAACATGATGCAGATTCATTTGAAGATCAAATAGGGGGGCATACAACCCGTTTCCACTGGGAACATATATCCCTCAGTTTAGCCATCCTATTAGGAATAGGAGTTGCTGCAGGGGTGGGCACAGGAACCACTGCACTGGTCCATGGGACACAACAAATGACCCAATTTGAAGCAGCAATAGACCAAAACAAAGATATTAGATACCTCCATCAGAGCTTTGCATGAATCTTTAACCTCTCTCTCTGAAGTTGTTTTACAGAACAGGTGAGTGACACAAAACACACACACACACAGAAAAAAAAATAGCAATATATATGTCAATCAAAATTCATCATAAAATATATATCATCCACAGATCCAAAAATATTCATTTTACTGAACATGGATTTATGTATAATGTTGTTCAACTAGGAAGCTCACCCATAGGTTGAATATTCAGTTCCAACACGGTTTAGTAGGAGTGATCTCTTCTCACAATTTGTACCTGCCAAGTCATCCACCTCACAAGAATGTATTTGTGGTACCAGGTAGGATTCTTTATATGCATATAAAAATACATGTGCTGAATAGGCTACAGAGAAAGGAGACAGGAATTCACATATTTGTTAATTTTAAAAACACATGGAGAACTATTTCAATTAAAAAATGACTAGATTTAACTCCTACGCTGTATCATGCATAGGCAAGTCCAAATATACACCATGCCTCCTCTGAACTGCTTGTATTTCTATTCTGTTTGGGTTATATTTCTCCGTCCTATTAGGATTAGTAGTCAGAGTCTGGTCGGGTATGTATTAGTGTCAGGGATTCAGTATTTCGAATGGAAAATAGGAAATTGAATTCAATGTGTATGCAAATATATGCTACACAAAAATCTTCCCACTCTCATCCAGAACAATGCTTTAATATTACCTTCGCCTCAAGTGAGACACAATTAGAGGAGAAGAGTTAGAAAATCTGTGAATACCTATCTGGAATGGAAAATGCTCCAGATTTCACATCTTTGATGGAGGTAGAGGAGTTTCTAAAAGTAAGGCACAGGGTAAACACTCCACAAACATGGAGCTCTGCTGACCTAAAGACTTTTTGAGAATCTGCCTCTGAGTTTGAGCACTTGAAATATAGGTTGATGTCAGGAGCTTTAGCTTCTTTTGTAGTGAGACCATCAAAGCTGGGTCTCCATCTCTTTGACCTGAAGGACCTGGTTTTTTATTTTCCAATGAACATGAGGCAGCAGGCCTGAATCATCTCTTTGTAGGTAAACTGTGACCACTGGTGACTTAGTGTCTCTCTGAGTGAACTGTGAATCCATTTGGTCCTCCTCCACTTTTTGTGGTGTTGTTCCTGCTGCCCTGGGAGTTTGGTATTCGCTTCATGAAATACAAAGAGTCCAACTGGGACACAGTGCTGGAGGGAGTTCTGTCACGTGTGGTGGGTCAGGGTCTGCAGGAGAATGCACCAACCAGGCTTCTATCCCTCATAGTTTGCCCCATTGCCCCCTTGTCCATATCAACATGATTCTGAACATTGCCCTGAAACAAGATGACATTACATATAGGATCTGCTGGCTGCACCATGTCAGTCACAAGCCATTTGGAATCCAGTGGTAGATCCTCATGGCCCTACCACTGATGTTTTAACACACACCTGCCCACCACTGTTCTAGGCCCACTACTCAGCAGACTCCAACGTACTGGCATCTCTGTTCTACACCATTTTAATGAAACCCAGTCAATCAGGCACTGTCTTGTATACTCATGATCAGCAACAGGACATTAAAAGGTTCTCCAGTGCCACCTGGTCATGGGAATTTCAATAATTACATGGTGTTCTTCTAGTCATTTTTTAAGGATGAAGTTGGAGGCACTGTGGGTTTCACTTCATTCAAGAATCATTAAATGTTGAGAAAGCTCATTTCAATGAAAGTTCTGGAGAAATCTCACAGGCAAGGCTTACCAAAGAGAGGCCAAAAGATGACAGGAAGCCAGGCCAATTGAGGTCTACATTGTCAGGTCTATGTGTGTTTTGACTCTCAACTATGGCTGCCAAGTCTTTCACAATAAAGTCATATGATATCTTGGCTGAGATTCCCAGTGCTCTGTGGAAAGCCACCCTGGGCCTAGGTCTCAGTTTCCAAGGGCGACTCTCATGCATGGCCTCCTGAAGTCCCATCACAATTCAAGGAAATACTTCTCTGAGGTCAGTTCCACAACACAGTCACTAAGGGGAATCACACCAGAGTTCAAGCCCAGGTGGACCCAGACCTTTCTTTCAACCACCACACAAATGACCACAATTAAAACCAAAACACTCCCACATGGCCCTTATCTTCTTCCATATAGTCACTCTGGTAACCTCTGGCTTGAGGATTCCATGAGGTCTCAGCCAAAGACAGTGTCCAAAACAGGCTCCCTTGCCCCTATTTTGCCTAAAGTCAGGGTGGCCTGGACACCCTTTCCATGAACCAGGAGTGATCAATTAAGCCTCCCATTAATACTGCTCTGTTTCTCCAATTTGAGGCCTACTGACTTTCAGGTATAGATTCTTAATGTGATTTGAAGTCATGCGAAAACCCAAGCACCTCTACAGGGATTTGAAGAACTCATTTGACCCAAAGAATACCTATTCTCACTTGATGGAGGTCAGGAACCTAACAGAGGAAGGCGAGAGACTTCATCCACAATGACTGATCTTTTGGAAATTATGGTTTTGGATGCAGACATGGGATCATTCTTTAGATCCATCAGGTGCTGAGAATCAAAGTCACAGCCACATACAAGGCCAAGAGGCTAATTCAGACACATCCCTTTCCAAAGCAATTAAGCAAAGAGCCACAGGTGATGCCCATTCATATCCATTTGAAAACTGTATTCTTCAGGGTTCACAAAGGGGTGGCCTGAGTCAAAGTCCTTCCTGACATTCTGCACAACAGAACAATAGGTAAGCAAAAGGCCCAAAGCAGCGTATATCCACTGAGACTTTCCTGATCACACTGATGTCTGATTTTTTTGAGATGCTGGCCATTCCCTTCAGCTATCCTGTACATGGCCATCTCAAAGACTTTGGAGGTGGTACATATCTTGGACACAAAACCATGAGCCAATTCTGGAGAGTGGCCAGAATTCAGGAAGAAAACAGGGACTTAGGAAGGTAGTAGGTATTGCCCATCCATAAGGCAAGCCGCACTCCATTCATAAATTGGGCAGGATGAATACTGGGAAGCTTTCTACTAGACAGGACACATCCATTATTGCATTCTCTTCTCTCATGTCTACAACCACGAACACAGTGGGATACACAGACATAGAAACACTCATCTTGTCAAACGACTTACTAGAAACAGTTCACTTCAAACCAAACAAACCACCTTTCCTACCTATTATCAGAACATGAGACAAAACCACAAAACCACACTCACAAAGGCACCTCCTTCCCTCAAGTATGTGTGTGAATCTCCGGAGTTTACTCTGAGTGGTGGGCCATACTATGTTCCCCCGAAATGGCCTGTCCTCTCTCAGATCTGGTTTCCTTGGCCAACTCTGTGAAGTTGTCAGGAAAAAGTGATGAGCCACTACCTACTTTCTCAGGAAAAGTCCCTCTTCAGAGCTCTCCTGGCATTTGGCCATACTCAACTCAGCAGGTACCGAGAAAGACTGACTCTGTCCTTGGAAAATCCAAACAAGTGAGCCCACTGGGACTAGGACTGGGATTGCCTCTCAGTGTCTGGCTTCTTGGATAGCATGTTCAGAGAGTTCCATCATCAAGTAAATGAGATATGTCACTTTCTTTGGAACTGAATGAGGCCACTGCCTTGACAACCCCTTTGTCCTAAAAGTTGCTTCCAAGGGTCCCATGAGATGGAGGCTGCCCCTACTTCCTGTGACACTTTCACAAGTTAGAATGCTATATCATCCATAGGCACCCGGGAACAGTTCTCCACACAGGCCTGGTTTGGTCCATCTTCTCTACAATTAGGAGAGAGAGGCTGATTCAGACCCATCCCTTCATTCTGACCAGGTTGTTTGCCATGGAAGATGACTTTTGGTCTCTCAGGTCCTTCATACCTCCCTACAACTTCTCCAGGTATCATTTCTGCATGGAACTTTGAGGTTTTCAGCAGGTGGAAGGTCCCCTACTTTCCTGTATTTTAAGAACAACTCTGTCCCTGCTCTTCTGTAAAGTGAGATCGAGGGAACAGTGTATGTTTAGGATTAATAACAGGTTCGATTTGGGTTAGGAATCATTCTGTGTGATGAATAATGGTATTGGGAACCTGCGATATTTACAAGAACATAGAGGTCAAATATAAGTATGGAAACAGAAATCTAGGTATGATTTAAAGTCCAGAATGACACTGAGCCCTTGATTGGGATACTTAGCTTTGAATTATGTTCTGTAACCATGTCTCAGATAATTCGATATACAATGTCACAGGACCTTGTACCTGGGTAGATTGAATGTAGAAGAGAACATCTAGTCAAAAAGGGATAGTAGGTAGGATTAGGAAGATAGTCGGTAGGTTTAGGAAGAAGAGTGAGTATAGGATTTGGACCAAAGTTCTTTAGCAATAGGGTTTCGGTTAGAGAGTGAATGAAAATATCAGGATATGTGAAGAGTCAGTCACAATGATGAACTGGGGAAAATATGTAGGAAATCAGGCATCAATAGAGACATTATGAAATCAGGCAAAGTATAAAGTGAGTGATAGGATTAGACATTTTCAAGAGGGTTGAGTTTGAATATATAATCATTGGAAGAAACAAATATGATGTCACCAATAGGATTGACATTTGAGAGCATTAGGCAACCTGGACATGGATTTTTTTTAGTTATCCATGTTCACTTTTCTTTTAGGCTTTGGTACAATCATAAGTGTGACCTTTACATTTTTTGTTCAGAATTTTACTGTGATAAAATGTATATGTGGATCAGGTGACATGAGTATTTCTTCCACCATTTCTGGGAGCAATATTTTGAAGACATATACAGTAGTGTTAGGGGTACAAAGAGGTGTACCCTGTGTCTATGAATATAGAGATAATGAATGAGTAGACCATCCTGTGAATAAATAATATAACTGGTTCCACTTTAAATAATGGAATTGATGTCTGAAACTATACAGGAAATCTTATGTTGATATACAATCATTCATTCCAACCAGTTATACATCTTATGGTAATATTAGGATTATGGTTTATCATGAAGGGTGTTTGAGTTTTGCTTCATAAGTGATTATAAAAAATGAAAATATTGTGTTTGGAAAAAATTCTTATGAAAAGACCAGTCAAGAAACATGGAAGAATACATGTGTTCTGAAGCATGAAGTGATTGATCATGAAAATAATGCCTTTAAGTTTTCTAACTTGTGGATGAAATGTATATCCTATGATGTGCATTAACTGAAGAAATAGTAATGTACCAGTGTTGAATAAAAATGAACCGCAAAATACACATCATGTCCCCTAAGAATCTACTTGCATTGATGTTAACTGGACAGTAACTGTAGAAATATTAGAGTTTGTATGCACCATTCACTGAAGTTAGTTTCAGTACTAGGAAACAAATATGTATTTCAGGTGGATGATTATTTCTGAGAATGATCTTGTGGAAAGTTTGTTATAAATCCACATATATGAATATGAATGAATTTAGGGAGTGTATAATTAGACACATATATTTCATATATACACACTCACACGCACAGACATTAAAAAGTAGCAATATAGGAGATCCAACATGGCGGTGGGCATGGAGAAATCAAATCTCTGACCTCTTAAGCTGCGCGGGCATAGGGAGTCGTAAACTGTCTAAATGCTGTTTGCTCAGAATCACTAGGCAATGTTGACCTGACGTCGATCTGGGGCGAACAGTCTGGGCCCTTCAGAACACACAGAGAGCCCGGATCTGCTGCATACAAGCTCAGATTTGCCTGCTTCTCGTGACTCAGAACTAACGTTCCCGCTGAAATAACTGGCCGGCCCTTCTGAATTTACAGAGGTAAAAGCAAACTGAGCCTTCATAGGCCGTGGCCACTGGATTGAAATCGGGCTTGGGAGAGACAGTTAGGACCAACCGTTGCATTGGTCACCTGGCAAAAGGAATGAACGGTCACCATTTGCATGGGATAACACCATGGCAGAGAACTGACATCATGGGCAGAGGAGATAACTTCATTGAAACCAGCACGACAGGTGTGTAATCCCCTATCCATCTCTCTCCACACAGCTGGGAAACCTTAAGGGCCCCTCCCAGCTCTCCCTTAAGGGACCCTCCCAGCTCTCCCATGAGCAAGATAGCCAGACCATGGGAATCAGGTGTGGCGTGGCACTCGCGGCGTGGAATTCCCAGCTACCGCTCCCACCAGTGCTGACAACCAGCACCAGCTAATGGGGGCATGGCTACCGGAGGGTAAGCAAATTTGCTGGGGGCTGTCAGCCCAAAGCTATACAAACTTAGGTTCTGAGGAGGGCAAACAGGGAGAGTGTGCCTGGCGTTCATGAAAACAGGGCTACCAGGAGCAGAGACCTGACATGTACCCAGTATTGTGGTGAGCGTCACAGTTGAGTGGAGCCTGGCTTGAGGAAACACAAGAGAAGGCCCTAGGCACTCAGGATTAGAGACCACCCAGTCTGGGAGGAAGAGCTGCTGCACAGTGATTGGTTCCCACCTATTGAGAGGAGAAGCTTGGCCCAGTGAGTACAGCTCCACCTACTGAAAGAGAAGTTAATTGAACTCTATGACTTCATGTATTTTTATTATTTTTTTTATTTTTAGTTTTTTTTTTCTATTTCTTTCATTTTCATTTTTTTTGTTTGTGTTCTTTAACTTATTTTAATGTTTTTATTTTTTTAATTTTATTATTATTATTTTAAATTTAAATTTTCATTTTTTAAATTATCATTATTATTTTAAAAATTTATTTTTTATTTATTTTCTAATTTTTTCTTTTGTCTTTTCATTTCTTTTCAATTTTCTTATTCCCTCTTTCTTGAATTCTACCTACCTATTCTCATTCTCTTTAGTGACTTCTTCCCATCCCTTCTGATATCTTTCCTCCCAAGCATCAAATTAATTTATAAGAGTAAGCAGTAACTCAGCACTCAAATAGAACAAGAAGTAACATGAGCAGCATAAAAAGGCAAGAAAGCAAAGGAGTACAAACAATGAAGGACAACCTAAATTTTCAGGAGGACCTAGAATCATCAGAAAAATTGTCATATAAAGAACTCAAGGAATACCTTAGAGAGATGGAATGGAACCTTAAAGAGGATATGAGACAGCAAATCCATACAGTGAAAGAACACATTGAAAATGAATTACATAAACAGGTAAAAGAAGAAGTTAAGCATCTTTATCAGGGATAGAAATTATAAAAAAATCAAACAATAATTCCAGAAATGCAGGAAACGTTAAACCAAATTAAAAACTCAATTGAGAGTATTACTAACAGAGTGGAGCAAGTAGAATACAGAATGTCACATAATGAAGACAAAATATATCATCTTGAAAAGAGTCTAGCCAACACAGAAAGGCTGGTAAAAAATGACGAGAAAAACATCCAAGAGATACGGGATAAAATAAAAAAACCAACTGATGAGTCATCTGGATAGAGGAAGGTACAGAGATTCAAACCAAGGGAATGAGTAACCTGCTGAATGAAATAATTACAGAAAACTTTCCAGAAATAAAAAAGAAAACGGATATACAAATTGTAGATGCTTACAGGAAACAGAGCACACAAAATTACAGTAGACCAAAGCCAAGACACATTGTTATGAAGATATCCAATATACAGAAAAAAGAGAAAATATTAAAAGCTTAAAGAGAAAAGAGGCAGATTACATTCAGGGGTAAACCCAAAATGTTAACAACAGATTTTTCATCACAGACACTGAAAGTGAGAAGATCCTGGAACAATGTATTTCAAACACTGAAAGACAATGGATGCCAACCAAGAATTCTGTATCCAGCAAAATTAAGCTTCAGGTACAACAACAAAATAAAAATCTTTCATGATAAACAAAAGCTAAAAGAATTTTCAGTCAGAAAACCAGCATTGCAAAGTGTCTTGAGCAAAACACTACACGAGGAAAAAATAAAAAACAACAACCAAAACCATCAGTGGGAAGTGCCTCAGTAATGACAGAGGGTGGGGGAAAAGCTAATCATGGAGAAACAAACTAAATTAAAAAAAAAAAGATAAATATTCAAACATGGCTGGCAGTACAAACCATATATCAATAGTAACTCTAAATATTAATGGCTTAAACTCTCCAATAAAGCAACATAGGCTTGTAGCTTGGATTCAAAAAACAAATCCAACAATATGTTTCCTCCAACAGACACATCTGAATGGAAAAGTCATACACAGGCTGAAGGTGAAAGGTTGGGAAAAAATATACCATGCACACGGTCCTCATAAGCAAGCAGGGGTGGCCATCCTCATATCGAATAAAATCGACTTCAAGAATAATTTAATCCAAAGGGATAAGGAAGGACATTATATACTGTTAAAAGGAACCATTCACCAACAAGACATAAAAATTATAAATATTTACGCACCATTTAATGGTGCTGTGACGTTAATAAAAAAAATTCTCCTCAAGTTCAAGAATCAAATAGACCACAACACAATAATTATGGGTGACTTCAACACACCTCTCTCATCATTGGACAGATCCTCCAAACAAAAGTTGAATAAAGAAACTATAGAACTCAATATCACAATCAATAACATTGACTTAACTGACATATATAGAATATATCAACCATCATCAAGTGGATATACTTTTTTCTCAGCAGCACATGGATCCTTCTCAAAAATAGACTATATATTATGCCATAGGGCAACCCTCAGTAAATATAAAGGGGTGGACTTAATACTATGAATTTTATCTGATCATACTGGAATAAAACTGGAAATCAATGAAAAAGAAGGAAGAAAAAATCCTACATCACATGGAAAATGAACAATATGTTACTGAATGATCAATGGGTTACAGAAGACATAAATGAGGAAATCAAAAAATTCTTAGAGATAAATGAAAATACAGACACAACATATCGAAATCTATGGGACACAATGAAAGCAGTTTTAACAGGGAAATTCATCACATGGACGTCATTCCTCAAAAAAAGGAAAGAACAACAAATAGATGAGCTAACACTTCATCTCAAAGCCCTAGAAAAGGAAGAGCAAAACAACAGCAAATGTAGCAGAAGGCAAGAAATAATTAAAATCAGAGCGGAAAACAACAAAATTGAAACAAAAGAAACTATGGAAAAAATTAACAAAAGTAAAGCTTGGTTCTTCGAAAAATAAATAAGATCGATAGACCCTTAGCATCCCTTTATGTTCAAAACATTATAAAAACTAGGGATAACAGGAACTTACCTCGACATTGTAAAAGCTATTTATGTTAAGCCTCAGGCTAGCATCATTCTGAATGGAGAAAAATTGAAGCATTCCCTCTAATACCTGGAACAAGACAGGGATGTCCTCTACCACCACTTCTATTCAATATAGTTCTCAAGACACTGGCCAGATCAATTAGACAGATGAAAGAAATTAAAGGCATAAAAATAGGAAAAGAATAACTTAAATTATCACTATTTGCAGCTGACATGATTCTATATATAGAAGACACAAAAGGGTCTACAAGAAAACTACTAGAACTAATAAATGATTTCAGCAATGTGGCAGGATATAAAATCAACATGCATAAATCAAAGGCATTTCTGTATATCAGCGACAAAACTTCTGAACCAGAAATGAGAAAAAAAAAAAAAAAAAACATTCCATTCGCAATATCCTCAAAAAATAAAAATAAAATCTTTGGGAATCAACCTAACAAAAGAGGTGAAAGATTTATACAATGCTTACTACAGAACCCTATAAAGAGAAGTAGAATACGATCTTACAAGATGGAAAAATATACACTGTTCATGGATAGGGAGAACTAACATCATCAAAATGGTGATATTACCAAAAGCTCTCTATAGGTTTAACGCAATGCCAATCAAAATCCCAATGGCATTTCTTGTAGAAATAGAGAAAGCAATCATGAAATTCATATGGAAAAATAAAAGACCCAGAAAAGCAAAAGCAATTCTAACCAGGAAGTGGTATAGCGGTATAGCGATACCAGATTTCAAACTAAATTTCAGAGCAATAGTAACAAAAACAGCATGGTACTGGTACCAAAACAGGCGGGTGGACCAATGGTACAGAATGTAGGACACAGAGATTAATCCACAATGCTACAACAATCTTATATTTGATAAAGGAGTTAAAAGCATGCAATGGAGTAAGGATAGCATCTTCAACAAATGGTGCTGGGAAAACTGGAAATCCAAATGTAACAAAATGAAACTGAATCCCTTTCTCTCGCATGCAAAAAAGTTAACTCAAAAGGGATCAAGGACCTTGATATCAAATCAGAGACATGGCATCTGATAGAAGAAAAAGTTGGCTACGATTTACATACTGTGGGGTCGGGCTCCAAATTCCTCAATAGGACACCCATAACACAAGAGTTAATAACTTCTATCAACACATGGGACTTACTCAAAGTAAAAAGTTTTTTTCTCAGCAAAAGAAACAATAAGAGAGGTAAATATGGAGCCTACATGCTGGGAACAAATCTTACTCCTCACACTTCAGATAGAGCCCTAACATCCAGAGTATACAAGGAACTCAAAAAATTAAACAAGAAGATAACAAATAACCCAGTCAACAAATGGGCCAAGGACCTCAACAGACACTTCTCAGAGGAGGACATACAATCAATCAACAAATACATGAAAAAATGCTCACCATCTCCAGCAGTCAGAGAAAGGTGAATCAAAACCACCCTAAGATACCATATCACTCCAGGAAGATTGGCAGCAATTATGAGGTCAAACAACAAGTGCTGGCGAGCATGTGGGGAAACAGATACACTTGTACATTGCTGGAGGGACTGCAAATTGGTGCAGCCAATTTGGAAAGCAGTATGGAGATTCCTTGGAAAGCGGGGAATGGAACCACCATTTAACCCAGCTATTCCCTTTCTCGGTCAATTCCCTAAAGACCTAAAAATAGCGTGCTACAGGGACACTGCTACATCAATGTTCATAGCAGCACAATTCACAATAGCAAGACTGTGGAACCAACCTAAATGCACTTCAATAGATGAATGGATAAAAAAAAAATGTGGCATTTATACACAATGGAGTATTACTCTGCATTAAAAAATGACAAAATCATGGAATTTGCAAGGAAATTGATGGCACTAGAGCAGATTATGCTAAGTGAAACTAGCCAATCCCTAAAAAACAAATGCCAAATGTCTTCTTTGATATAAGGAGAGTAACTAAGAACAGAGAAGGGATGAAGAGGATGAGAAGATGATTAACATTAAAACAAGGATGAGAGGTGGGAAGGAAAGGGAGAGAGAAGGGAAATTGCATGGAAATGGAAGGAGACCCTCAGGGTTATACAAATCTACATACAAGATGAAGTGAGAAGGAAGGGAAAAATAATACAAGGGAGAGAAATTTATTACAGTAGAGAGGGTAGAGAGAGAAGAGGGGAGGAGAGGGGAGGGGATGGGGATAGTAAAGGATAGGAAAGGCAGCAGAATACAACAGACACTAGTATGGCAATATGTGATTCAATGGATGTGTAAGTGATGTGATTCTGCAATCTGTATAGGGGTAAAAATGTGAGTTCATAACGCACTTGAATCAAACTGAGAAATATGATATATCAAGAACTATGTAATGTTTTGAAAAAGCATAAATAAAAATTATTAAAAAAGGAAACTAACTTCAGTGAATGATGCACGCGAATCCTAATATTTCTACAGTAACTGACCCAGTTTAATATCAATGCAAGTAGATTCCTATGGTACATGATGTGTATTTTGACGTTTATTTTTATTCAACAATGGTACATTACAATTTCATCAGTTTATGCACATTGTAGGATATATATTTCATCCACAATTCATCAAATTTATAGGCATTTGTTTCATTTTCAATCACTTCCTACTTCAGAACACATGTCTTCCTCCATATTTCTTGACTGGTAATTTTATGAGACTTCTTTCCAAACACATTATTTTCAATTTCCATAATCACTGTTGAAGCAAAACTCACACACACTTCATGATAAACAATAACCCTAAGATGACAATTAGATATATAACTGGTTGGAATGAATGATTGTATGTCAATATATGATTTCTTATATATATTCAGATATCAATTCAATCCATTATTTAAAGTGGAACCAGTTATATTATTTATTCACAGTATGTTCTATTCATGCATTATCTCTATATTCATAGACACAGGGTACACCACTTTGTACCCCCAATACTAATTTATATGTCTTCAAATATTGCTCACAGAAATGGTGAAAGAAATTCTCATGTCACATGATCTACATATATATTTTATCACAATAATTTTCTGGGCACAAAATGCAATGGTCACACTTATGATTGTACCAAATCCTAAATGAAAATTGAACATGGATTACTAAAAACATCCATGTCCAGGTAGCCTAATGCTTTCAAATGTCATTTCTATTGGTGACTACATATTTGTTTCTTCCTAAGATTATGTATTCAATCGCAATCCTTTGAAAATGTCTAAACCTATCACTCACTTTATAATTGCCTGATTTTGTAATGTCTCTATTGATATCTTCTTTTCTATATTTTCCCCAGTTCATCATTGTGACTGACTCTTCGCATATGCTGACATTTACATTCACTCTATAAATGAAACCCTATTGCTAAAGAACATTTGATCCAAATTTTATACTCACTCTTTTTCCTAAACCTACGACTGTCTTCCTAATCCTACCGACTATCTCAATTTGAGTGGATGTTCTCTTCTACAATAAATCATCCAAGGTACAAGGTCCTATGCCTTTGATTATCAATTTATCTGAGACAAACGTGCAGAACACAATTAAAAGCTAAGAATCCCAATCAAGGGCCTAATGCCCTTCTGGGCTACAAATCTTACCTAGATTTCTGTTTTCATACTTATATTTCACCTCTAAAGTCTTATAAATATCGCAGGTTCCCAATACCATTATTCATCAAGTAGAATGATTCCTAACCCAAATCGAACATGTTATTAACCCTAACCATACACTGTTCCCTCAATCTAACTTTACAGAAGAGCATGGACAGAGTTTGTCTTGCATTTCAGCAATGTAGGGGATCTTCCACCTTCTGAGAACCTCAAAGGTCCTTGCAGATTTGATCCTTGGCGAGGATATAGGCAGCTATGAAAGACCTGAGAGACCAAAAGTCATCTTCTATGGCAAACAACCTGGTCAGGATGAAGTGGTGTGTCTGAGTAAGCCTCTCTCTTCTTAATGTCGAGAAGATGGACCAAACCAGGCCTATGTGGAGAGCTGTTCCCGCAAACTGGTGCAGCCAATTTGGAAAGCAGTATGGAGATTATTGGGAAAGCTGGGAATGGAACCACAATTTGACCCAGCTATTGCCCTTTTCGTACTATTCCCTGAAGACCTTAAAAGAGTGAACCTCAGGGATACTGCCACATCGATGTTCATAGCAGTACAATTCACAATTGCTACACTGTGGACCCAATCCCGATGCCCTCTAATAGATGAATGGATAAAGAAATGTGGCATTTATACACCATGGAGTATTATGCAGCACGAAAATATGACAAAATCATGGAATTTTCAGGGAAATGGATGGTACTAGAGCAGATAATGCTTAGTGAAGCTAGCCAATCCCTAAAAAACAAATACCAAATGTCTTCTTGGATATAATGAGAGCAACTAAGAACAGAACAGGGAGGAAGAGCAGGAAGAAAAGATTAACGTTAAACAGAGACATGAGGTGGGATGGAAACGAAGAGAAAAGGGAAATTACATGGTAATGGAGGGAGACCCTCATTGTTACACAAATTACATATAAGAGGTTGTGAGGGGAATGGGAAAATAAACAAGGAGAGAAAAGAATTACAGTATATGGGGTACAGAGAGAAGATGGGAGGGGAAGGGAGGGGGGATAGTAGAGTATAGGAAAGGTAGCAGAATTCAACAGTAACTAATAGGGCATTATGTAAAAATGTGAATGTGTAACCAATGTGATTCTGCAATCTATAATTGGGGTAAAAATGGGAGTTCATAACCCACTTGAATCCAATGTATGAAATATGATATGTCAAGAGCTTTGTAATGTTTTGAGCAACCAAAAAAAAGGAAAAAGAAAGTAGCAATATATATTCCAATCGAAATTCATCATGAAATATATAAAATCCACAGATGCAAAAATATTCATTTTACTGAACATGGATTCATGTATAATGTTATTCAATTAGGAAGCTCACCCATAGGTTGAATTTTCAGTTCCAACAGCGTTTAGGAGGAGTGATCTCTTCTCACAATTTTTATCTGCCAATTCAGCTACCTCACAAGTATGTACGTGTGATACCCGGTAGGACTCTCTATGTGCATATAAAAATACATGTGCTGAATAGGCTACAGAGAAAGGGAGACAGGATTCCCATATTTGTTAACTTTAAAAACACATGTTTAATTATTTCAACAAAAAATTGACTAGATTTATAACTCCTATACTATATAATGCAAAAGGCAATTCCAACTACACACCATGGACTCCTCTGAACGGCTTGTATTTCTATTCTGTTTGGGTTATTTTTTACCATCATATTAGGATTATTAGTCAGAGTCTAGTAGGGCATGGGTTAGTGTCAGGAATTCAGTATTTCAAATGGAAAATTGGAAAATGAATTCAATGTGTATCTAAATATGTGCTACACAAAAATCTTCCCACTCACATCCAGAACAATGCCTTGACATTACCTTCACCCCAAGTAAGACACAATTAGAGTAGAAAAGTGTGAAAATCTGTGAATACATATCTGGAATGGAAAATGCTCGGGAGTTCACATACTTGGAGGTGGCAGAGGAGTTTCCAAAAGTAAGGGACAGTGTAAACACTCCACAAACATGGAGCTCTGAGAGCCTAAAAACTATTTGAAAAACTGCCTCTGAGTTTGGGCACTTGAAATATATGTTGTTGTCAGGAGATTTGGCTTCCTTTATAGTGAGACCATGAAAGCTGGGTCTGCATCTATGTGACCTGAAGGACATGGTTTCTTATTTTCCAATGAACATGAGGCAGCAGTGCTGAATCCTCTCTTTGTAGTTAAACTGTGGTCACTGTGGGCTAAGTGTCTCCCTGTATGGACTGTTAAGCCATTTGGTCATCCTCCACTTTTTCTGTGGTATTTTTGGTGCTGCACTGGGAGTTTGGTATTTGCTTCACAAAATGCAAGGAGCTAACTGGGACAAAGTGCTGGAGGGAGTTCTGTCACGTGTGGTGGGTGAGGGTCTGCAGGAGAATACACAAACCAGGCTTCTTTCCCACATAAATTGCACCAATAACCATAGCAACCTGATTCTGAATATTGCCCAGAAAGCTTTTCATATAACTAGATGCCTTTACATATAAGGGTCTGCGGGCTGCACCATGTCAGTCACAAGCCATTTGGAAGCCAATGGCAGATCCACATGGCCCCACCATGATGTTTTATCACACACCTGCCCACCCCTGCTCTAGGCCCACTACTCGGCATGCCAAAAATTACTGGCATCTCTGTTCTACACCATTTTCATGAAACCCAGTCAAACAAGGCACTGTCAGGTATACTCATGATCAGCAACAGGACATCCAAAGTTTCTCCAGTGCCACCTGGTCATGGGAATTTCCAAAATTTCATGGTATTTATCTAGCCATTTTTCAAGGATGAAGTTGGATGCACTGTGGGTTTCAATTCATTCAGGAACCATTAAGTTTTGAGAAAGCTCATTTCAATGAAAGCTCTGGAGAACTCCCACAGGCAAGCCTTCCCAAAGAGTGACCAAAATGCCACATGAATCCAGGCCAATTGAGATCTACAATGTGAGGTCCATGTGTGTTTTAACTCTCAACTATGGCTGCCAAGTCTTTCAATATAAAATCATGTGATATGCTAGCTGAGATTCCCAGTGGTCTGTGGAAAGCCTCCCTGGGCCTAGATCTCAGTTTCCAAGGGCGACTCTAATGAATGACCTTTTAAAATCTCAACACATTTCATGGAAATACTTCTCTGAGTTCAGTTCCAGAACTCAGTCTCTAAGGAGAATCACACCAGAGTTTGTTCCCAGGTGAACCCAGTCATCCATTCCAACCGCCACAAAAATAACCACAATTAAATCCAAAACACTCCCACATGGCCCTCATCTTCTTCCATATAGACACTCATCATTATGTCTGGCTGAAGGTTACTATGAGGGTCACAGCCCAAGAAAGTGTCCAAAATAAGCTCTATTGCCCCTCATTTGCTTAAAATCAGGGTGGCCTGGGCACTTTTCCTGTGAATCAGGAGTGATGAAATATTCCTGCTGTTAAAGTGTTCCACTTCTCCAATTTGAGTCCTACTGGCTGTCAGGTATATATTCGTTTTTCTGATTTGGCGTCATGAGAAAACCGAAGCACCCATGGGCTAGCCTCTTCAGGGATTTGAAGAACTCAATTGACCCAAATGATTCCAATTCTCACTTGATGAAGGTCAGAAATCTAACACAAGAAGGCAAAATTTCATCCACAATGACTGCTCTTTTGGCCATTTTGGTTTTGGAAAAACATGGGATCTTTCTTTAGATCCATCAGGTGCTGAGAATCTAAGCCACAATCTCACACAAGGACAAGAGGCTGATTCAGACACATCCTATTCCAAAGCAATTAAGCAAAGAGCCAAAGGTGATGCTCATTTTTTTCCATATGAAAACAGTTTTCATCAGGCTTCACAAATGTGTGGCCTGAGGCAAAGACCTTCCTGAAATTTAGGTTAATAGAAACATAAGTAAGCAAATGGCCCAAAGCAGGGTTTCTCCTCTGAGAATTTACTGGTCACACAGATATCTGAGTTTTCTGAGATGCTCCCATTCCTTCAGCTATCCAGTACATGGCCATGTCACAGAGCCTTCTGGTGATACTTGAGCCTATTCTGGAGAGTGGCCAGAATTCATGAAGAAAACAGGAACTTAGGGAGATAGTAGGTTTTGCCCATCCATAAGGCAAGCTGCAGTCCATTTATCAAATGGGCAAGATGAATGCTGGGAAGCTTTCTACTAGAGACAACACATCCATTGATGCATTCTCTTTTCTAATGTCTGCAACCACGGATACAGTGGGATACACAGATATAGAAACACTCAACATGTCAAAAGACTTTCTATAAACAGTCCACTCCAAACCAAACAAACCGCCTTTCCTACCTATTCTCAGAACATGAGAAAACACCACAAACTCACACCCACAACAGCAAAGGCACCTCCTTCCCCCAAGTAGGTCTGTGACGATCCGGAGTGTCTTCTGACTGATGGACCATATAATGTTCCCCCGAAATGGCCTGTCCTGTCTCAGATTTGGTCTCCTTGGCCAACTCTGTAAAGTTGTCAGGTGCCAGCGGTGAGCCACTACCTGCTTTCTCAGGGTAGGCCTCTCTTTAGAGCTCTGCTGGCATTTGTCCATCCTCAAATCAGTAGGTACCAAGAAAGACTGACTCTGTCCTTGGGAAAAGCAAACAAGTTAGCCCACTGGCACTTGGACTGGGACTGGCTCTGGGTGCTTGGCTTGCTGGATCCCAAGTTCAGAGAATTCTATCACCAAAGAAGTGAGGAAAGGTCACTTCCTTCAGGAACTGAATGAGGTCACTGCTTTGGTAACCACTTTGTCCTAACATTTGTGTCCAAGGTTCCCATGAGATGGCGGCTGCCCCTACATACTGTAACATATTCAGAAGTTAGAATTCTATATCAACCATAGGAACTCGGGAACTGCTATGCACACAGGCCTGGTTTGGTCTATCTTCTCTACAATAAAAAGAGAGAGGCTGATTCAGACACATCAATTCATCCTGACCAGGTTGTTTGCCGTGGAAGATGACTATTGCTCCCTCAGGTCCTACATAGCTGCCTACATTTTCTCCAAGGATCATTTCTCCATGGATCTTTGAGGTTCTTATCAGGTGGAAGGTCACCTATATTCCTATATTGTAAGACCAACTCTCTCCTAGCTCTTCGGTATGTTATATTAAGGGAAGAGTTTATGGTTATGTGTAATAACAGCTTTGATTTTGGTTAGGAATCATTCTGCGGGATGAATAATGTTATTGGCAACCTGCGATATGTACAAGAGTATATAGGTGACATCTAAGTATGAAATCAAAAATTTAGGTAAGAATTGAAACCCAAAAAGGCATTGGGCCCTTTAGTGGGATACTTAGCTTTGAATTATATGCTGCACATTTGTCTCAGATAAATCAATATACAATGGCATAGGACCTTGTACCTTGGATGATTGAATGTTGAAGAGAACATCCAGTCAAAAAGAGATAGTCGGTAGGATTAGGAACGTAGTTGGTAGGCTTAGAAAGAAGAGTGAGTATAGGATTTGGAACAAAAGTTCTTTAGCAATAGGGTTTTGGGTAGAGAGTGAATGTAAATGTGAGCACATGTGAAGAGTCAGTCAAAATGACGAACTGGGAATAACATGTAGGAAAGCAGATATCAATAGAGACATTAGGAAATCAAGCAAAGTATAAAGAGAGTGATAGGATTAGACATTTTCAACAGGCTTGAGGTTGAATATATAATCTTAAGAAGGAACAAATATGTAGTCATCAATTGGATTGACATTTGAGAGCATTAGGCAACCTGGACATGGATGTGTTTAGTAATCCATGTTCACTTTCCTTTTAGGCTTTGGTACAATCATAAGTGTGACCTTTGCTTTTTGTGTCCAGAATATTCTGTGATATAATGTATATGTGGATCAGGTGTCATGAGTATTTCTTCCACCATTTCTAGGAGCAATATTTTGAAGACGTATAAATTAGTATGGGGGTAAAAATAGGTGTACCCTGTATTTACGAATATAGAGTTAATGCATGAATAGACCATACTGTGAATAAATAGTATAACTGGATCCACTTTAAATAATTGATTGAATTGATATCTGAAAATACATAAGAAATGTTATATTGATATACCAGCATTCATTCCAACCAGTTATATATCTAATGGTCATCTTAGGGTTATGGTTTATCATGAAGGATGTTTGAGTTTTGTTTCAAAAGTTATTATGGAAATCAAAAGTAATGTGTTTGGAAAGAAGTCTCATGAAAAGATCCGTCAAGAAACATAGAGAAATACATGAGTTCTGGAGAAGGAAGTGATTGAAAGTGAAACAAAGGCCTATAAATTTGCTAAATAGTGGATGAAATATATATCCTATGATGTGCATAAACTGAAGAAATAGTAATGTACCAGTGTTGAATAAAAATGAACATCAAAATACACATCATGTCCCATAGGAATCTACTTGCATTGATGTTAAACTAGGTCAGTTACTGTAGAAATATTAGAATTTGTATGCACCTTTCACTGAAGTTAGTTTTCAGTACTAGGAAACAAATATGTATTTCATGTTGATGAATATTTCTGAGAATAATCTTGTGAAAAGTTGATTATTAATCCACATACATGAATATGAATGAATTTGGGGAGTGTTCATAAGACTCATAAATTTCATATTTTGAAAAATCTGGAGAGAGAGTGTGTGTGTGTGTGTGTGTGTGTGTGTGTGTGTGTATATATATATATATATATATATATATATATATATATATATATATATATATATATACAAACAATGACAGACATTAAAAGTAGCAATATATATGTCAATCGAAATTCACCGTGAAATTTATATCATTCACTGATCCAAAACCATTCATTTTACTGAACATGGATTTATGTATAATGTTGTTCAACTAGGAAGCTCACCCATAGCTTGAATTTTCAGTTCCAAAAGCGTTTAGGAGGAGTGATCTCTTCTCACCATTTGTATCTGCCAAGTCAGGCACCTCACAAAAATATACGCGTGTTATCAGGTAGGATTCTATATGTGCATATAAAAATACATGTGCTGAATAGGCTACAGAGAAAGCGAGATAGGAATTCACATATTTATTAACTTTAAAAACACTTGGAGAACTATTTCAATTAAAAGTTGACTAGATTTATAACACCTACCCATTATCTTGCAAAAGGCAAGTCCAATATACACCATGCCTCCTCTGAACTGCTTGTATTTCAATTCTGTTTGGGTTATTTTTCTCCATCATATTAGTATTAGTAGTTAGAGTCTAGTAGGGTATGGGATATTGTCAGGGATAAAGTATTTTGAATGGAAAATTGGAAAATGAATCCAATGTGTATGCAAATATGGGGTATTCAATAATCTTCCCACTCTCATCCAGAACAATGCCTTGACATTACCTTTGCCCCAAGGAAGACACAATTAGAGGGCAAGAGTTAGAAATTCTGTGAATACATATCTGGAATGGAAAATGCTCAGGAGTTCACAACCTTGGAGGTGGTAGAGGAGTTTCCAAACGTAAGAAACAGGGGTGATCACCCAACATGATCTTTCGTTAATATTGGGAGCCATCTTGCCACAAAGCCATGGAAAGATAATTTTTGCTTTACTGTAAATTACTGCAAATTCTGAACCTGCTTGGAATGCCTGCCCATTCCTTGAACTCACCCATGCCTGGAGTTCTGACCATATTGCAGCCCTCTCTGAAACTTTAGTGACACCTCATAAATATTGGCCTTCCCTGGCCAGACAACAACCCTCTGTGAGGCTCTAATGGTCTTCATAATTTCTGATGCTGGGGCAGCCAAAAAAAAATGTAAACTACAATTAGTGTGATGCTTGTCAAAGTTCTGTTTTCTGAAACTTCCTTTTTGTGTAACTTTTTGGGCTATAAAGCTGGGGTGTAGGAAAGGTGGGGATGCTTTCTTTTTTCTACCGTTTTGAGAAGGAGAGTCAGCTCGGCTGGTTGAACTAATAAGCTTGCCTTAATTTGATTTTAATTGGGGTCAGTGGTTTTTTTCTTGCGTCCTGGTCTAACATTTTGGAGTTCCCCAGAGAGATGACCCAACCAGATCACAAGACCAGACTGCTGGAAATTCTGAAGATGGCCTTTCCTCCAGGGCTCAGATCTGGAGAGCCAAGTTCCAAGGCCTTGGAGTGAGCCTTTGGTCCAGGGAGCACTGCACTGAACCATCACACTAAAACTATTAGCAAGCACCTGGTGGAGGAAGCCTCCATAGGTAAGTGGTGCCATTATAACATCTGATATCCGGTTAAGTGAGATGTCTTCTGATGACAGAGAGGTGGCCTGGGGAGGCTCACATATACTCCTGTCCTGGACAGTTACAAGAATTGCCCTGTCCTCTGTTCTGTTCTGTAGGGGATTTCTCTGAAAGAGTAGAAAGGTGCAGCCGGGCACGCAGGAGCTCCTACCCCGGACCTTAAGCAAGACGTTGCATTGCTCCTCTGTTTTTCTGTATCTTCGCCAGGTTTGTGTTTCTTTGTGTTTTGTTCTGTTTTATATGTTTTTGTTTGTTTGTTTTTGTGCATCTTGTTGTGTGATTTCTGTGGTTAAAAACTTAAGGATATTGGATATAAAAATGGATAATAAAGAAAGTAATCCTGACACCCCTTTGGACTGTGTTCTAAGGAACTGTGATGAAGTTTACACTCCTTTGTTAAGCAGGATAAGAGAAGCCCCTAGGTTGCTGCCTGGAGCACACCCACTGCACAGGGCAATGCCTGCTGGTGACCTAAAAACAGAGTATCTCCCAGGTTAACAATCGAAACTTTTTTAAAACCCCTTGTCGCTCCAGATCAAGAGAGTCACAACCTTTGGGCAGAGTTCCCTGTGTTTCTGCTTTGTTAGCATAGCAGTAAACCTCCTTTTTATTTTTCTCAAACCCTGTCCTCATTATTAAATAGGTATTAATTCGCTTCAAGGTCAGGAACCAAACTTTAAGTTACAAATTTTGATACCCCCCCCCACGCCCAGGAACTTTTTGAAAGCTGACTACTGAAATGTTAGGAGATGGAGCGTGCTTGGGGTGGAACCAAACAAGAGGATCTAATCCTGTAAGTAAAAGGAGGGACTGAGGGACTCCCAGAAGCTGCCAAAGCCCTGTTGCTTCAGGGAATTCCCTCTTTACTTCCCTGCACTGTAAGGATTATGCCACCCCTGTCTTGTTAAAAAACAGAAAAAGAAAAAGGGACACTAAATGCAGTAAAGTCACCATGGAGACCCTTGATATTACATTTCAGGTTGCCACTCTGTGAAAACATCTGATCCTCTTGTGGGGACATCTATTGTGCCACTGGTGTAGGAGATTTTTCTCTTATCTGCTCTGTTTTTAAGGCTTCTGTCTGTCAGCCATAGTCTGGAGCTCCTTTCTGTCTGTCTTGTGTCTTTGTTTCTGGCCCTTTAAGACATGTGGAATAATGTGCTGATATTATAAATTGTTTCTTGGGAATGATCTTAGCTCAATGTGTGTTTAAATGATGATGTTTTATAGTAACAATCTGGTATCTGAATGGGTTTTTGAAGCATTGCTCAATCTTGCAGTTCAAAGTCGGGTTTAGGTAATTGTTTAGTTTATGATTTCAGATAATTCATGCCAGATTACTTAAATTCTTAGGATGGAAAACTAAAGAACTCTACTTCCAAGTTGGCAAGTAACTTCCCAAACATTCAGTTTTGTTTTTCACTAATTTTGAATTGGGTAGACTGGGAAAATGTCACAGTGTGTACCAGTGCATTCATTTGGACAAGGATAGTAAATCATAGTAAGGTATCTGTTGACAAAACAAGATGAAAAGATATAAAATTTTGTGAATTTTATCTTAAAATTGTATCAAATTTTCAACATCAGAATCTGAAAATTATGGTTAAAATGCCTTAGGCCTGAGGTGTCTGCTCAGAATAGCATTTTTTTCCTCCTCCTTCCAGACCTCAGCCAGGACTTATGTTGAAATGCAAATGAAAGAAGCCTGCAAGCTCAGTAGGAGACTGATCTGAGGCCTAAGGGGGGAAAAAGTTGAATTGTATGGTATTTACTAATTACTGGCCAGTCATTTTTTCCAGGACTCTAATTTTTTTTTCTTAGATTCTTTATTTTTTCTGAGCTCATGATTTTGATCATACAGACCTAGGTTAATGTTTTTCTGATCATTTCTATCTTTGACCAACATTTGAGTTTTTGAAACATTTCATTGGAGATTTCACCTGCAAAAAGCTACAAGGCCTTTACTATTATTATGTGTGCACACATTTGTTATGTGTTGTATGTCTATATATACATACATCTGTATATCATATTGATGATATAGAAATTAACATATATAAGGAGCACTCATAAAAAAAAGCACTCATAAAAACAAATTTTAAAAAGTGGATTCAAAGATCTTTAATTCACCTGATTTAATTGCTTCAATTTAAATTGGATAAACAGATAAAAATAAATGTCTTCAAATTTAAGCTTACAAGTTTTTCTAGGTGTTCAAAAATCTAATAAAATATTAATGCCGACAAAAGGTCTAATATGCCTTGGTTCTAGGACTTTCCCTTCAACAAAAAAATGGCTTACACTGTTCAATACATTTGTCTAATATTTTGAAAAATAAGTAATGTAAATTTGATATGGGATTACTCATTCATGAGTACTTTTGTTAGATATCTGGTTGATTTACTAAGGTCTGTATAAGTTTGTCCTAAAGTCTGTATAAGATTGTAAAAATCAGTCATGTGTTAAAGAGACAAAAATTTCTTAAACATAAGTTTACCCATAACATTGTGTTTATTAAGTTTTATTTTTTCTAGAGCTAGCAACAATAAAAATTAAACAACTGATTAAATAAGAACTGTTATTTTAAAGCACTGTACTGCCATTTCTTTAAAAGCTAAACTTGGTTAATGTAGAAACATCAATGCAATTGTGATGCTATTAATGTGCTTATATCTTCCAGGTATACAAGTCTGTAAGGTAGAAACTTTAAAACAGCATTACATCAAGCTGGTGTTCTGAAGTTGTATGGTAAAAAAATATATTGGGATTTATTTACCTGTTATCAATAAGATATGTAAATTTTATGTTACTTTTTACATTGGGGAACAATTTATATGTATTTTTAAGTTAATGAGAGCCTAATCTATGTAAAGGTTAAAAAGTTTCAGCCTTTCTTTAATTAATGTTTTAAATGTTATATCATATGGTGTTAACTAATGTTCATGTGACCTCAAAAAATTAATGTAAACTTTGTAAAATGATATTTTAAAAACAATGATTAGCTTTAGAACTAAAACACTTAAGATTTATAAAGAGCACTGCCTTACCTGAGATAAGGCTCTGTGGCCCAACTTACTATATGTGAGAATGACTACGAAAGCAGTAGGTCAGATGTTATTTCATTTAAAGTTATGTTCAAAAGTTTTTTTTTTTGGTTGTTTTTTTTTTTTTTTTTTTTCGGTCAAGATTACTAGCATCTCAAACAGGGGATGTAATGTATAACTCAGCCAAAAAATTCAGGGTAGCTATTACAAGAACTGAGTATGTTTACTCTTGTTAATTTTATTTTGTAATTTCCTTATAGGTGATATAAAGATTCCCTGTTAGTGTTTTACAGAAGTGTTGCTTTAAGAACAAAGCATGGGTTAATTTAAGATAATAAGCCATCACCTACAAGACAGACAGAATAATACAGATCCCAATTAATAAAAAGATAAATAATTTTAAATTATAGACATTAAAGCCCAGTACTCTTAATATAAGGTTGTTAAAATTTATTTGATGGATGTTTAAGATTAGGTTTTAAAATTAAAGTTAAATGAATAGGGACAAGAAAACCAATATTTGGCTCTTGCCCTCTGAGTCAGTCTGTATCCAGAGAACAGCGGACTTCTCTAAAGAGCTTTGCAACTCTGAACCACATAACCTCCTGATCAGGGAGATTAATAAGACCACTGGAGAACAGAAAGCCAATCAGTGCATTGCTACAAAGAGGAGAGTCATCAGAGAAAGGAGACATCCCTGATGCTTCCAAGGGAAGCCACATGGTCAAGGAAGACCTGGACCCACCTAGCGCAAATGGCACTAGCAGAACTGAGAAGCTGCTCCCAAGTTTCCCCAGGAATGACTCCCATAAAATCTCAGCTGACTGTTCACAATATATAGAAACAAAAGTCAGTTTGACTGCTTCATCTTAAACACTTAGAAAAGACAGTTACAAAAAATACAGCCATTCCTGGGCATTTTATATAATAATAGTAATAATAATATATTAAGGTATTCACTTCATATTAGCCTCCCAAAATAAGTTAAGACTGGAGGCTACAAAAAAGGATTCTCAGACAGGAATGCCTGATAACTATAAAACGAGACTATCAAAAGGATCTGCCAGAGGCAGAAGTTTTTAGTTTAAGGCCTACAGATATTCTTAACCTAAACACATAGGCTTGGTATTTGTTAGTATGATTATCCAGCCCTGAGTAAGAGAATTAAAGGTTTCTCTATTAGACACAGAGGTCATACTAAAAGGATTTTGCAAGATCAGATGACATTAAATTATTAAACTGTATCTTATGGGGAGGGACAACTGTAACACTAAAAGTTAAGTATTAAGTTGACAGTCCTGATTACTGGGGATATTAAAGACTTGTGACGGAACTTCTATACAGTGACATGTTCCAGCTGCTGCAACATTTATTCAGTACTCATGTTTTTTGTTTCTCTCATAGAAGAACCCATCCCCAGATGACTTTACAACCTGTTCTTCCACAACCAGACTTCAAACCGAACTGACTTCTAAAAGGCGACTCATGTCCCTCAGGCCGTGTCCCCTCACGTCACCCTCTCTCAGCTAACAAGAAGCCAAAATGAGTGACACCTTTCTTCTTACAACAATGGAGACAAAAATAAATAGAATATCAATATAAGTAATTAATTAAGTCAGATAAAATCAGGGATACCTGTTTTTGGTTGAGGTAAAAAATAGGGAGACTGTTACCTGAGGGATTATAATTCCCACAGTGCTCTTCCTTTACCCTATCAAAGATTTGAAAGGCACACATTAGAAAAGGGGGGAATCATAGACGCAACCTGATCTTTTATTAAAATTGGAGCCATCTTGCCACAAAGCCATGAAAAGATAATTTTGACTTAACTATAAATTACAGCAAATTCTGAACCTGCTTGGAATGCCTGCCCGTGCCTTGAACTCACCCATGCCTGGCTCTGTGACCAGATAGCAGCCCTCTCTGAAACTTTATTGACACCTCATAAATATTGGCCTTCCTTGGCCAGACAACACTCTCTGAGGCTCTAATGGTTCTCATAAATTCTGATGTTGGGGCCAGAAAAAAAAAATGTAAACTACCATTAGTGTGATGCTTGTCAGAGTTCTGTTATCTGTAACTCCCCTTTTGTGTAACTTTCTGGGCTATAAAGCTGGGCTGCAGGAAAGTTGGTGTTGCTCTCTTGTTCCCGCCGTTTTTGGAGGGAGAGGCAGCTGGGGTGGTGGAAATAATAAGCTTGCTTTAATCTGATTTTAATTGAAGTCAGTGGTCTTTTCTTGCGACCTGGTCTAAAAGGTAAACACTCCACAAACATGGAGCTCTGCCGGACTAAAGGCTTCTTGAGAAACTGCCTCTGAGGATGGGCACTTGACATATATGTTGTTGTCAGGAGCTTCAGCTTTCATTCTAATGAGACCATCAAAGCTGGGTCTGCATCTATGTGTCCTGGAGGACATTGTTTCTATTTTTCCAAAGAACATGAGGCAGCAGTGCTGACTTCTCTCTGTAGGTAAGCTGTGGCCACTGAAAGCTAAGTGTCTCCGCATGTGGACTGTGAAGCCATTTGGTCATCCTCCACTTTTCATGGTGTTTCTTTCTACTGCACTGGGAGTTTGGTATTTGCTTCATAAAATACAAGGAGTTCAACTGGGACACAGTGCTGGAGGGAGTCCTGTCACTTGTGGTGGGTCAGGGTCTGCAGGAGAATGCACCAACCAGGCTTCTATCCCACATAGCTAACCCCGTTGACCATAGCAACCGGATTCTGAACATTGCCCTGAAACATCTCCATATAACAAGATGCCTTTAATGGAGTGGTTTCAGACATATTAGGGATTTCTGTCTGCACCATGTCAGCCACAAGTAATTTGAAAGTCAATGGCAGATACACATGGCCCGACCACAGATGTTTTATCACAAACCTGCACACAACAGCTCTGGACCCACTTACTCAGCAGGTCCCAACATACTGGCATCTCTCTGGTATACTCTCTGGTATACTCATGATCAGCAACAGGACATCCAAATATTCTCCAGTTGCAGGTGGTCATGGGAATTTCAAAAATTTCAGAGTATTTATCTAGCCATTTCCTAAGATGAAGTTGGAGAAACTGTGGGTTTCAATTTATTAAGGAACCATTAAATTTTGAGGAAGCACATTTCAAGGAATACTCTGGAGAACTCTCACAGGCAAGGCTTCCCAAAGAGTGGCCAAAAGGTCACATGAAGCCAGGCCAATTGAGGTCTACAATGTGAGGTCCATGTGTGTTTTGACTCTCAACTATGGCTGCCAAGTTTTTCAGAATAAAATCATGTGATATCCTGCTGAGATTCCCAGTGCTCTGTGGAAAGCCACTCTGGGCTTAGATCTCAGTTTCCAAGGGCGACTCTCATGTGTGGCCTCCTTAAATCCCAACACAATTCATGGCAATACTTCTCTGACATCAGTTCCATAACGCAGTCTCTAAGAGGAATCACACCAGAGTTCAAGCCCAGGTGGATTCAGGCATCTCTTACAACCACCACACAAATGACCACAATTAAAACTAAATCACTCCCACATGGCCCTCAGCTTCTTCCACATAGACACTCATCATGAACTCTGGCTGGAGGTTTCCATGAAGGGCACAGCCAAATACACTGTTCAAAATAAGCAGCCTTGCCCCTCATTTGCCTAAAGTCAGGGTGGCCTGGACACCCTTCCTGTGAACCAAAAGTGATCAAATAGGCCTGCTCTATAACTGTTCCGCTTCTCCAATTTGAGGCCTAATGACTGTCTGGTATAGATTCTTTATGTGAATTGGTTTCATGAGAAAACCCAAGCACCTATCGGCTAGCCTCTTTGAAGAACTGACTTTACCCAAAGATCCCTATTCTCACTTGATTTAGCTCAGGAAGCTTACAGAGGAAAGCGAGAGACTTCATCCATAATGACTGCTCTTTTGGCCATTTTGGTTTTGGATGCACACTTGGAAACTTTCTTTAGATCCATCAGATGCTGAGAATCTAAGCCACTGCTGTCACACCGGGCCAAGTGGCTGATTCAGACACATCCCTTTCCAAAGCAATTAAGCAAAGAGCCACAGGTGATGCCCATTCATTTCCATTTGAAACCTGTTTTCTTCAGGCTTCACAAAGGGGTGGCCTGAGGCAAAGACCTTCCTGCCATTCAGGGTAATAGAAACATAAGTAAGCAAATGGCTCAAAGCAGGGTTTCTCCACTGAAACTTTACTGGTCACACTGATATCCGAGTTTTCTTAGATGCTCCCATTCCCTTCAGCTATCCAGTACATGGCCATGTCACAGAGCTTGGAGGTGGTACATATCTTGGACACCAAACCATAAGGCTATTCTGGAGAGTGGCCAGTATTCAGGAGAAAAAGAGGAACTTAGGAAGATATTAGGTGTTCCCCATCCATAAGGCAATCCGCTCTACATTCTTAAATTGGGCAGGATGAATGCTGGGAAGCTTTGTACTAGACAGGACACAACCATTGATGCATTTGTTTTTCAAATGTCTACAACACGGATACAGTGGGATACACAGACATAGAAACACTCGTGTTGTCAAATGACTTTCTAGAAACTTTCCAGTCCAAACCTACAAACTGCCTTTCCTACCTATTCTCAGAACATGAGATAAAACCACAAACTCATACCGACACCCACAACGGCACCTCCTTCCCCCAAGTATGTCTGTGACTATCCTGAGTGTCCTCTGACTGATGAGCCATACTATGTTCCCCTGAAATGGCCTGTCTTGTCTCAGATCTGGTCTTCTTTGCCAACTCTTTGAAGTTGTCAGGAGCCATGGTTGAGCCACTACCTGCTTTCTCAGAAAAGTCCCTCTTCAGAGCTCTCCTGGAATTTGGCCATCATCACATAAGTAGGTACCAAGAAAGACTGACTCTGTCCTTGGTAAATCCAAACAATTGAGACCACTGAGACTAGGACTAGGACTTGATCTTGGTGGCTGGCTTCCTGGTCTCAAGTTCAGAGTTCCATCACCAAGGAAGTGTGGTAGGTCACTTCCTTCAGCAACTGAATGAGGTCACTGCCTTGGAAAACCACTTTGTCCTAACAGTTGCTTCCAATGGTCCCATGAGATGGAGGCTGCCCCTACTTCCTGTGACACTTTCACAAATTAGAATGGTATATCAACCATAGGCACCCGGGAAAAGCTCTGTACACAGGCCTGGTTTGGTCCATTTCATCTACATTAAGAAGAGAGAGGCTGATTCAGACACATTCCTTCATTCTGACCAGGTTGTTTGACATGGAAGTTGACATGGAGTTGACTTTTGCTTTCTCAGGTCCTTCATAGGTGAAAAGGTCGGTCAATTGGAGGAAAAGACCATGAAGAGACTGTCTCATGTTTCAGCAAAGGGCTTATTGGGAGTCCAGCATGCTGGGGCTCAGAGCTAACTTCAGAGGAGCAAAGAACAAAGAACCCCAAGAACAACTTGAGCAGAGTTTATATACATTCTTTAGAGAGGGCAGGGACTTTACATACATCATAGCCTCCTTTAGGAAATCAACATGTACCACGGGAAAATCAAATAACAACTCTAAAACATGATTAGCACATTCATTGGCGGGAAGAGGTCGGGTAGGTGGTGATTGGTTAGCCCTGAGAAGGGGTATACATTTAAACTGATTGGTTGAAGCGCTGAGATGTATACGTGGTGAGCTGCACGGTTTCTGGGAAGGGGTTGTTAAGTAACTAGGTGGTCAGGGAAGATTTCAACACACATCTAATTGGCAGTTCCGGGAATTGTATTAACTGCAACAGGATTTTCAGGTTCTGAGTGCAGCTTGTAAACTTTACAAAACCTGGTTCTATATGTTTCAATTTCAATTTCTTTTATTCTTTCATTTCCCACTCCTTTTTCTTACTACTTTTAATCTTAAAAGTAATAAATCATAATTATTGCGGGGTCTCGCATTCTATTTATGCCAGTGGAGCGTATTTCTGTCTGATTACAATGAGTTTTTCCTGCCCAATTTGAGCCTGGAGAAAGGAAATTATGTGGTTAAGCAAACAAAGTCCTACAGTTAGCAACACCATAAGGATGATTAGGGGTCCAGCTAAGTCTGATAGGAGTGTAGTTAACCAGGGGGACTGGGTAAACCATAACTCAAACCACCCTAGTTGAATCTCCCTATCTCTCTGGTGCTCTTCAAAGCATTTTCTCAATTTACTCATGGATTCTTTTACAACTCCAGTATGGTCAGCATAAAAACAACATTTTTCTCTCAGTGCAGCACAGAGGCCCCCCTCACTTATGAAGAGGAGGTCTAATCCTCGACTGTTCTTTAAAACAACTTCAGAGAAAGAAGTTAAGGATTCCTGCAGCGCTGTGATGGCAGTCTCTAACGTCTTCAAGTCTTGAGATATTGCTGTTTCTAATTGGGCCATTTGTTGTCACCCACGTATCATAGCAGCTGTTCCGGTACCCACTCCTGCAGCAGCTCCTATCCCCAATAGGATGGCAGGAGTAAGGGACACTGGCTCCCCTCAAAATCGGGTTGTTTCTTCCCCTAGTAGACCTTCAAATGATTCTACATCATAACAGAGCACCCTGAGGAGTATCTGCACCATTACACAATAATTTACAGAGCTGTCAAATACCTGGGCTGAAATGCAAGGAGTTCTGACTGTGTGGAGTTCAGTACAATAAAGGTTCCTTTAATTAGTTCCCAGGGAGAGGAGTCAGCTGTACTCTGGACTGGGGAAGTAGGCAAAGACGGAAACCGGGAAATATGAGATGGTAGAGGGGTTCTGGTAGATCTAGGCATGGGAGGTTTAGGAGGCTTAATTCCTGGGTTGAGGGGATTGGGCTCTATTGCTGTGATATTTTCTTCCTTTTTAAGCTGGATGGTGAACCAGTGACCAAAGTCATAACGAGGGCCATAAATACAGAATCGCATTCCCCACGTATTTCCCATAGGCCATGTTGTTCCGAGGTAGCCCCTTCCTTTCGAATTGAAAGTTAAAATGAGGGGGTAACATAGACTATTCTTTCCACAGTGAGTTTTTGACACCACTTGGCTAGCAGCGCATTTCTTGGGATCAATCAAGGTGTCATTTCTTTCTTCCTGAATCGAACTGTCGGGGGAGTTTGGGTTCCACCATGCAGCTCCCGTTTGTTCACAACCCCAAGACCTACAATAAAAGTCACTGGGTCCTCTACAGGTTTGGGCCTGTTTGCGACTTTGGAAATCATCTGGGCAAACATAAAAATCAAGATTGGCTAGTTTACACCTGAGCTGGGGGAGATGATATCCATAATTCATGGGATAAGGTGGTCTATGTTGCCCTGGTTTGTGGTCGAGTGGGATCTCTTTGGGGGTCCTCTATGTCAGGGAGATCCCAGTCAGAGAGGCCTATGGCAAGCTGACAAATGTCCGGGTGGAGAGATGGCCACCAAGTCCATATGGTGGCTATATGTGAAATAGACCACACTACTTGCCCAGTAGAATTTATAACTTGCCATTGTTGCTGAACAGGCTGATGAGGATTAGGACTGCTGGTGGTCAGGGGAAGAATCCATAGCCCTACCCACATGACAGACACACAACTTGAGACGGTTGCCAGTCTGTTCCAGTTTCCAGCCAGAGTCTGGACAGGGCGCAGGCTTGAGATGGGAGGCATTGATCCAGGAAGTGATCCCATCCACTTTCACTACTGTGGGTGTTATAAGCAGCACCTGGTATGGTCCTTTCCAGCGGGGTTTCAGGGATGACACCTAATGCCATCTCATGTAGATGAAGTCTCCCACTTGATATCGATGTGGGGTTCCCTCATCTCCAGGCTGATAAGCAGTGGCCAACTGTTTCCTCGGGTACCTCTCGGTGCTGGGTTTGTTCAAGGGCTTTAAGTCTGTCAAGAAAGAGTGTGTGAAAGGAATCATTAAGTCTCAGAGTTGGGGTTAGGTCCCTTACTGGAGGAGAGGCACCATAGAGAATTTCATAAGGGGTGAGTTTACACAAAGAGGCAGAGGGCGTTTTTCTTGCACGAAACAGTGCTTAAGGTAGGAGCATAGTTCAATTTTTTATGCCGGTCTCCAAGCTTTATTTCATTAAGGTCTCTTTGATGGTTCTATTCATCCTTTCTACCTGTCCTGAGCTCTGGGGTCTATAAGCACAATTTAACATCCAATTAATCCCCAGGGTCCTGGCGAATCCCTGACTTACCTGGGCCACGAAGACCAGTCCATTATCAGACTCTATTACCTTAGGCAGGCTGAACCTTGGAAAAATGTCTTACAGAATCTTTTTGACCATCCTCTGAGCCTTTTCTTTCTTCATGGGAAAGGCTTCAACCCATATTGAAAAAGTATCTACAAAGGCTAGGAGATATTTAAGTCCATACCTTGCTGGCTTAATTTCAGTAAAGTCCACTTCCCAGAATTGTCCTGTTCTGGTTCCTCGTAAGCGCTTCCCTGCAGGAAGCTTGGATGGGTAAGCATTAACTAATTGGCAAACTTGACAAGCTCTAGTCACCTGCTCAGCTATTTCTTTCCTCTGTGAGTCAGTCAATAATAAGTCCCTTCTCCGGTCCTTTAGGAGTGCCTATAACTTTTTTGAGCCTAAGTGGGTGAGTTGGTGTACGTCTTTGACATAAAGGTGGGCTTTTTGAAATCGTAAACTTGGCTCTGTAGGGTCCCAGAGTCCTGTATCTGTCTCCTCAGATGATAAGTTGCCTGAATGTTCCAGTGCGGCCAAATCTCCTGATTGTTGTTCCCCCCGGTGTGGAAAAAGTTACCAGAGTCACTCCGTTTAGGGATGCCAATTAAGCTTCCTCATCTGCCCTTCTGTTTCCAACCGCCATGGGGTCGTTTCCCTTCTGGTGCTCTGGACAGTGCACTATACCAAGTTCCTTAGTGCCTTGCACTGCTGAGAGAAGGTGGAGGATCTCATCTTTGTTCTTTATTTCTTTCCCAGCAGAGGTTAATAGCCCCCTTTGCTGGTAAATAGCCCTGTGCACATTAGCATTGGCAAATGGATAGCGGCTATCAGTGTATATGGTGGCCCTTTTGCCTGTTGCTAGTTCCAATGCTTTCGGAAGGGCAATCAGTTCTGCCTTTTGGATTGATGTCTCTTCTGGGAGACCAGAGGACCAGATGACATTAGTTTTGCTAACTACTGCTGCTCCAGCCCGCTGCTTACCATCTTGGAGGAAGCTGCTCTCATCTGTAAACCATACGACTTCTGGGTGAGGCAGTGGCTGGATCTTTCAAGTCTCATCCTATAATGGTTTCCTCTCCCAGTATGTGTTGACACTCATGAGTGATGGGTTCTGATGATTCTTCTGGCAGCAGTGTAGCCAGGTTGAGTGGAGCAGGGGGTCCCAGAGTTATTCTGTCTTTGCTAATCCAGAGGCTCTGGTAGTGGTTTATTCTGGAGTTTGATAGCCACCTCTCTGGAGGCTGACAGATGATGCTCTCCAGGGCATGGGGGGCTATAATGGTTAGCTTCTGTCCCAACGTTCATTTATGAACATCTTTTTTTAGAAGGGCTGCCGCTGCTATAGCTCTTAAGCAATGGGGCCACCCGCTAGCCACTGGGTCCAATTTTTTTGATAAGAATGCTACCGGCCTTTTCCAAGGTCCCAAAGTCTGAGTGAACACTCCCAGTGCTATTCCTTTCTTTTCCTTGATGTAGAGAGTGAGGGATTTTCTACTTCTGGGAGTGCTAAAGCCGGAGCAGATAGCAGCGTATTTTTTGACATTATCAAAAGCTTGTTGGTGCTCAGGGGTCCATTTGAAATGGGCATCCCCATTTATAAGCAGGTATAAAGGGGCAGCCAGAGATGCGAACCCAGGAATCCATAACCTGCAAAAGCTGGCAGTCCCAAGAAACTCTCTGAATTATCTCTTATTAGATGTGGGCGGTATCTGCACAACGGTTTGTTTTCTGGGCTCACTGAGCCATCATTTGCCACCCCTAAGAGAATAACCCAGGAAGATTACTTCTTGCTGAAAAATTTGGTCCTTTTTGCAGAAGCCCTATATCCAAGCCGAACAAGCTCGGATAATAGTGCTTGGGTCCCAGACTCATAGTTCTTCTTGGTGTTGGGTGCCAGTATCAGATCATCCACATATTGGAGTAGGGTGACTTTGGGGTGTGCAGTTCTGAAGCCCTGTGGAGGACTTCATCAAAGATAGTGGGGGAGTTTTTGAACCTCCGTGAGAGTCTAGTACAGGTTAGTTGGCCATATGTTAAAGTTTCTGCGTCTATCAACTCGAAAGCAAACAGAAACTGATTGTCCTTATGTAGGGGCAAGCAGAAGTAAGCATCTTTTAAGTCCAGCACAGTGTACCATTCCCGCTCCAGATTCAGAGTGCTAAGCAAATTATATGGATTGGGTATTGTTGGGTGAATGTCCTGCACTCTGTTGTTTATCTCTCTTAGGTCTTGAACAGGACGGTAGTCCCTAGATCCTGGCTTTCTTACTGGTAGCAGGGGGGTATTCCAGGCTGATTGACAGGGCCTTAGGACCCCAAGGGCCAATTATTTATGAATATGGGGACTTATCCCATCTTTAGTTTCTTTGCTTAGAGGATATTGTTTAACACTGATTGGAGAGGCAGAGGCTTTTAATTCTAGTTCTATTGGAGGTGGTTTTATTGCTAGACCTAACCCAGCAGTTTCTGCCCAGGCATTAGGATAATCTTTTATCCATTTCTGTGGTAGTTTGCCTCTTTGATCAGTCCTAGGGGGCGCGAAGTGTTGATGTTCATCTTCAATGGACATAGTTAATGCTGTGACTATGAGACTTTTCACTGAAGGCTTTAGAACATCCACTTGGGGGAACATCAGGGTTAAAGGTTATTCTAGCCCTGAGTTTGGTAAGCAGATCCCTGTGCATCAATGGGGCTGGGCACTCTGGGATTACTAGGAAAGAGTGGTGGACTTTTCCTTTTCCTACATCCATAATCCTCTTAGTTGTCCAAGCCTGATATGTACTGCCATTATCCCCTAGAACTAGGGACCATTTATTTGATATGAGCCCAGTGGGGACTTAAGGGCTGAGAATACTTCTCCTGTATCCTCTCCAAAGTTCACTGGAGTCCCCTCCACTTCAAATGTTACCCTGAGCTTGAAACCGCTGTTGACTGGTGATGAGTTCTTGCTTCCCCAGTGTTGAAGAATAACACCAGAAAGCACACACCGAGGCAAGGTCAGAGTAGAAATTAGAAGTTTATTAAAGGACAGCAGAAAAGACTTCTCCCAGAGGAAGAAGGGGACCCAAAAGTTGGAATCCGTGGAAGGGCTGTTCTTTCCTCTTTTTATAGTTCTTTCAGTGATGGAATGTAGGTTGGAGGCCTACAGGTATGCTTAATTATCACCTTTTGGGATGGGCTGTCTCCAAGTCTTTTGGGGCTGTTTTCCTGGGCTCCATTAACATTTCTTTGAGGTGGACTTTGGCCTAGGGCCTTTTCAGGACTTCATTAACATTCCATGAGTTGTCCTGCATTTTCCCTGAGTCATTCCCAGCATGGCCTCCATTTTAGATTACACTCGACATTAGACCCGATTTACCTAACTACACTGACTACCTAACTTTAAATCTGGCTTCATTCCCCCCTCTAATTTGGGAACTCCTTACTGCTGTAAGGAAGGGGGGCAAAGAAAATCTTTCTGGCTTCTTCAGGCTGAAAAGGGACAGTGTGGGGCAAGCAGTTTGGAGTCCCCCTTTAAAAATCGGGTCTATCGAGTGGGTCCATGATAGAAGTCTGATTGAGAAGTAATAGACTGGAGGGCCACTTGAGTGATGGGTGGTCTATAAGAGAAACAAGAATTCATTAGTACTGGAACCAGATTGATGCAGCAATAAATCCCATAGCACAGGAATATGCCAATGAGTATGATGGCAAAGACAAAGACTAACAATGTTTTCCACCAGGAAGTACCAAGAACCAGGAGCTAAGATATTGTTTCCATGACAAAGTTGCTGAGGACATGGCTTCTATCTGAGCATGTAAATCTTTAAGGATATTTGTCACAATGCCAGAATTGTCAGGGATGTAAACACAACATTTAACTTTTAGGGTTACAGATGTCATCTGAGCTTGCAAAATCCTTTTACTAGTATGACCTCTGTGTCTAATAGAGAAGTATTTAGCTTTGTTACTTAGGGCTGGATAACCATACTAGCAAACACCATGCCTACCTGTGTAGGTTAGAAATAAAGGCCTTGAACTAAAAACTACTCTGGCAGTTCCGTTTGATAGTTATCAGGCATTCCTGTCTGAGAATCTCTTTTGAAGCCTCCAGTTTACTTATTTATGGAAGTTACATTTAAGTATTATTTTATTTAAAATGCCAGGGATAGATGTGTTTTGGCTTTGACTGTCTTTGCTAAGTTTGTAAGATGAAGAAAGTCAAACTGACTTTTGTTTCTATCTATTAACAGTCAGCTGAGTTTCCTTGGGAGTCCTCGGGAACTTTACAGCAGCTTCTCAGATCTGCTAGTGCCATTTGTGCTAGGATGGGTCCAGGCCTTGCTTGACCATGTGGCTTCCCTCAGAAGCATCAGGAATGTCTCCCTTTTCTGATGACCCTCCTCTTCACAGCAAATGCACTGATTGGCTTTCTGTCCTCCACTGGTCTCATTAATCTCCCTGATCGGGAGGTTATGTGGCCTAGAGTTGCAAAGCTCTTTGGAAAAGTCCCCTATCCCCTGACTCAGACTGACTCAGAGGGCAAGAGCCAAATTTTTAATTTTAAAACTTAATCTTAAAAATCCAGCAAATAAGTTTTAACAGCCTTTTATTAAGAGCACTGGGCTTTAATGTCTATCTCTCTATCCTGTAGGTGATAACTCCTTATCTTACATTAACCCAGGTTGTGAGTTCTTTAATCAGTACCTCTGCAAAACATTAACAGGCAATTTTTAAGCCATTTTGAAAACTACAAGATAAAATTATCGAGAGTAAAAACATATTTAGTTTATGTAATGGCTACCTTGAATTTTGGTGGAGTTATACATTATAATCCCCTCTTTGAGATCCTGGTAATCTTGACAAAAACTAACCTTTGGACACAACTTTAAATGTACTGAAATCTGGCCTACTTCTTCCATACTCACTTTCACATGCAGTGAGATGAGACATAGAGCCTTATCTCAAGTAAGGCGGGGCTCTTCATAGATCTTAAATACTATAGTTCTGAAGCTGATCTTTGCTTTTTAAACATTATTTTATAAAGCCTACATAAATTGTTGTGAACTTGATCAAACACAACATAATATCACATCTAAAACATGAATTAAAGAAAGGTTGAAAACTTTTAACCTTTGTAGAAAAGTAGCAAAGTACTTTTGTGTTTTACAACAAAACCTTTACACAGATCAAGCCCTCATTAACTTAAAAATACACTTAAGTTGTATCTCAGTGTAAAAAGTAACATGGAACTTTACATAAATTATTGATAACAAGTACAGTTATAGAACACAAATGATTTAATTATATCTCCAATATGTCTTTCTTTTAAGCCTAAAATTACCATACAACTTTAGAACACAGCTTGATTTAATGCTCTTTCTAAAGCTTCTACCTAACAGACTTGTATACCTGGAAGATGTGAACACATTAATAGCACCAGTTACATTGATGTTTTTATATTAACCAAGTTTAGCTTTTAAAGAGATAACGTAGCACAATTCTCTAAAACAATAGCACTTGTTTAACCAGCTGTTTAATTTCTTTAAGATTACTTGCTCAAAAACTAACACTTATAAGCAACTTACACAGACCTTCTTTATATCATTTACTTAAACCCTCTTAATTACTTAATCATATAGACTCTTATCCAGAAACACATTTTCCCTCTTATGAAATCCATACCTAGAACCTTCTAGTTTCTTTTTTATCTGTTAACCTCCTTCTGTTCACATTTTGAAACAATATTTGTAAATTTTTGAATTTAAGCAGATTTAACATTTTATACCTAGAAAAACATAAGCTTAATTTAAGACCTCTTTTTTTATCTATTTACCAAATTTAAATTGAGCCATTTGAATCACATGAATCAAAGATATTTGGATCCATTTTTAAAATTTTTCATGAGCGCTCCTCATCTGTCAATTGGCATATCACTGCATGATATAGGGACAAACACACAGACATACTGACATACAACACTTAACACGAGTGTAACACAACACAATAGGAAAGGCCTTGTTGCTTTCACAGGTGATATCTCATTGCAATGTTTAAAAAACTCCATAGTTGATCAAAAATAGAACTTATCAGAAAAATGTTAACTTGTCTGTAGGATCAAAATCATGAGCTTAAAAAGATGACTGGCCAGTAATTAGTAAACACCATATAATTTACTTTTTGGTTTAGTCTAGTTTGAGTTCAGGTAAAAAGACACTTTTACCATTTTTTTTTCTTCTTGGGCCTCAGATCTATCTCCTACTGAGTGCTCCAGGCTTCTTCTATTTGCATATCAGCTTAAGCCCTGACTGAGGTCTGGGAAAACTGGAATTCTGAGCACAAACCTCATGCCTAAGGCATTTTAACCATAAGTCACAATTTTCAGGTTTGGATGTTGAAAATTATGAAACAAGTCTAAGATACAATTTATAAAATTTCATACCTTTACATTTTCCTACACTAGAAAAACTTGCTCACACAAAACTGAAAATAGGATCTTGCTTAATAATATAAAGCTACCATCAGAAGAGATCCTTTCAGGATCATTAAGCCACTTTCTTTGTTCTGAAGTTTCTAAAGTACTATTAAGTTACATTAAATCACCTGAAAAAATTTTAAAAGAGAAATACACACTACCATGTATATCGAAAATTAAGCTTTAAAAATTTCCAAGACCGTTGCTATTTAATGTTATTTCAATAAGCCAGACCAACGTCCCAATCCAACATTTTCTTTTCCTGAATCTTACACACTAAGGGGAACAGATACCAAATCATAATTTACTATCCTTACCCAAATTAATGCACTGGTACACCTAATGAAATCTTTTCAGGCTACCCAGTTCAAAATTGATGAAAAAATAAAACTGAATGATTGGGAGTTACTTGCCAACTTGGAAGTAGAGTTCTTTTAATTTTCTATCCTAAGTATCTAAGTTCTCTGGCATGAATTATCTGAAATCACAATTCTTTTAGACACACATTTAGCCTAGATTATCCCCAAGAAACAATCAGACAACTAGATAAGAAAATATCTCTCCAGGTTTTGAACTTCCATTTAATTATGACTCCTATCAGAGGCACCATAGATTTCCTCATGAGTGGACCAGATGTTTTCACATAGGGGCAACTATAGGTGTAAAAAAAAGGGCCTCAGTGTGACTGACTTTACTGCATTCAGGTGGAGTAATCTTTACAGTGCAGGGAAAGAATGAGGAAATTACCCAGAGCGAAGATGGCTCTGGCAGCTGCTGAGAAATCCTCAGTCTCCCCTTTAGTTATAGGATTAGCAACTTTGGATAGACCCAAATCCCAGGCAATCTGGCATATCTCCTAACTTTTCCAGTAGAGTCAGTTTTTATCTGCTTTAGGTCTTGAAGGGGGAAGAGGGTTTGTACTTTGATAGGCTCAAATTTTTCTCTTGATTTTTTTCTCAGTGAGTCCAAGATTTTTTTCTCTTCATAGCAGGTATCATAGCTAAGTCTACTTTACACTGTTGGCATAATTTAGGATTTTCCCTTAGAGCAACGAAAATCTGAACGTACAGCACCTCACACCATTTCCTTTTTGTAAATTTTATCAAACTCTCCCAATTTTTCAATATGCAGCCTAGTGGTGCACCTGGCGTATTGGAGAGAGAGAAGCTCCCGTCTGAGTGAGAAGAAAACAGGACTCAGGCGCCCACGCTGCACCAGAGAAAACTGTTCTTCATTAGGGACGTCTCCCTAGGTTTGAGCTTCCTAAACGGTCCAGAAAACCCGTCTCTCACCTTGCTTTGCCAAGGGGTTTCTGGTCCCCTTTAGCAAAGTGCTAGGGTCTCAGTTTGCCCTGTGCCAGAGACCCTGGGAGGATTCAGACTTAAGGGCATTACTGTATCCTCCTGGCCACTAAAAACCCATTGGAAAAGAGAAACATGTTCTCTTTTGTTGCCTTTGCTCTGTAGACTAGCAGATTACCTGAGGAGTTGATTCTAAAAATGCCTCTCTAGCAGCTTAAAGAGAACCCAGCTCATTTTAAACATTGGGCCGTAAAACGGTAAAACAGACTATTGAAAGTTACCTATGCACCTTAGGGAACCTGGGCAGATTTTACTAATTATCTCATGCCTTTCTCAGTCCTACAACCTGAATTCCTAACATTTCTGACCTGTGAAGGAAGGGGAGCATCCAGGAGGGATTGGATGTGGGGTTTGGAGTGTTGAGTAGCCCATACAGAGGCAAATGTGATTGGGGCTTTCCCTCAGTGCCATTCATCTACCGATCACCCTAGATACTCCTGAGGGCTGTCGGGAGGAGGCTCAAGAGAAAGGAACCTTAAGAATCGTCTGAGAGTAGCCAAGACTGGAATTCCACAGTTGTTCCAAACTCCTTCCTCCACCTCCACACATCCGAGGCAGATCGGGATTCAGGACACCATGTACTCACGCCAATTGCTCTCCGGGCCCAGACAGAAAAGTTGGAAGCGGCTTTGGCAGAACCCAACATGCCTGCTCTGTATTGAACAGGTGATTAAGAGCTGCCTAGGCCGAGAAACCTCTCACCCGAGTCTTGAAGAGTGGCGGCTGCACTAGTTGCGTTTAAGTAGCCATCGGGTGCCCACCTTACTCTCCAGAGAGAAAGAGAGAGAAAGATGCACCTCAAACAGACATGGGGTGCGTGCACTTACCTCGGTTTAAAATCTCGGTATGGGACCTCCAATATGAAACCGCTGTTGACCGGTGACGAGTTCTTGCTTCCCCAGTGTTGAAGAATAACACCAGAAAGCACACGCCGAGGCAAGGTCAGAGTAGAAATTAGAAGTTTATTAAAGGACAGCAGAAAAGACTTCTCCCAGAGGAAGAAAGGGACCAAAGAGGTGGAATCCGTGGAAGGGCTGTTCTTTCCCCTTTTTATAGTTCTTTCAGTGATGGAATGTAGGTTGGAGGCCTACAGGTGGGCTTAATTATCACCTTTTGGGATGGGCTATCTCCAAGTCTGTTGGGGCTTTTTTCCCGGGCTCCATTAACATTTCTTTGAGGTGGACTTTGGCCTAGCGCCTTTTCAGGACTTCATTAACATTCCATGAGTTGTCCTGCGTTTTCCCTGAGTCATTCCCAGCATGGCTTCCATTTTAGATTACACTCGATATTAGACCCGATTTACCTAACTACACTGACTACCTAACTTTAAATCTGGCTTCAAGCTCGGGGAGGAGATCTGAGCCCCAACATTCCTAGTCCTCTTCTAGAGTCAGCATGGCGGGCTGGCGTGGTTGCTTCTTTTTGTTGCACTCTCTTGCTCAGTGTCCTTTTTCTTTACAGTAGGCCCATTGATCTGAGGCCAGGGGCAGCCTTTGGAGTGGGCCCAAGTATCCCTTCCTGACTCCAAGATTTTTAACTTCTGGCATATTTGCTGCTGTGAACAAAACCTTAGCCAGTGTTTTAGTCAGCCTTTTGCTCCTTTCATCCTCCTTTTGTTCCCTTTCCTACTCTCTCCTCTGTTCCCTCTCCTCCTCAGTTTCTCTCTTATAATATACTTTCTCAGCTTCTCTGACTAAATCTCTTAAGGTCGTATCTTGTAATCCATCTAGACATTGTAACTTTCTCTTAATATCTTGGGCAGCCTGCTCAATACAGGCCATTGTAACAGATGCATTTTGGTCCTCTGCCTGAGGATCAAAAGGAGTATATTTCCTATATTCTTCCATAATTCTCTCCAGAAACATAGAGGGAGACTCATTAGGCCCTTGGATAATCTCTCTTACCTTGGCCAAATTGGTCGGCCCTCTGGCGGCCACTCGGAGACCCGCTATTAGAGCCCGGTGATAAGTGGACAGATGCTTCTTACCTTCAAAGGTGTTGGGGTCCCAGTTGGGTCGGTTCATGGGCCCATAGGGATGGAGAGAGAGTATCACAGGGGCTTCTGAGTTTTCTATTATCCGCGCCGGTGGGTTCCTTTAGGTTGCCCAGCTTCCTCCAGGGGAGGAGGGGCTGCTGCTGCTGCAGAGAAGTCCCTTGGAGGGCTTGGGTCTGGCCCAATTGCTTCTAGCAGTGGAGAGGCTGAGTCAGCGGTGGGAGGATCATCAGGAACTGTGTTGGCCGTTGGGGAGGGAGAGTAGAGGATAAGGAGGGGGAGGAGTGTCCAGTCTTGTGACTCAAGGAGAATGGAAGGAAGAGGGGAAGGAGCGGATGGTTTGAATGATAGGATCGTGGGGGAAGGGGTATATGGCTCTTTATCTGGGTGGCCACGTGGCCAAAGCTGAAAGAAAATATCTCTGACTTTTCAGATTAGAGGAAAGTGGAAGGATCCTTCTGGGGGCCATCCGACTTTGAGGATGGGCCATTCTGAAGCACAGAGAGTCTGCCAGGTACAGCGTTTTACTGGCAAAGAAAGATTCTGGGCCCTTGAGCGGACATCATTCCAATGATAAAGGGTCAGGGACAGAGAAGAGGATGTGCTTTGTCCCATAATGGGAGTTACTCGAACAGGGACAGTGAAGACACAAACGCAACACATAAAAAGACAAACAGTAAACGTTTAACATGACTCCAAGACAAAGATTAGAACTGAGTAACTGGTAAATCTTGATGGGTTAGGCAATAAAGACAGACAGTAAACTCAACATGAGTTCGGGACAATAAACAAAACTGAGTAGCCAGCAAAACCTGATGGGCTGACAAACCGAATCCTGAAGCAAAATGTAACTGAGATGAGGAAACTACTATTCTTTGATTTCCCTAGTCTTCCGGAGTGTCCCCCAGAAACGTGACCTTGGGCTCTGTGACAGGTCTGTCACACCATAGGGGAGAGCTAATGCTCTTCACCAACAGCCACTTTGCCATGCCCTGACTTGAAATCCGAAACCAGAAAGAGGCTCCTTACTAACCCCGAGAGGAGTCCCTTGAGGTCTTTCGTCCACCGCTGCCGGATATCTCACCTGGGGCCTCCAGATAAATAGGTGCGGCGAACCTCAGAGGAAAAGACAACAAAGAGGCTTTCTCAGGCATCAGCAAAGGGTTTATTGGGGGTCCAGCATGCAGGGGCTCAGAGCTCAGTTCAGAGGACCAAAGATCAAAGAGCCCCGAGAACAACTTGAGCAGAGTTTATATACATTCTTTAGAGAGAGCAGGGATTTTACATACATCATTGCCTCCTTTAGGAAATCATCATGTACCACGGGAAAATCAAATAAGAACTCTTAAACATGATTAGCACATTCATTGGCGGGAAAAGGTCAGGAAGGGAGTGATTGGTCAGCCCTGAGAAGGGGTATACGTTTAAATTTATTGGTTGAAGCCCAGAGATGTATACGTGGTGAGCTTCACAGTTTCTGGGAAGGGGTTGTTAAGTAACTAGGTGGTCAGGGAAGATTTCAACACACATCGAATGGGCAGTTTCAGGAATTGTCTTAACTGCCACAGGAATTTCAGGTTCTGAGTGCAGCTTGGAAACTTTACAAAACCTGGTTGTTTACGTTTCAATTTCAATTTGTTTTATTCTTTCAGAACCTTTGAGTGGAAGGAGAGAGACTTCATCCACAATGACTGCTCTTTTGGCCATTTTGGTTTTTGATGCACACATGGGATCTTTTCTTAGATCCGTCTGTTGCTGATAATCTAAGCCACAGCCTCAAACAGGGCCAAGAGCCTGATTAAGACACATCCCTATCCAAAGCAATTACATCTCTGAGGTCAGTTACAGAACTCAGTCTCTGAGAGGAATCACGCCAGTGTTCAAGCCCAGGTGGACCCAGTCATCTCTTCCAACCACCACACAAATGACCACAATTAAAACCAAAACACTCCCACATGGCACTCATCTTACATACATACACTCATGATAACCTTTGGCTAGAGGCTTCCATGAATGGCGCAGCCCAAGAGAGTGTCCAAAATAAGCTCCCTTGCCACTCACTTGCCTAACCTCAGGGTGGCCTGAACACCCTTCCTGTGAACCAGGATTGATCACATAGTTCTTCCTGTAATACTGCTCTGCTTCTCCAATTTGAGGCCTACTGACTGTCAGGTATAGATTCCTTATGTGATTTGGAGTCATTAGGAAACCAAAGTAAATTTGCAAGGCTTGGAAAAACTCATTTGACCCAAAGGATCCCTATTCTCACTTGGTGAAGGTCAGGAACCTTACAGAGGAAGGCGAGAGACTTCTTCCACTATGACTGATCTTTTTGCCATTTTGGTTTTGGATGCACACATTGGATCTTTCTTTATATCCATCAGGCGCTGCTAATCTAAGCCACAGCCACACACAGGGCCACGAGGCTGATTCAGAACATCTTTTTCCAAAGCAATTGAGCAAAAGCCACAGGTGATGCCCATTCATTTCCATTTGAAAACTGTTTTCTTCAAGATTCACAAAGGGGTGGCCTGAGGCAGAGACCTTCCTGACTTCAGAGCAACAGAACAATAAGTAAGCAAATCCCAATGCAGGGTTACTCCACTGAGACTATACTAGTCACAATGATATCTGAGTTTTCTGAGATGCTTGTCATTCCCTTCAACAATCCAGTACATGGCCATGTCACAGAGCTTGGAGGTGGTATATATATCTTGGACAAAAAACCATGAGCCTATTCTGGAGAGTGGCCAGAATTCAGAAAGAAAACAGGAACTTAGAAAGTTAATAGGTGTTGCCCATCGAAAAGGCAACCAGCAGTCCTTTTTTAAAATGGGCAGGATGAATGCTGGGAAGCTTTCTACTAGACAGAATACATCCATTGATGCATTCTTTTATCTAATGTGTTCAACCAAGAACACAGTTGGATACACAGACACAGAAACACTCACCTTGTCAAAGGACTTTCTAGAAACTGTCCACTCTAAACCAAACAAACTGCCTTTCCTACCTATTCTCAGAACATGAGACAAAACCACAAACTCACACCCACACTCAAAAAGGCACCTCTTTCCCCAAGTAAGTCTGTGAGTATCCAGAGTGTCCTCTGACTTGTGGGCCATAGTATGTGCCCCCGAAATGGCCTGTCCTGTCTCAGATCTGGTCTCTTTGTCCATCTCTGTGAAGTTGTATGCAGCCGGTGCCGACCACTACCTGCTTTCTCAGGAAAGGCCCGTCTTCAGAGCTCTACTTGCATTTGGTCATCCTCAAACCATTAGGTACCAAGAGAGACAGACCCTCTCCTTGGTAAATCCAAACAAGTGAGCCCACTGGGAATGGAACTGGGCCTGGCTCTGGATGCCTGGCTTCCTGGATCTCAAGTTCAGAGAGTTCCATCACCAAAGAAGTGAGGTAGGTCAATTCCTACAGGAAGGGAATGAGGTCACTGCCTTGGCAACCACTTTGTCCTTACAGTTGCTTCCAAGGGTCCCTTGAGATGGAGGCTGCCACTACTTCCTGTGAAGCTTTCAAAAGTTAGAATGGTATATCAAACATAGACACCCAGGAGAAGCTTTCCACACAGGGTTGGTTTGGTCCACCTTTTTTATATCAATAGGAGAGAGGCTGATTCAGACACATACCTTCATCCTGACCAGGTTGTTTGCCATGGAAGATGACTTTTGCTCTCTCAGGTCCTTCATAGCTGCCTACATCTTCTCCAGAGATCATTTCTGCATCAACCTTTGAGGTTCTCAGCAGGTGGAAGATTCCCTACATTCCTGTATTGTAAGACCAACTCTGTCCCTGCTTTTTTGTAAAGTTAGATTGAGGGAACAGTGTATGGTTAGGGTTAATAATATATTCTATTTGGGTTAGGAAACATTCTGCAGGATAAATAATGGTATTAGGAACCTGTGATATTCACAAGAATATATAGGTGAAATATAAGTATAAAACCTGAAATCTAGGTATGATTTGAAGCCCAGAAGGGAATTGGGCCCTTTAGTGCAATACTTAGCTTTGAATTATGTTCTACACAGATGTCTCAGATAAATCGATATGCAATGGCAGAGGACCTTGTACCTTGGATGAATAAATGTCCTAGAGAACATCCAGTCAAAAAGGAATAGTTGGCAGGATTAGGAAGGTAGTCAGTAGGTTTTGAAAAAAGAGTGAGTATAGGATTTGAACAAAACGTTCATTAGCAATAGGGTTTTGGGTAGAGAGTGAACGTAAATATGAGCACATACGAAGAGTCAGTCACAATGATGAACTGGGAAAAATATGTAGGGAAGCAGATATCAATAGAGACATTAGGAAATCAGGCAAAGTATAATGTGAGTGATAGGGTTAGACATTTTCAACATGGTTGAGGTTGAATATATAATCTTAGGAAGAAAGACATATGTAGTCATCAATAGGATTGATATTTTAGAGCATTAGGCAACCTGGGCATGGTTGTTTTTAATAATCCATGCTCACTTTCCATTTTGCTTTGGTGAAAGGTTAATAAAATAGTCACTTGTCACTTCCTGTTTTTCTGTATGCTTAACAAAACACTGTTGAAATCTTGAGAACTGTTTGCTATTTTTGTTCCCAGAATGTGCTATCCCCAACTGCCAAACTGCAGAATGTACTCCCTCACCCAGTTGCACGCAAACTGCACACTCGCCCTGACCCATCAATAAATTTCCCTCCTTGCCCTGTCCAAGGAAAGTATATAAGCTCTGTTAAAGCTGTTCTCAGGGCTCTTTGCTCTATTCAAGTGAGCTCTGAGCCCCAGCATGCTGGACCCCCAATAAACTCTTTGCTGTGGCTGAGTGAATATGGTATACTGTTCTGTACTTAAAAGATGCTTTCTTTTGCTTGCCTCTGCATAAAGATAGTCAGTTGCTGTTTGCTTTCGAGTGGGTAGGCCCAGAAACCGGAACGTCTTGTCAACTAACTTGGACTAGACTCCCACAGAGGTTCAAAATCTCCCCCGCTCTCTTTGATGAAGCCCTTCACAGAGATCTCAACAACTTCAGAACTACACACCCCGAAGTCACCCTGATTCAATATGTGGATGTCCTGCTCCTGGCAGCCAACACCAAGGAAAACTTTGAGTCTGTGACCCAAGCACTATTATTTGAGCTTGCCCAACTCGGGTATAGAGCTTTGGCCAAAAAGGCCCAAATTTGCCAGCAAGAAGTAATCTTCCTGGGGTATTTCCTTAGGCACTGTAAATGATGGCTCACTGACCCCAGGAAACAAAACGTTGTGCAGATACCACCCCCATTTAACAGGAGACAACAAAGAGAGTTTCTTGGAACTGCTGGCTTTTGCAGGTTATGGACCTGGGTTTGTGTTCTTAGCTGCTCCTTTATACCCGCTGTTAAATGAGAATGCCCAATTCCAATGGACCCTTTGAGCACCAGCAAGCTTTTGATAACATCTAAGAACTCTGACACTGAACACCTCAACTTCACTGACCCCAGCCTGCAATTTCAGAAAGCCCTACACTATGTTAAAAATGTACATCAACTCAATCAACTTGGTTCAAAGAAACTGCAGCCATTCCTGTAGGATCAAGAACAGAGTTTTAGACTAACTCACTCACAGTGAATGGAAATAACTGAATGGGTAACAAAAGCCATTCGGTTCAGTTAATTGGTTAATGCTTACCATTCCAAGCTTCCTGCAGGAAAGCACGTACCAGGAACCAGACCAGGACAATTCTGGGAAGTGGACTTTACTGAAATTAAGCCAGCGAGATATGGACTTAAATATCTCCTAGTCTTTGTAGATACATTTTCAGGATGGATTGAAGCCTTTCCCACACACACACACACACAAAAAAAAAAAAAAAAAAAAAAAAACAAAAAAAAAACGGCACAAATGGTGGTCAAGAAGATCCTGAAAGATATTTTTCAAAGACACGGCCTGCCTAATGTAATATGCTCTGATAATTGAACGGCGTTCATGGGCCAGGTAAATCAGGGGATAGCCAGGACCCTGGGGATTAATTGGAAGTTACATTGTGCTTATAGACCCCAGAGCTCAGGACACATGAAAAAATAAATAGAAGCATTAAAGAGACCTTAAAGAAATTAAGCTTAGAGACCGTCATTAAAGAGTAGACTATGCTCCTGCCTTATGCACTGTTTCATGAAAAAAATACTCCCTTTGTTTCTTTGTGTAACATCACCCCCTATGAAATTCTCTATGGGGCCCCTCCTCTGGTAAGGGACCTAACCCCAACTCTAAGACCTAAGTATCCCTTCCACACACCCTTGCTTGACAGACTTAAATCTCTTGAAAGAACTCAGCTATACCTGTGGAAACAGCTGGCCACTGCCTTCCAACCTGGGGACGAGGGGACTCCACATCGATATCAATTAAGAGACTTCATCTATGTAAGACACCATCAGGTGTCATCCATGGAACCCCGCTGGAAAGGACCATACCAGGTGCTACTTATAACACCTACAGCGGTAAAAGTAGACGGAATCACTTCCTGTATCCATGCCTCTCATCTCAAGCCTGCAACCTGTCCAGACTCTGGCTGGAAACTGGAAAAGACTGGTAACCCGTTCAAATTGTGTATTCACCACATAGATAAGGCTATAGACTCTCCCCTTGGCCACCAGTAGACCTAACACTCATTAGCCCGTTCAGCAGCAATGGCTGATCACAAATCCTACTAGACAAGAAGTATGGTCTATCTTGCATACAGCCCCCTTAGGGACCTGGTGGCCATCTCTCCACCCAGACATTTGTCAGCTGGATATAGGTCTTTCCTATTAGGATATCCTTGATGAAGAGGATCCCACTAAAATTCCATTAAATCATTTCCGTACCATAGATAATGGAAACAAACATTATGGTTGTATAGACAGGCAAGCCAGATGCAGGTTGGCTAGCCTATATTAGTATGTTTGCCCCGCAGACTATCAAAGCCACAAACCGCCACAGCTGAGTGTGGGAAAAGACGACTTCTTCTGTAAGTCATGGGGATTTGAGCATACAGGGGCTGCCTGGTGGAATGTAAAATCCTCATCAAATTCAGTACACAGCATTGGCCATATTACCACTTAGACATCTAAAACCGATGGCCCCAAGAGGAGTCTCTAGATCCTCAAATTCTGTTTGACCTTTTTAACTTCTGCAAGTGCTCAAAGGGGTGAAAGGAAATTCCCCTATGTGGAGGCCTTTTCCCTCTTTCGCTCACATCCTGAACTATGCTTCTCCAATAGTTCCTCACCCTCAGCCTTCTGTTCCAGAATCTCTGCTGTCAGTCCTACCTCAGCAACCTGATTTCTCTTCTCCAATTAATAGATCAAAAACCCAAACTTCCACCGGTTCTCAGGGCATTGCCCCCTTGCTGAGTTAGCAGGTACTGAGGTACCCGTCCACCCACTCACTCCTCTCTTCCTCTGTCAGTGCCGGCACCGGGTCCCACCAAGTCCTCTTACCAGCTAACCTAAAGCTCAAACCAGCTTAGGAGAGCCCTCAGACCCCTATCAAAGATGTAATGAAAATGACCTTTAAAGTTGCTTTGTCATCACTGAAAACAGGTTACTAAGAATTTAAAGTGCCTCACAGGCTTTTCGGGATACTCACTCCCGTCTTCCCCTCTGCTATACCGGTTATACTGCTCAAGTTTTTGTTGCTAGGAAAATCCCAAACCCCTTTCCCATTATTCTTTTATATCTCTCCTTCCTCATTCTCAGATCCACGGAGCTGCTCTCACCCTCCGCCTTCCCCGTTTTCTCCCTCTGGACCAGGCCCACCGAAAAATCTTAACTGAACTTCTCCAGAAGTCTTCACCATGGTTGACTTTAGGACTTTCAGCAAAAGAGTCCCTAAAAAAGAGTTCAGTGTAGATAAACTTCCTCTTTTTCTGTTGCCCTGCTCTACTTGGCTACTGGCTGCAAAAATCAGCACTCCTAAGCTTGACACCCCTTTAATAGTTTTTCACACAATATGTGAACAAGGCCTCTGGCCTTGAGCTGGGGCTTCATAGAGATAGCTATATTTCTAAGATACAAAATTACCAACTGGGCTCCATGGTAACAGCTGCAGGGGGATAAAGGAAAAGGAAGAAAAAGCTCTCGCCCTCCCAGGTGTCCTTGAAAATTTAACTTGCCCACCATAGAGGAAAAAACAGAAAAAAAACTTCTTTTTGTGAAGTTCTGCAGACTGTGAACTTCTTAGTCCCTTCCCTTTCATGTTGGGTACAAAATTCTGAAACTACCTAAACTTGGGGTTCAGGGAGTTAATTGATTACAACAGAAGCAATACCCGCTGAATCCGGTTGCAACCAAATAGGACTGTTTCCCTGTCTTCTGTGCTATCTTAGGTGCCTTGCCTTGACCGTCCCTACAACAGTATAATTCTATATACTTAAACATTGTTTATGTTTTAATGAAATGGTCAACAGATGTGATTAATTGTGTAATGGTGAAGATGTTTCCCAGATTGCTCTATAATGACCCACGTTCATTTGAAGTTCAAACAGGGGGGCATACAACCCAGTTCCACTGGGAACATATATCTCTTACTTTACCCATCATATTAGGAAGTGGAGTTGCTGCAGGGGTAGTCACAGGAACCACTGCCCTGGTCCATGGTACACAACAATTGACCCAAATAGAAGCAGCAATAGACCAAAACTTAAAGATATTAGAAACCTCCATCACAGTTTGCAGGAATCTTTAACCTCTCTCTCTGAAGTTGTTTTACACAACAGTCGAGGGTTTGACCTCCTCTTCATGAGAGAAGGGGGCCTTTGTGCTGCATTGATGTAAGAATGCTGTTTTTATGCCGACATACTGAAGTTGTAAAAAAACCTATGAGTAAAATAAAAGGATGCCTTGAAGAGTGTCAACGAGAGAGAGAGGCCCCAAAAGGGTGGTTTGAGTCTTGGTTCACACAGTCCCCCTGTTTATCTATGCTTTTATCAACCCTGGCCTGTCCAATAATAATCTCCATATTATAGCTAACTATAAAACCCTGTTTGCTCAACCGTGTAATTTCTTTTCTCCAAGCTCAAATTGGACAAGTTAAACTTATGGTAATACCCCACTAGCAGACATAGAATGTGACACCCCCCAATGATCACTTTTATGATTAAAATTAGCCAGAAGAAGAAGTGGGAAATGAAAGGTTAATAGAAAAGGTACTTGGAACTTCCTGTTTTTCTGTATGCTTAACAAAACACTGTTGAAATATTGAGAACTGTTTGCTAACCATGTTCCCAGATTGTGCTGTCCCCAACTTCCAAATTGCAGAATGTATTCCCTCATCCGGTTACACGCAAACCGCCTACTCGCTCTGACACATCAATAAATTTCCGTCCCTACCCTTTCCAAGGAAAGTATATAAGCTCTGCTTAAGCTGTTCTCAGGGCTCTCTGCTCTATTCTTGTGAGCTCTGAGCCCCAGCATGCTGGACCCCCAATAAACCCCTTGCTGTGGCATGAGACACTCTCCTGGTGGTCTCTTCCTCCGATGCTTGCACGAACATTACTTGGATGATTGAATGTAGAAGAGAAAATCCAGTCAAAAAGGGATAGTCAGTAGGATTAAGAAGATAGTCGGTAGGTTTAGGAAGAAGAGTGAGTATAGGATTTGGAACAAAATCTCTTTAGCAATAGTGGTACGGTTAGAGAGTGAATGTAAATGTCAGCACATGTGAACAGTCACAATAATGAAATGGGAAAAGAACGTAGGAAAGAAGATATCAATAAATACATTATGAAATCAGGCAAAGTATAAAGTGCGTGATACGATTAGACATTTTCAACAGGGTTGAGTTAGAATATATAATCTTAGGAAGAAACAAATATGTAGTCACCAATAGGATTGACATTTGAGAGCATTAGGCAACCTTGACATGGATGTTTTTTGTAGTCCATGCTCACTTTCCATTTAGGTTTTGGTACAATCATAAGTGTGATGTTTGTATTTGTGTCCAGAATATTACTGTGATAAAATGTATATGTAGATCTGGTGACATGAGTGTTTATTCCACCATTTCTGGGAGCAATTTTTTGAAGACATATAAATGGGTATTGGGGGTACAAAGAGGTATACACTGTGTCAATGAATATAGAGATAATGCATGAATAGACCAATTGTGAATAAATAATATAACTGGTTCCACATTAAATAACGGATTGAATTGATATCTGAAAATATATAAAAAATCTTATATTGATATCCAATCATTCATTCCAACCATTTATACATCTAATATTAATATTAGGGTTATGGTTTATCATGAGGATATGTTAGTTTTGCTACAAAAGTGATTATGGAAATCGAAAATAATGTGTTTGGAAAGAGTCAGTCACAATGCTGGCAATATATGAACAAGGCCTCTGGCCTTGTGGTGGGGCTTAATAAGTTACCAACTCGGCCCCATGGTAAAAGCTGGCAAAGAGAAAAAAAAAGAGAAGGAAAAAAGCTCTGCCCCTCCCAGGTGTCCTTAAAATGTTAACTTGCACAGAACAGAGAAAAAAACAGAAACAAAAACTGCTTTTAATGAACTTCTGCAGACTGTGAACTTCTGAGTCCCTCCCTTACATGTTGGGTACAAAATTCTGAAACAATCTAAACTTGGAGTTCAGGGGATTAAATGATTACAATAGAAGCAATGCCCTCTAAATCCGGTTGCAACCAAATAGGACTGTTTCGCTGTGTTCGGTGCTATGTTAGTTGCCTTACCTTGCCTTGTCCATCCCTTTTCTCATGAAAAGACCAGTCAAGAAACATGAAGGAATGCATGTGCTCTGAAGCAGGAAGTGATTGATAGTGAATCAAATGCCTATAATTTTCCTAACTTGTGGATGAAATACATATCCTATGATGTGCATAAATTAAAGAAATAGTAATCTACCACTGTTGAATAAAAATCAACGTCAAAATACACATCATGTCCAATTGGAATTTACTTGCATTGATGTTAAACTGGGTCAGGTACTGTAGAAATATTAGGATTTGTGTGCACCATTCACTGAAGTTACTTTTCGGTACTAGGAAAGAAATATGTTTTTCAGGTGAATGAATATTTCTAAGAATAATCTTGTGAAAAGTTGATTATAAATTCACATATATGAATATGAATGAATTTGGTGAGTGTAAAATAAAACACATATTTCATATTTTGAAAAATCTGGAGAGTGTATATATCTATATATATATCTATATAAATATCTATATATATATCTATATATATGTGTGTGTGTGTGTGTGTGTGTGTGTGTGTGTATACACACACACAGAGACATTAAAAATAGCAATATATATGCCAATCAAAATTCATAATGAAATATATATCATCAACAGATCCAAAAATATTTATTTTACTGAACATGGATTTATGAATAATATTGTTCAAGTAGGAAGCTCACCCATAATTTGAATTTTCAGTTCCAACATCATTTAGGAGGAGTGATCCCTTACAATTTGTATCTGTCAAGTCAGCCACCTCACATGAATGGACGTGTGGTCCCAGGTAGGATTCTATGTTTGCATATAAAAATACAGGTGGTGAATAGGCTACAGAGAAAGGGAGACAGAAATTCACATATTGGTTAACTTTAAAAAAACATGGAGAACGACTTCAACAAAAAGTTGACTAGATTTATAACTCCTACACTATATAATGCAAAAGGCAAGTCCAACTATACACCATGCCTCCTCTGAAATGCTTGTATTTTTATTCTGTTTGAGTTATTTTTCTCCATCTTATTAGTATCAGTAGTCAGAGTGTAGTAGGGTAGGGGTTAGTGTCAGGGATTCAGTATTTCGAAAGGAAAATTGGAAAATGAATCCCATGTGTATGTAAATATGTGCTGCACAAATATCCTCCCACTCTCATACAGAAAAATCCCTTGACAGTACCTTCGCCCCAACTAAAACACCATTAGAGGAGCAGAGTTAGAAAATCAGTGAATACATATCTGGAATGGAATATGCTCACGGTTTTGAAAACTTGGAGGTGGTAGATGATTTTCGAAAAGAAAGGGACAGGGTAAACACTCCACAAACATGGAGCTCTGCTGGCCTAAAGACTTCTTGAGAAAATGCCTCTGAGGTTGGGCCTTTGAACTATATGTGGTTGTCAGGAGCTTTAGCTTCCTTTGTACTGAGACCATCAAAGCTGGGTCTGCATCTATGTGACATGGAGGAAATTGTTTCTTATTTTCCAATGAAAATGAGGCAGCAATGCTGAATTCTCTCTTTGTAGGTAACCTGTGGCCACTGGGGGCTAAGTGTCTCCCCGTGTGGACTGTGAAGCCATTTGGACATCCTCCAATTTTCGTGGTGTTTCTCGCTGCTGCACTGGGAGTTTGGTATTTGCTTCACAAAATACATGGAGTTCAACTGGGACACAGTGCTGGAGGGATTTCTGTCAGGAGTGGTGTGTCAGGGTCTGCAGGATAATGCACCAACCAGGCTTCTATCCCACATAGCTTGCCCCCTTGACCAAAGCAACCTGATTCTGAACATTGCCCTGAAACCTCTCAATATAACAGGATGCCTTTACAAAGAAGGGTCTGCTGGCTGCATCATGTCAGTAACAACCATTTGGAAGCCAAGGGCAGATCCACATTGCCCCACCACATGTTTTATCACAGACCTTCCCACCACTGTTCTAGGCCCACTAATCAGCAGGCTCCAAATTACTGGCATCTCTGTTCTACACCACTTTCATGAAACCCAGTCAATCAAGGCACTATCTGGCATACTCAAGATCAGCAACAGCACATCCAAAGGTTCTCCAGTGCCACCAGGTCATGGGAATTTCAAAAATTTCATGGTATTTTTCTAGCCATTTTTCTAGGATGATGTTGCAAGCACTGTGGGTTTCAACATATTCAGGAACCGTTAAATGGTGAAGAAGCATATTTCAATGAAAGCTCTGGAGAACTCTCACAGGCAAGTCTTCCAAAATAGTGGCCAGAAGGTCACTTGAAGCCACTCCTATTGAGGTCTACAATATGAGGTCCATGTGTTTTTTGACTCTGAACTATGGCTGCCATGTCTTTCAGAATACAATCAAGTGATATCCTGGCTGAGATTCCCAGTGCTCTGTGGAAAGCCACCCTGGGCCTAGATCTCAGTTTCCAAGGGCGACTTTCATTGCGTGGCTTTCTAAAATCCCAAAACAATTCATGGCAATACTTCTCTGAGGTCAGTTCTAGAACTCAGTCTCTAAGGGGAAATCACACCAGAGTTCAAGCCCAGGTGGACCCAGTCATTTCTTACAACCACCACACAAATGACCACAATTAAAACCAAAACACTCCACACGGCCCTAATCTTCTTCCATATAGACACTCATCATATTCTTTGGCTGGAGTTTTCCATAAGGGGCACAGCCCAAGACAGTGTCCAAAATAAGCTCCCTTAACCCTCATTTGCCTAAAGTCAGGGTGGCCTGGACACCCTTACTGTAAACCAGGAGTGATCAAATAGGTCTGACATTAATACTTTTCCACTTCTTCAATTTTAGGCCTTTTAACTGTGGCATTTAGATTCTTTATGTGAACTGTAGTCAAGAGAAAACCCAAGCACCCATGGGCTAGCCTCTGCATGGCTTTGAAGAATTCATTTGACCCAAAGGATCCCTATTCTCACTTGATGGAGGTCAGAAACCTTACAGAGAAAGGCGAGAGACTTCATCTACAATGACTGTAATTTTTGCCATTTTGATTTTGTATGCACACATGGGATTTTTCTTTACATCCATCAGGTGTTGGGAATCTAAGCCACAGCCTCACACAGGGCCAAGAGACTGATTCAGACACATCCCTTTCCAAAGCAGTTAAGTAAAGAGACACAGGTAATGCCCATTTATTTCCATTTAAAAACTGGTTACTTCAGGCTTCACAAAGGGGTGGCCTGAGGCAAAGTCCTTCCTGTCATTCAGTGCAAAAGAACAATAGGCAAGCAAAAGCCCCAAAGCAGAGTTTCTCGACTGAGACTTTACTGGTCACACTGATATGTGAGTTTTCTGAGATGCTCGCCATTCCCTTCAGCTATCCAGTACATGGCCATATCACAGAGCTTGGAGGTGGTAAATATCTTGGACAGAAAACCATGAGCCTATTCTGGAGTGTAGCCAGAATTCAGGAAGGAAACAAGAACTTTGGAAGTTTGAACGTGTTGCCCTTCGATAAGGCAAGCCACAGTCCATTTATATATTGGGCAGGATTGATGCTGGGAAGCTTTCTACTAGACAGGACACATCCATTGATGCATTCTCTTTTCTAATGTCTACAACCACAGACATACTGGGAAACACAGACATAGAAACACTAGCCTTGTCAAAAGACTTACTAGAAACAGTTCACTCCAAACCAAACAAACCGCCTTTCCTACCTTTTCTCAGAAAGTGAGACAAAACCACAAACACACAACTAAAACCACAAATGCATCTCCTTTCCCCAAGTAGGTCTGTGACTATTTGGAGTGTACTCTCACTGGTGAGCCTTACTATGTTCCTCTGAAATGGCCTGTCCTGTCTCAGATATGGTCTCCTTGGCCAACTCTGAAAATGTCAGGAACCCATGGTAAGCCACTACTTGCTTTCTCTGGAAAGGCCAGTCTTCAAAGCTTTCCTGGCATTTGGCCATCCTCACATCAGTATATACCAAAAAAGACTTTCTCTGTCTTTGGAATATCCAAACAAGTGAGCCCACTGGGACTGGGACTGGGACTGGCTCTGGGTGCCTGGCTTCCTATATCACAAGTTCAGAGAGTTCCATCACCAAGGAATAGAGATGAGGTCACTTCCTTCAGGAACTGAATGAGGTCACTGCCTTTGCAACCACTTTGTCCTAACAGTTGCTTCCAAGGGTCCCATGAGATGGATGCTGCCCCTATTTCCCGTGACACTTTCACAATTTAGAATGGTATATCACCCATAGGCACCCGTGAATAGCTCTCCACACAGGCCTGGATTCGTCCATCTTCTGTACATTAGGAACAGAGAGGCTGATTCAGACACAACCCCTCATCCAGGCAAGGCTGTTTTCCATGGAAGAAGACTTTTGCACTCTATGGTCCTTCATAGCTGCCTACATCTTCTCCAGGGATTATTTCTGCATGGAAATTTGAGGTTTTCAGCAGGTGTTATATCCCCTACATTCCTTATTGTAAGACCAACACTGTCCCTGCTCTTCTATAAAGTTAGAATGTGGGAACAGTATATGGTTTGGGTTAATAACATGTTCGATTTGGGTTAGGAATCATTTTGCTGGATGAATAATGGTATTGAAAACCTGCGATATTTATAAGAATATAGAGGTCAAATATATGTATGAAAACAGAAATATAAGTAAGATTTGAAGCCCAGAAAAAGATTGGGCCCTTGATTGGGAGACTTAGCTTTGAATTATGTCCTTCACAGATGTCTCAGATGAATCAATACACAATGGCATCGGACCTTATACCTTGGATGATTGAATGTTGAAGAGAACATCCATTCTAAAAAGGATAGTCAGTAGGATTTGGGAGATAGTCAGTAGATTCAGAGAGAAGAGAGAGTATAGTATTTGGACCAAAAGTTGTTTAGCAATTGGGTTTCAGGTAGAGAGTGAATGTAAATGTCAGCACAAATGCACAGTCAAAATGATGAACTGGGAAATTATGAAGGAAAGGAGATATCAATAGAGACATTAGGATATCAGGCAAAGTTTAAAGTGATTGATAGGATTAGACATTTTCAACTGGGTTGAGTTTGAATATATAATCTTAGAAAGAAACAAATATGTAGTCAACAATTGGATTGACATTTGAGAGCATTAGGCAACCTGGACATGGATGTTTTCAGAAATCCATGCTCACTTTAAATTTAGGCTTTGGTACAATTATAAGTGTGACCTTTGCTTTATTTTCCAGAATATTACTGTGATAAAATGTATATGTAGGTCAGGTGACATGAGTATTTCTTCCACCATTTCTGGGAAAAATATTTTGAAGACGTATAAATGAGTATTGGGATTACAAAGAGGTGTACCATCTCTCTATGAATATAGAGATAATGCAAGAATAGACCATACTGAGAGTAAATAATATAATTGATAAACTTTAAATAACGGATTGAATTGATATCTGAAAATATACAGGAAATCTTATTTTGATATACAATCATTCATTCCAACCACTTATACTTCTAATGGTAATATTAGGGTTATATTTTATCATGACGAGTGTGTGAGTTTTGCTTCAAAAGTGATTATGGAAATCAAAAATATTGTGTTTAGAAAGAAGTCTCATGAAAAGTCTTGTCAAGAAACATGGAGGAATACATGTGTTCTGAAGAAGGAAGTTATTGAAAGTGAAACAAATGCCTATAAATTTGCTAACTTGTGTATGAAATATATATCTTATGATGGGCATAAACTGAAGAAATAGTAATGTACCAGTGTTGACTAAAAATGAACATCAAAATACATATCATGTTCCATAATAATCTACTTGCATTGATGTGACACTGGGTCAGTTACTGTAGAAATATTAGGATTCGTATGCACCATTCACTGATGTTAGTTTTCAGTTCTAGGAAACAAATATGTATTTCAGGTGGATGAATATTTCTGAGAATAATCTTTTGAAAATTTGATTATAAATTCACATGCATGAATACAAATGAATTTATATTTCATATATTTCATATTTTGAAAAATTTGGAGAGTGTATATATATATATATATATATATATATATATATATATATATACACACACACACACACACACACACACACACACATTAAAAAGTAGCAATATATATGCCAATCGAAATTCTTCATGAAATGTATATCAACCACTGATCCAAAAATATTCATTATACTGAATATGATTTTATTTATCATGTTGTTCATCTAAGAAGCTCACCCATAGGTTGAATTTTCAGTTCTAACTGTGTTTAGGAGGAGTGATCTCTTCTCCCAATTTGTATCTGCCAAGTCAGCAACCTCACAAGAATGTACATGTGATAACAGGTACGATTCTATATGTGCATATGAAATTAGATGTGCTGAATTGGCTACAGAGAAAGGCAGAAAGGAATTCACCTATTTGTTACCTTTAAAAACACATGGATCTTCTTCTATTTCTCTCTTTAGGGTTCTGTAGTTTTCATTGTATAAGTCTTTCACATCTTTTGTTAGGTTGATTCCCAAGTATTTTATTATTTTTTGGGGGGATATTGTGAATGGAGTGTTTTTCCTCATTTCCGATTCAGAAGTTTTGTTACTGATATACAGAAATGCCTTTGATTTGTGCGTGTTGATTTTATATCCTGCCACTTTGCTGAATTCATTTATTAGTTCTAGTAGTTTTTTTGTAGACCCTTTTGGGTCTTCTAGGTATAGAATCCTGTCATCCGCAAACAGTGATAATTTAAGTTCTTCTTTTCCTATTTTTATGCCTTTAATTTCTTTCATCTGTCTAATTGCTCTGGCCAGTGTTTTGAGAACTATATTGAATAGAAGTGGTGATAGAAGGCATCCCTGTCTTGTTCCTGATTTTAGAGGGAATGCTTTCAATTTTTCTCCACTCAGAATGATGCTAGCCTGAGGCTTAGCATAGATAGCTTTCACAATTTTGAGGAAAGTTCCTGTTATCCCTAGTTTTTCTAATGTTTTGTATATAAAGGGATGCTGTACTTTGTCGAATGCTTTTTCTGCGTCTATTGAGATGATCATATGGTTCCTATTTTAAGTCTATTTATGTGGTGAATAACATTTATTGATTTCCGTATATTGAACCATCCTTGCATCCCAGGGATTAATCCTACTTGATCATGGTGCACAATTTTTTTGTTGTGCCTTTGTGTCCGATTCGCCAGAATTTTATTGAGGATTTTTGCATCTAGGTTTATCAGAGATATTGGTCTGTAGTTTTCTTTCTTTGAGGTGTCATTGTCTGGTTTCGGAATCAGGGTGATGTTGGCCTCATAGAATGAATTTGGCAAAGCTCCCTCTTTTTCCACTTCCTGAAATAACTTGAAAAGTATTGGTATTAAATCTTCTTTAAAGGTTTTGTAAAACTCTGCTGTTTACCCATCTGGTCCTGGGCTTTTCTTGGTTGGTAGTCTTTTGATTGCTTCTTCAATCTGATCCATTGATATTGGTCTGTTCAAATTGTGTGTATCCTCCAGACTCAGTCTGGGCAAATCATAGGATTTAAAAAATTTATCGATGTCTTCACTCTCTTCTATTTTATTGGAATATAGGTTTTCAAAATAATTTCTAATTGTCTTCTGTATTTCTGTAGCATCTGTTTTGATCTTGCCTTTTTCATCCCGTATGTTAGTAATTTGAGTTCTCTCTCTTCTTCTCTTCATTAGCATGGATAAGGGTCTGTCGATCTTATTTATTTTTTCGAAGAACCAACTTTTAGTTTTGTCATTTTATTCAATAGTTTCTTTTGTTTCAATTTCGTTGATTTCACTCTGATTTTAATTATTTCTTGCCTTCTGCTACATTTGCTGTTGTTTTGTTCTTCTTTTTCTAGGGCTTTGAGATGAAGTGTGAAATCTTAGAAGATGGAAAAATATACCCTGTTCATAGATAGCATAACTAACATCATCAAAATGGCGATATTACCAAAAGTTCTCTATAGATTTAATGCAATGCCAATCAAAATCCCAAGGGCATTTCTTGTAGAAATAGAGAAAGCAATCATAAAATTCATATGTAAAAATAAAAGACCCAGAATAGCAAAAGCAATTCTAAGCAGAAAGTGTGAATCAGGTGGTATAGCGATACCAGATTTCAAACTATATTACAGAGCAATTGTAACAAAAACAGCATGGTACTGGTACCAAAACAGGTGGGTGGAACAATGGTACAGAATAGAGGACACAGAGACCAATCCACAAAACTACATACTATCTTATATTTGATAAAGGGGCTAAACGCATGCAATGGAGGAAGGATAGCATCTTCAACAAATGGTGTTGAGAAAACTGGAAAACCATATGCAACAAAATTAAACTGAATCCCCTCCTCTCGCCATGCACAAAAATTAACTCAAAGTGGATCAAGGAATTAGATATCAAATCAGAGACTCTGCATCTGATAGAAGAAAAAGTTGGCTTTGATCTACATATTGTTTGGTCAGGCTCCAAATTCCTTAAAGGACACCCATTGCACAAGAATTAATAACAAGAATCAACAAATGGGCTTACTTAAACTGAAAAGTTTTTTCTCAGCAAGAGAAGCAATAAGAGAGGTAAATAGGGAGCCTACATAATGGGAACAAATTTTTACTCCTCACACTTCAGATAAAGCTCTAATATCCAGAGTATACAAAGAACTCTAAAAATTATAGAATAATATAACAAATAACCCAATCAACAAATGGGCCAAAGACCTGAACAGACACTTCTCATAGGAGGACATACAATCAATCAACAAGAACATGAAAAAATGCTCACCATTTTTAGCATTCAGAGAAATGCAAATCAAAACCACCTTAAGATACCATCTCACTCCAGTAAGATTGGCAGCCATTAGGAAGTTAAACAACAACAAGTGCTGGCAAGGATGTGGGGAAAAGTGTTCTCTGGTACATTGTTGGTGGGACTGCAAAATGGTGCAGCCAATTTGGAAAGCAGTATGGAGATTCCTGGGAAGGCTGGGAATGGAACCACCATTTGACCCAGCCATTGCCCTTCTCGGTCTATTCCCTGAAGACCTTAAAAGAGCATACTACAGAGATAATGCCATATCGATGTTCATAGCAGCACAATTCACAATTGCTAGACTGTGGAACCAACCCAGATACCCTTCAATAGATAAATGGATTTAAAAAATATGGAATTTATACACCATGGAGTATTACGCAGCACTAAAAAATGACAAAATCATGGAATTTTCAGCGAAATGGATGGCATTAGAGCAGATTATGCTTAGTGAAGCTAGCCAATCCCTAAAAAACAAATTCCAAATGTCTTCTTTGATATAATGAGAGCAACTAAGAACAGAGCAGGAAGGAAGAGCAGGAAGAAAAGATCAACATTAATCAGAGACATGAGGTGGGAGGTAAAGGGAGAGAAAAGGGAAATTGCATGGAAATGGAGGGAGACCCTCAATGTTTTACAAAATTATATATAAGAAGTTGTGAGGGGAAGGGGAAAATAAACAAGTAGGAAAATGAATTACAGAAGATGGAGTAGAGAGAGAATATGGGAGGGGAGGGGAGGGGAGGGGGGATAGTAGAGGATAGGAAAGGTAGCAGAATACAACAGATACTAATAGGGCATTATGTAAAAATGTGGATGTGTAACCGATGTGATTCTGCAATCTGTATTTGGAGTAAAAATGGGAGTTCATAATCCACTTGAATCTAATATATGTAATACAAGATGTCAAGAGTTTTGTAATATTTTGAACAACCAATAAAAAAAAACACATGGAGAACTATTTCAACAAAAAATTGACTAGATTTATAACTCCTACCCTGTATAATGCAAAAGGCAAGTCCAACTATACACTATGCCTTGTCTGAACTGCTTGTATTTCTATTCTGTTTGGGTTATTTTTCTCCATCATATTATAATTATTAGTCAGAGTCTAGTACGGTATGGGTTAGTTTCAGGGATTCAGTATTTTGAATGGAAAATAGGAAAATAAGTCCAATGTGTATGTAAATATGTGCTACACAAAAATCTTCTCACTCTCATCCAGAACAATGCCTTGACTTTACCTTCGCCCCAAGTAAAACACAATTAGAGGAGAAGAGTTAGAAAATCTGTGAATACATATCTCGAATGAAATATGCTCAAGAGTTCACCACCTTGAAGGTGGTAGAGGAGTTTCCAAAAGTTAGGAACAGGTAAATACTCCACAAAAATGGAGCTCTGCTGTACTAAAGACTTCTTGAGAAACTGCCTCTGAGTTTGGGCACTTGAAATATTTGTTGTTGTCAGGAGCTTTAGCTTCTTTTGTAGAGAGACCATCAAAGCTGGGTATGTATCTAAGTGACCTGGAGGACATGGTTTCTTATTTTCTAATGAACATGAGAAAGCAATGCAGAATTCTCTATTTGTAGGTAAACTGTGGCCACTGGGGGCTAACTCTTTCCATGTGGACTGTAAAGCCATACGGTCATCCTCCACTTGTCATGGTGTTTCTTGCTGCTGCAATGTGAGTTTGGTATTTGCTTCACAAAATACAAGGAGTTCAACTGGGACACAGTGCTAAAGGGAGTTCTGTCACGTGCGGTGTTTCAGGGTCTGCAGGATAATTCACCACCCAGGCTTCAATCCCACATAGCTTGCATCCTTGACCATAGCAATCTGATTCTGAACATTGCCCTGAAAACTCACCATATAAAAAGATGCCTTTACATAGAAGGGTCTGCTGGCTGCACCATGTCAGTTACAAGCCATTTGGAAGCCAATGGCAGATCCACAAGGCCCCACCAGATATTTTCTCACACACCTGCACACAACTTCTCTAGGCCCACTTCTCATCAGGCCCCAACTTACTGGCATCTCTGTTCTTACACCATTTTCATGGTCGTGGGAATTTCAAAAATTTCATGGTATTTATCTAGCCATTTTTCAAGACTGATGTTGGAGGCATTGTGGGTTTAAATTCATTCAGGAATCATTCAATGATGAGGAAGCTCATTTTAATGAAAGCTCTGGTGAAATCTCAGAGGCAAGGCTTCCCAAAGAGTGGCCAAAAGGTCACATGAACCCAGGCCTATTGCTGTCTACAATGTGAGGTCCATGTGTGTTTTGACTCTCATCTATGGCTGCCATGTCTTTGAGAATAAAACCATGTGATATCCTGGCTGAGATTCCCAGTGCTCTGTGGAAAGCAAACCTGGGCCTAGATCTCGGTTTCCAAGGGCGACTCTCATGCGTGGCCAACTAAAATCCCAACATATTTCATGATAATACTTCTCTAAGGTCAGTTCCAGAACCCAGTCTCTAAGGGGAATCACACCAGATTTCAGCCCAGGTGTACCCAGTCATATCTTCCAACAACCACACAAATGATGACAATTAATACCAAAACACTCCCACATGGCCCTCATCTTCTTCCATATATTCACTCTCATCCTAAGCTCTGTCTGGAGGTTTCCATGAGCAGTGAAGTCCAAGAGAGTGTCCAAAATAAGCTCCCTTGCCCCTCATTGCCTAAAGTCCTGGTGGCCTGGACACCCTTCCTGTGAACCAGGTGTGATCAAATAGGCCTGCCCTTAATACGCCTAGGCTTCTCCAATTTGAGGCCTACTGACTGTCAGGTATAGATTTTTTTATGTGAATTGGAGTCATGAGAAAACCCAAGAACCTATGTGCTAGACTCTCCAGGGCTTTGAAGAACTCATTTGACACAACAAATCCCTATTCTCACTTGATGGAGGTCAGGAGCCTTACAGAGGAAGGTGAGAGACTTCATGAACAGGGACTGCTCTTTTGGCCATTTTGGTTATGGATTCACACACGGAATGATCCATCAGGTGATGAGAATTTAGCCACAGCCTCACACAGGTCAAAGAGGCTGATTCAGACACATCCCTTTCCAAAGCAATTAAGCAAATACCCACTGGTGATGCCCATTCATTTCCATTTGAAAACTGTGTGCTTCAGGCTTCACAAAGGTGTGGCCTGAGACAAAGAGCTTCCTGAAATTCTGGGCGAATTAACAATAGGTAAGCCAATGGGCCAAAGTAGGGTTTCTCCACTGAGACTTTACAAGACACACTGATGTCTGAGTTTTCTAAAATGCTCCAATTCCCATATATTAAAATATGTAGAGACATTAATGAACAAGAGCAACTCATGGCAGCTGCAGTAAAACAGGCTTTAGTACAAGGGCAAGTCGTGGCAGCTGCAGTAAAACAGGCTTTAGATGCAAAGACAAGAACATGCTACAATTGTGAACAAACAGGACATTTTAAAAGGAATTGCCCCATAAGAGGAGGGTTTAACAAAACTAGATATCAAAGGAGTAGAATACGGGGAATTTGCCCAGGATGCTGTAGAGGGAGACATTGGACTAATGAATGCCATTCTCAAACCACCATAGAGGGTAGTACATTATCAAAAAACAAACAAGGACCAGGTGTTTATCCATGATATCATGGAGAAAGGCATCAGGTTACGTTGCCAGAAAATGGACAGGGGGACCCAATGCTCTGGGGCCCCAAACCACAAATATATGGAGCACTGGAGCAACCCAGCAACCCCATCAGGGTAGTGCCAAGGACACATTGTCCATCAGATCCCTCAACAGACAAACCAGAGGGAGTGCAGGGTTGGACATCTGCACCTCTGTCAGAGCAGTACTAACTCCAGAGATGGGAGTTCAAATCATTCTCTCAGGGGTAAAAAACCTCTTCCCCAAGGAGCAGTAGGCTTATTATTGGGATGCAGCTCTTCTACTCTAAAAGGACTTATGATAAGTCCTGGGGTAATTGATCCTAATTATGAAGGTGAAATAAAAATTATAGCCAGTTCTCCAAAGGGTATATCAGTAATTTCACCAAGAGACAGAATAGCACAGTTACTAATAATACCACGCTTACATGATAAATTTTCCAGTCGTGCTGTAGAAAGAGGTTCCAAGGGATTAGGCTGCACAGATGTAGATTTGGCTATGTTTTCTCTAAAGTTAGATTCTCGCCCCATGCTAAAACTAAATATTCAAGGACATGAATAAATGGGCTACTGGATACAGATGCAGAACTTAGCATCATCTCTCGTCCAGAATGGCCAAAATATTGGCCATTACAACCATCCACTCAAACACTTCAAGGCCTAGGATTGGTGACTAATCCCCATATAAGAGCAATGGTATTAGATTTGAAGGATCCTGAAGGATGTGAAGGAACTATACAGCCATATGTATGGATCATCTTCCCATAAATTTATGGGGATGAGATGTCCTAGATGAATTAGGTTTGAAATTAACAAAAAAAATCAATTAAAATGTACCCACAATTATGGTTAGACAAGGTTTTAGGATAGGAAAAAGATTAGAAAAACAATATCAAGGTATAGCAGCCCCAAAACTAATAGATCAAGGAACAGACAGAAATAGGTTGGATTTTAAGAAAGGGCCAGTAAGACAATAAAAATTACATGGAAATAAGAAAGACCAGTATGGGTTCCTCAGTGGACAATGACTAAAGAAAAGGTACCAGCAGCCCATGATCTGGTCAAACAACAATTAGCAGAAGACATATACAACCATCTGTATCTCCCCATAATACTCCCAGTTTTGTCATCAAAAAGTAATCTGGTAAATGGAGATTATTGCAAGATTTAAGAGGCATTAATAAAGAGATGGTTATTATGGGACATGCTCAATCAGGGATTCCTCAATTATGTGCTTTGCCAAAACTTGGTATGATTTATTTATAGATATTAAAATTTTTTTTTTCATTTCCAATTCAACCTTAGGATAGTCCATGTTTTGCATTTACTAACCCTGCACTGAATCATGAAGGTCCTGATCAGAAATACAAATGAAAAGTACTCACTCAAGGGATGGCTAATAGCCCAACTATGTGTCAAATTTATGTTAACAAAGTAATCCAGCCACTTAGAAATCAAAATCCTGAACTACAAATATTTCACTATATGGATGATATATTATTAGCACACAAAGCTAAAAACACATTGCTACAATGTTATGCCACACTTAAAAACTTATTAAAAAATATAAACTAGAGATAACAATAGATAAAGTAGAATTAAATTTTCCAATTAATTATTTAGGAGTTCTATTATCCTCAACCATGGGGTGTCCACCAAAAATTCAAGTACGAATAGATCAACTCAAATCACTTAATGACTTTCAAAAGTTATTAGGAGACATAAATTGGATAAGGCTTTATCTAGGTATATGCACAGTAGAGTTGGAACCTTTTTTGATATCCTAAAAGGTCCATCAGATCCAAATTCACCCCGCATGTTAACGCCTGAAACAAGAAAGGCATTAAAAATTATTGAAACATATATGGAAAATATGCATTTGGATAGAATTGATATAAGTTTGTCTTTATTATTTATTCTACTACCAACAAAAAATATTGCTACAGGAGTATTTTGGCAAGAAGGTCCATTATTATGGATACATTTATCTTATTCTCCTAACACTATTCTTACTCGGTATACTGAGGCTGTAGGACTATTAATACTGAAAGGAATAAAAGCAGCAAAGGGAGTGTTCGGAATTTCTCCCAATAAAATAAGTACTCCATATACTCTGAATCAAATTGATGAGTTAGCTAATGAGTTAAATACTTGGGCAATAATCATGTGCAAATCTAATGTTTCATTTGATAACCACTTACCATCTAATCCTTTATTGTCTTTTTGATCATCGCATCCTGTAATTTTTCCAAAAATGACTAGAACACCTATCATGAATGCTCCAAATATATTCACTGATGGGTCAAATAATGGTACAGCAGCAATAGTTACACCTGATCAAACTTTTACATTTCTAGTACCCAAACAATCATCTCAAAAGGTAGAGCTTAATGCAGTATTACAAGCTTTTGTGATGTTTAAAGATTCCGTAATTAATTTATTTTCCGATAGTCAGAATATAGTTAATGCTATAGTATCCCTTGAAGATGCTGGTAGGATTTCCCCTTCCTCTACTGTTTTCTCTTTGCTTTCCACTATACAAAGTCTAATCTTGGACAGAAAAGATCCGTTCTTTATAGGAAATATCAGAACACATACAGGATTGCCTGGAGCCCTTAGTTTGGACAATGATTTAGCAGATAAAACTACACATGACATACATATTTTCTCTATAGTAGAAGAAGCTACAAATTTTCATAAAAAGTTCCATGTCAATGCTAATAGTTTACAAAAGTGCTTTAAAATAACTAAGGAAAAAGCTAGACAAATAATAAAACAATGTCAAAATTGTGTGACCTTTTTACCACACGTTAATTTTCGAGTCAATCCTAGAGGATTGATACCTAACCATATTTGGCAGATGAACGTCACAAACTTGCCAGAATTTGGAAAATTGAAATATTTGCATGTTACAGTTGATACTTCTTCTGGATTTTTGATGGGCTCCCTTCTTGTCGGAGAATAAAACTAAAGATGTTATAGCTCAGCTCATTGCTTACAAAATTTTGCCACTGTGGGCGTTCCAAAACAGTTAAAAACAGATAATGCCCCTGGTTATACTTCTACCTCTTTTAAACAATTTTGCTCATCATTTGGCATCACTCATATAACAGGAGTCCCATACAATCAGCAGGGACAAAGTATAGTTGAAAGAGCACATCAAACTATTAAAACGTACTTACTAAAGCAAAAAGAAGGAATTGGGAAGGGGTATATATTCCCCAAAGATAAACTTAAAATAACCCTTTTTACTCTAAACTTTTTAAATTTGGATTCATCAGGGCTTAGTGCTGCAGAAAGGCATATATGTCCAAAAAATGTACATAAGCCCAAGGTACTTTGGAAGGATATTCTAACAGGACAATGGAAAGGTCCTGACCAAGTAATTGTCTGGAGTCGGGGGTCTGTTTGTGTGTTTCCACAGGGAGAACAGGAGCCGATTTGGATTCCAGAGAGATTAACTAAAGAGATTTCTACAGACCCAAAAGAAGCTGATTTGGCTCAAATCAATTACAGCTGATATCCAGAACTCCAGTTTGGCTATTCTTACATCTGTGACAGAACCAGGATATTTTTTTCAATATCTATTTTATTATTGCCCTTTCCCATATCATGAAGTTCTATTTTGTTTTTTGAGCTCATACAGACCTAGGTTAATGTTTTGCTGATCAGTTCTATTTTTGGACTATAGAGTTTTTAGACTTTGCAATGGAGATTTCACATGTAAAATGTTATAAAGCCTTTACTATTATGTTATGTGTTGTATGTATTATATTATGTGTGCACACTTGTGTTTTGTGTTATATGTTTGAATGTACAGAACCATATATCATATGTGATGAGCGCTCATGAAAAAATGGATCCAAATATTTTTTTTATTCACGTGATGTAAATATTTTAATTTAAATTGGGTAAACACCTGTTGAGGATTGTTTTAAAATGTGAACAAAATGGGAGGTTAACAGATCTGTTTGCTTTCTTTCACCTTTCCTTTTCATTATATTTAATAATTCTCATCAAGACAATGTAAATTGTTAATAAAATTGTTTTTTTTAGTACCGTCTGGAATGTTACATAATTTTTTCTTTAGGCATTGTTGCCAGAATTCCTATCTTCATCCCAGTGCCTGTGAAGACAAAGATAAAACCAATCTACAGCTTCTGCAAAAGCCATCACTAAACTGCTTGCAGAACTTGCCTGGACTATGTATCACTTGTATGCATTGTGAACTCACCTGCATGCATTGTGAACAATATGTTGGTGCATTGGCTTGTGGTAGTGTTGGGATATTTTTGCTGATGATGTCATCGGTGGTACAATTTTTCCAAAAGGAGACCTCAATTGGCTTGGTGTATCTTCCTCCCTTCTGCTTGTCATGGTCGTTCAGCTAAAATTTGGGGGCCAACAGAGATGAGACAAAGAACCTCACCCCCCCACTGGTACAAAGACCTCTCCACAGGTGTGGCTGTATACTGGACCTGTAGTTAGTGATGGGTAAGATCCAATTGCAATGGTACCAACCTAAGACTGGAGGCTGATACATTGAGGTCAGCTCATTCGATAATGTGTAAGGACCATATGTACTATTGGACAACCTAAGGCAGGCATGGTCCCTAAGCCACATGCTTGTTGTTTAAACAGAGAGGGGGAGATGTTGAAAGCCACAGCCCGAGGGGCCAAAGTAAACTTTCAGACTGCCAGCTGATGGTTGGCTCACAGCGGCCCCAGCAACATCTAGCTGATTGGCTACTCTGTGGTTATGCCCATTGGGCTGTTTCCCCACCCTTTCAAACTACCAAGCTGCTCATTGGGGGACTTTTTTGGCTCTGCCCAAATGACCCAGCCAATCGAACTCAAGAGCAGGAGGAGTGGAGAGGTTGAGAGCTTGTGGGAAGCTGGTGGTGGCAGTTGTGCTCTGAGGGTGTTTCCCGAGGAGCTATTTTTTTGGCGTGTGTGGTTCTAAAAATAAAGTTAGTTTCTTTTGAAAAGTGGCTCCTGAATTGTGCTCAGCCAGACTGTGGCAATCATAAATTGATGGAGAAAAATAACCGAAACAGAATAGAAATACAAGCAGTTCGGAGGAGGCATGGTGTATAGCTGGTTTTACCTTTTATATGATAAAGGGTTGGTGTTATTAATCTAGTCAATATTAAATTGAAATAGTTCTCCGTGTGTTTTAAAGTTAACAAATATGTGAATACCTGTCTCCCTGTATCTGTATCCTATTCAGCACATGTATTTTTGTATGCACATATAGAATCCTACCTGGTATCACATGTACATTTTTGTGAGGTGGCTGACTTGGCAGATACAAATTGTGAAAAGAGATCACTACTCCTAAACGTTTTTGGAATTCAAAATTAGAACTATGGGTGAGCTTCCTAGTTGAACAAGATAATTCATAAATCCATGTTCAGTAAAATGAATATTTTTGGATCTGTGGATGACATATATTTCATGATGAATTTCGATTGGCATATATATTGCTACCTTTTAATGTCTGTGCATGTGCGTGTGTGTGTGTGTGTGTGTGTGTGTGTGTGTGTGTGTGTGTGTATATATATATATATATATATATATATACTCTTCAGATTTTTCAGCATATAAAATATATGTGTCTTATTATACAATCCCTAAATGCATTCATATTCCTGTATGTGGATTTATAATCAAATGTTCACAAAATAATTCTCAGAAATATTCATCCACCTCAAATATATATTTTTCCTAGTGCTGAAATCTAAATTCAGTGAATGGTGCATAGAAGTCCTAATTTTTATACAGTAACTGACCCACTTTAACATCAATGCAAGTAGATTACTATGGTACATGATGTGTATTTTGATGTTCATTTTTATTTAACACTGTTACATGACTATTTCTTCAGTTTATGCACATCATAGGATATATATTTCATTCACAAGTTTGCAAATTTATAGGCATTTGTTTCACTTTCTATCACTTCCTGTTTCAGTACACATGTATTGCTACATGTTTTTTGACTGTTTTTTTCATGAGACTTCTTTTTATTTTAGGTTTCAATAATCACTTTTGAAGCAAAACTCACACACTCTTCATGACAAAACATAACCCTAATATTACCATTAGTTGTATAAATGGTTGTAATGAATGTATGTATATAAATATAAGATTGCCTTTATATTTTCAGATATCAATTCAATCCATTATTTAATGTTGGAACCAGTTATATTATTTATTCACAGTATGGTCTATTCATTCATTTTATCTATATTCGTAGACACAGGGTATACCTATTTGTACACCCAATACTAATTTATACAACTTCAAAATATTGCCCACAGAATTAGTGGAAGAAATACTCATGTCATCTGATCTACATATACACTTTATCACACTAATATTCTGGACACAAAATGCAAAGTTCACACTTATGGTTGTACCAAAGCCTAAATGGAAAGTGAGCATGGATTACTAAAAACAACCAAGTCCAGATTGCCTAATGCTCTCAAATGTCAATCGTATTGGTGCTAAATATTTGTTTCTTCCTAAGATTGTGTATTCAACCTCTACCCTGTTGAAAATGTCTAATCCTATCACTCAATTTATACGTTGCCTGATTTCTTAATGTCTCTATTCATATCTGCTTCCCTATATATTTTCCCCAGTTCATCATTGTGACTGACTCTTCACATGTGCTTACATTTACATTCATTCTCTACCGGAAACCCTATTGTTAAAGAACTTTTGGTCCAAATCCTATACTCACTCTTCTTCCTAAACCTACTGACAATCTTTCTAATCCTACCGACTACCCTTTTTGAGTGGATGGTTTCTTCTACATTCAATCATCCAATTTACAAGGTCCTATGCCATTGTTTATCAATTTATCTGAGACATCTGTGCAGAAGGTATTTCAAAGCTAAGTATCCCAATCAAGGGCCCAATGCTCTTCTGGGCTTCAAATCTTACACAGACTTCTGTATTCATACTTATATTTCACCTATATATTCTTGTAAATATCACAGGTTCCCAATACCATTATTCATCACACAGAATGATTCCTAACCCAAATTTAACCTGTTATTACCCTAACCATACACTGTTCCCTCAATCTAACTTTACAGAAAAGCAGGGACAGAGTTGGTCTTACAATACAGGAGTGTAGGGGATATTCCACCTGCTGAGAACCTCAAAGGTCCATGCAGAAATGATCCCTGGAGAAGTTGTAGGCAGCTATGAATGTCCTGAGGGAGGAAAAGACAACTTCCATTTTAAACAACCTGGTCAGGATGAAAGGATGTGTCTGAATCAGCCTCTTTCATCTTAATGTAGAGAAGATGGACCAAACCAGGCCTGTGTGGAGAGCTGTTCCCAGGTGCCTATGGTGATATACCATTCTAACTTGTGAAAATGTCACAGAAAGTAGGGGTACCCTTCAACTCATGGGACTCTTGGAAGCAACTGTTAGGACAAAGTGGTTGCCAAGGCAGTGACTTCATTAACTTCCTGAAGGAAGTTACCTCACATAACTTCCTTGGTGATGGAACTCTCTAAATTTGGGATTCAGGAAGTCAGGAAACCACAGCCAGTCCCAGTCCCAGTCCCAGTGGTCTCACTTGTTTGGGTTAACCAAGGACAGAGTCAGTCTTTCTTGGTACCTAGTGATGTGAGGATGGCCAAATGCCAGGAAAGCTAAGAAGAGGGGCCTTTCCTGAGAAAGCAGGTAGTGGCTCACCACTGGCTTCTGACAACTTCATTGATTTGGCCAAGGAGCCCAGAACAGAGACAGCACAGTCCACTTCGGGGAAATATAGTATGGCCCACCCGTCAGAGGACACTCCGGATAGTAACAGACCTACTTTGGGGAAGGAGGTGCCTTTTTGAATGTGGGTGTGAGTTTGTGGTTTTGTCTCATGTTCTTAGAATAGGTAGCAAAGGCAATTTGTTTGGTTTGGAGAAGACTGTTTCTAGTATGTTCTCTGACAAGGTGAGTGTTTCTATTACTGTGTATCCCACTCTGTCCGTGGTTGTAGTATTAGAAAAAGAATGCATCAATGGGTGTGTTCTGTCTAGTAGAAAGCTTCCCAGCATTCATACTGACAATTTATGAATGAACTGCGGCTAGCGCCTTATCAATGGGCAAAACCTACTATCTTCCTAAGTTCCTGTTTTCTTCCTGAATTCTGGACACTCTCCAGAATAGGCTCATGGTTTTGTGTCCAAGATACGTACCACCTCCAAGCTCTGTCACATGGCCATGTACTGGATAGCTGAAGGGAATGGTGAGCATCTCAGAAAACTCAGATATCAGGGTGACCAGGAAAGTCTCAGTGGGGAAACCCTGCTTTGGGCCTTTTGCTTACCTATTTTTCTGTTGCCCTGAATGCAAGGAAAGTCTTTGGCTCAGGCCACCCCTTTGTGAAGCCTGAAGAAAACAGTATTCAAAAAAATGGGGATTACCTGTGGCTCTTTGCTTAATTGGAAAGAGATGTGTCTGAATCAGCCTCTTGGCCCTGTGTGAAGCTGGGGCTTAGATTGTCAGCACCTGATGCATCTAAAGAAAGATCCCATGTGTGCATTCATAACCAAAATTCAAAAAGTCAGTCATTGTGGATGAAGTCTCTCACCTTCCTCTGTTAGGTTCCTGACCTCCATCAAGTGTGAATATGGACCCTTGGGTCAAATGAGTTCTTCAAAGCCCTGCAGTTGTGCTAGTGTTTTCTCATGAATACAAACCACATAAAGAATCTATACCTGACAGTCAGTAGGCCTCAAATAGTAGAAGCAGAGCAGTAATAATGGCAGGCCTATTTGATCACTCCTGGTTCACAGGAAGGGTGTCCAGGCCACACTGACTTTAGGCAAATGAGGAGCAAGGGAGCTTATATTGGACACTGTCTTGAGCTGCGTCACTCATGGAAACCTCTAGCCAGAAGTTATAATCAGTGTCTATATGGAAGAAAATGAGGGCCATGTGGGAATGTTTTGGTTATAATTGTGGTCATTTTTGTGGCAGTTGGAAGAGATGAGTGGGTCCACCAGGGCTTGAACTCTTGAGTAATTCCCCTTATAGACTGAGTTCTGGAACTGACCTCAGAGAAGTATTGCCATGAATTGTGTTGAGATTTTAGGAGGCCACGCATGAGATTCACCCTTGGAATCTGAAATCCAGTCCCAGGTTGGTTTTCCACAGAGCACTGGGAATCTCAGGCAGGATATCACTTGATTTTATTATGAAAAACTTGGCAGCCATAGTGGAGAGTCAAAATACAAATGGACCTCACATTGTAGATTTCAATGTGCCTGGCTTCATGTGACCTTTTGGCCACTCTTTGGGAAGACTTGCCTGTGAGCGTTCTCCAGAGATTTCATTGAAATGAGCTTCCTCACCATTTAATGGTTCCTGAATGAATTGAAACCCACAGTGCCTCCAACTTCATCCTTGAAAAATGGCTATCTCATGCAACAGCAAAAGGTTTATTGGGGGTCCAGCATGTGGGGGATCAGAGCTAACTTGAATTGAGCAGAGTGCCCTGAGAAGAGCTTAAGCAGAGCTTATATACTTTCCTTGGTGAGGGCAGGGAGCGAAGTTTATTGATGGGTAAGGGCGAGTGGGCGGTTTGCGTTCAACCGGGTGAAGGAGTACATTCTGCAGTTTAGCAGTTGGGGACAGGACATTCTGGAAACAAGATTAGCAAACAGTTCTCAAGATTTCAACAGTGTTTTGTTAAGCATACAGAAAAAAAATGACAAGTACCTATTTTATTAACCTTTCATTCCTCACTTCTTCTTCTATCTACTTTTAATCATAAAAGTGATCATTGGGGGGTGTCACATTCTATGTCTTCTAGTGGAGTATTACCATAAGTTTAACTTGTCCAATTTGAGCTTGGAGAAAAGAAATCACACGGTTGAGCAAAGAGGGTTTTATAGTTAGCAATATAATGGAGATTATTTTGGACAAGCCAGGGTTGTTAAAAAGTAGTCAAACAGGGGGACTATGTGAACCAAGACTCAAACCACCCTTTTTTTCCCTCTCACTCTCTCATTGACGCTCTTCAAGGTGTCTTTTTAATTTAATCATAATTTTTTTACAACTCCATTATGCTCGGAATAAACACAACATTCTTCCCAGGAAGTGACAAGTACCTATTTTATTAACCTTTCACTACCGACTATCCCTTTTTGACTGGATGTTCCCTTCGACATTCAATCATCCAAGGTACAAGGTCCAATGCCATTGTATATTGATTAATCTGACACATCTGTGCAGACCCTAATTCAAAGCTAAGTATCCCAATCAAGGGCCCAATGCTCTTCTGGGTTTCAAATCTTACCTAGATTTCTGTTTTCATACATATATTTCACCTATATATTCTCATACATATTGCAGGTTCCCAATACCATTATTCATCCAGCAGAATGATTCCTACCCCAAATCAAACATGTTATTAACCCTAACCATACACTGTTCCCTCAATCTAACATTGCAAAACAGCAGGGACAGAGTTGGTCTTACAATACAGGAATGTAGTGGATCTTCCACCTGCTGAAAACCTCAAAGGTCCATGCAGAAATGATCCCTGGAGAACATGTAGGCAGCTATGAAGGACCTGGGAGAGTAAAAGTCATCTTCCATGGCAAACTACCTGGTCAGGATGAAGGGTTGTGTCTCATTCAGCCTCTCTCTTCTTAATGTAGACAAGATGGACCAAACAAGGCCTGTGTGGAGAGCTGTTCCCGGGTTCCTATGCTTGATATACCGATCTAACTTGTGAAAGTGTCAGAGGAAGTATGGAAGCAACTGTTTGGACAAAGTGGTTGCCAAGGCAGTGACCTCATTCAGTTCCTGAAGGAAGTGACCTCACCTCACTTCCTTGGTGATGGAACTCTCTTAACTTGGGATCCAAGAAGCCAGGCATCCAGAGCCAGTCCCAGTCCCAGTCACAGTGGGATCACTTGTTTGGTTTTACCAAGGACAGAGTCAGTCTTTCTGGGTACCTACTGATGTGAGGATGGCCAAATGCCAGGAAAGCTCTGAGAGGGGCCTTTCCTGAGAAAGCAGGCAGTGGCTCACTGCTGGCTTCTGACTACTTCACAAAGTTGGCCAAGGAGACCAGATCTGAGAAAGGACAGGCCATTTTGGGGGAACATAGTATGGCCCAGCAGTCAGAGGACACTCCGGATAGTCACAGACCTACTTGGGGAAAGGAGATGCCATTGTGGGTGTTGGTGTGGGTTTGTGGTTTTGTCTCATGTTCTGAGAATAGGTAGGAGTGGCAGTTTGTTTGGTTTGCAGGGAACTGTTTCTACTAAGTCGTTTCACAAGGCATGTGATTCTATATCTGTGTACCTCACTGTGTCCGTGGTTGTAGACATTAGAAAAAAGAATGCATCAATGGATGTGTCCTGTCTACTAGAATGCTTCAAAGCATTTATCCTGATGAATTAATGAATGGACCAGGGCTTGCCTTATCAATGGCCAACATCTGCTATCTTCCCAAGTTCCTGTTTTCTTCTTGAATTCTGGCCACTCTCCAGAATAGGCTCATGGTTTTGTGTCCAAGATATGTACCACCTCCAAGCTCTGTCACATGGTTATGTACTGAATTGTTGAAGAGAATGGTGAGCATCTCAGGAAACGAAGATATCAGTGTGACTACTAAACTCTCAGTGGAGAAACCCTGCTTTGGGCCTTTTGCTTATAAAATCTTCTTTTGCTCTGAAAGTCAGGAAGGTCTTTGCCTCATGCCAACCCTTTGTGAAGCCTGAAGAAAACAGTTTTCAAATGGAAATGAATGGGCATCACCTGTGGCACTTTGCTTAATTGCTTTGGAAAGGGATGTGTCTGAATCAGCCTCTTGGCCCTGTGTGAGTCTGTGACTTAGATTGTCAGCACCTGATGGATGTAAAGAAAGATCCCATGTGTGCATCCAAAACCAAAATGGCCAAAAGAGCAGTCATTGTGGATGAAGTCTCTCGCCTTTCTCTGTAAGGTTCCTGATCTCCATCAAGTGAGAATAGAGATCCTTTGGATGAAATGAGTTCTTCAAAGCCCTGCAGAGGCTAGCCCATTGTGGCTTGCGTTTTCTCATGACTCAAATACACATAAAGAATCTAAACCCCACAATCAGTAGGCCTCAAATTGGACAAGCAGAGCAGTATCAAATGCAGGCCTATTGGATCACTCCTGGTTCACAGGAAGGGTGTCAGGACACTCGAACATTAGGCAAATGAGGGGCAAGGGAGCTTATTTTGGACACTGTCTTGGACTGTGCCTCTCATGGAAACCTCTAGCAAGAGTTATGATGAGTGTCTATATGGAAGAAAATGACGGCCATTTGGGAGTGTTTTGGTTTCAATTGTGTTCATTTGTGTGGCGGTTGGAAGAGATGACTTGGTCCACCTTGGCTTGAACTCTGGTGTGATTCCCCATAGAGACTGAGTTCTTAAACTCACCTCAGAGAAGTATTGCCATTAATTGTGTTGGGATTTTAGGAGGCCATGCATGAGAGTCGCCCTTGGAAACTGAGATATAGGCCCAGGGTGCCTTTCCACAGAGCACTGGCAATCTCAGCCAGGATAATAGATGATTATATTCTTAAAGACATGGCAGCCATAGTTGAGAATCAAAACAAACATGGACCTCACAGTGTAGAACTCGATGAGCCTGGCTTCATGTGAACTTTCTGCCACTCTTTGGAAAGCCTTGCCTGTTTGTGTTCTCCAAAGCTTTCATTGAAATGAGCTTCCTCACCATTTAATGGTTCCAGAATGAATTGAAAACCACAGTGCTTCCAACTTCAATCTTGAAAACTGCCCAGATAAATACCATGAAATTTTTGAATTTCCCATGACCAGGTCGCACTGGGGAAACTTTGGATGTCCTACGTCTGATCATGAGTGTATCAGGCAGTGCCTTGATTGACAGGGATTCATAAAAATGATGTACAACAGCGATACCAGTAAGTTGGAGCCTGCTGAGTGGTGGGCCTAGAGCAGAGGTGGGAAGGTGTATGATAAAATATCTGTGTGGGCCAATGTGAATCTGCCATTGGCTTCCAAATGGCTTGTGACTGACATGGTGCAACCAGCAGAATGTTCTATGTAAAAGCATATTGTTATATGGAGAGGTTTCAGGGCAATGTTCAGAACCAGGTTGCAATTGACAAGAGGGCAAGCTATGAGGGATAGAAGCCTGGTTGGTGCATTCTCCTGAGAACCCTGACCCACCGCACATGACAAAACTCCCTCCAGCACTGTGTCCCAGTTGAACTCCTTGTATATCATGAAGCAAATACCAAACTCCCAGTGCAGCAACAAGAAACACCTTGAAAATTGGAGGATGACCAAATAGCTTCACAGTCCACATGGGGAGACACTTAGCCCACATTGGCCACAATTTACCTACAAAGAGAGATATCAGCACTGCTGCCTCATGTTCATTGGAAAATAAGAAACCATGTCCTCCAAGTCACATAGATGCAGACTCAGCTTTGATGGGCTCACTAGAAAGAAAGCAAAAGCTCCTTACAAAAACATATATTTCAAGTGCCCAACCTCATAGGCAGTTTCTCAAGAAGTCCTTAGGGCACCAGAGCTCCATGTTTTTGGAAAGTTTACCCTGTCCCTTACTTTGGGTAACTCCTCTAACACCTCCAAGGTTGTGAACTCCTGAGCATATTCCATTCCAGATATGTATTCACAGATTTTCTAACTCTTCTCTTCTCATTATGTATTACTTGGGGTGGAGGTAATGACAAAGCATTGTTCTGGATGAGAGTAAGAAGATTTTTATGTACCACATATTTGCATACACTTTGGATTAATTTTCCAATTTTCCATTCGAAATACTGAATCCCTGACACTAACCCATACCCTACTAGACTCTGACTGCTTATCCTAATATGATTGAGAAAAATAACTCAAACAGAATAGAAATAAAAGAAGTTCAGAGGAGGGGTGGTGTATAGTTGGGCTTGCCTTTTGCAATATATAGGGTAGTGCCGCTGTCTGGCTGGGCACAAGATCACGAGCCACTCAAACAGGAACAAACTTTATTTGAAAAAACCGCCAATAGCACGTCCGTGCCCTGGAAGCTTCCCGATCCACCCACGCGGCGTTCCGCCGGTTCCTTCCCGGAACTCCAGCGCAAGCGCCTCCCCCGGAATTCCCTCCTACTGCACTTTCCCAACCAATGGGAACTCTCCAGGAGTCCCGCAGCAGGAGTCCGGTATCCATATGAATGTAATTTTTAACATAATCATATCATCTCAATGGCTAGCTGGCATCACCTTTCAATCAAAAATGCCATGCGTCATATTAATTGGCTGTGGCTCCCAGCAGGGTAGGAGTTATAAATAAAGTCAATTTTTAATTGAAGTAGTTCTCAGGGTGTTTTTAAAGTTAACAAATAGGTGAATCCCTGCCTCCGTTTATCTGTAGCCTATTCAACACATGCTTTTGTATATGCACATATAGAATCCTAGCTGGTATCACACGTATACACTGGTGAGGTGGCCAGCTTGGCAGATAAAAATTGTGAGAAAAGATCATTCCTCCTAATCGCTGTTGGAACTGTAAATTCAACCTATGGGGGAGCTTCCTAGTTGAACAGCATTATACATAAATCCATGTTCAGTAATATAAATATTTTTTGGATCTTTGGACGATATATATATCACAATGAATTTTGATTGTCATATATATTGCTCCTTTTTAATGTCTCTGTGTGGGTTTTGTGTGTGTGTGTGTGTATATATATATATATATATATATATATATATATATATATATACTCTCTAGATTTTTCAAAACATGAAATATATGCGTCTTATTATACACTCCCTAAATTCATTAATGTTCATATATTTGGATTTCTAATCAACTTTTCACAAGATTATTCTCAGAAATATTTATCCACCTGAACTACATATTTGTTTCCTAGTACTGAAAACTAAATTCAGTGAATGGTGCATAGAAATACTAATATTTCTACAGTAACCCAGTTTAACATCAATGCAAGTAGATTCCTGTTCCATGATGTCTATTTTGATGTTCATTTTTATTCAACACTGGTACATTACTTTTTCTTCATTTTATGCACATCATACGATATATATTTCTTCCACAAGTTATCAAATTTATAGGCATTTGTTTCACTTTCAATCACTTCCTGCTTCAGAACACATGTATTCCTCCAGGTTTCTTGACAGTTTTTTTCATGAGACATTTTTCCAAACACATTATTTTCGATTTCCATAATCACTTTTGAAGCAAACTCACACACCCATCATGATACACCATAACCCTATTATTACCATTTGATGTATAACTTGTTGGAATGAATGATTGTATATGAACATAAAATTTCTTATATATTTTCAGATATCAATTCAATCTATTATTAAAAGTGGAACCAGTTATATTATTTATTCACAGTATGGTCTATTAAGGCATCATCCCTATATTCATACGCACAAGGTACACCTAAATGTATCCCCGATACTAATTTATAAGTCTTTAAAATATTGCTTTCAGAAATGGTGGAAGAAATAATATATCACCTGATATACATATACATTTCATCACAGTAATATTCCTGACACAAAATGCAAGGGTCACACTTATGATTGTACCAAAGCCTAAATTGAATGTGAGCATGTATTACTAACAACATCCATGTCCTGGTTCCCTAATGCTCTCAAATATCATTCCTATTGGTGACTACATATCTGTTTCTTCCTAAGATTATATATTGAACCATAACCCTGTTAAAAATGTCTTATTCTACCACTCACTTTGTACTTTGCCTGATTTTCTAATGTCTCCATTGATATCTGCTTTCAAACACCTTTTCTCCAGTTCATCATTGGGAATGTCCCTTCAAATGTGCTGACATTTACATTCACTCTCTCACCAAAACCGTATTGCTAAAGAACATTTGGTCCAACTCCTAGACTCACTCAAATGTGTTCTTCAAAGCCCTGCAGAGGGCAGCCCAGAGGTTCTTGGGCTGTCTCATGACTCCAATTCACATAAAGAATCTAAACCCTACAGTCAGTAGGCCTCAAATTGGAGAAGCAGAGCAGTATTAATTGAACGCCTATTTGATCACTCCTGGTTCACAGGAAGGGTGTCCAGGCCACCCTGACTTTAGGCAAATGAGGAGCAAGGGAGCTTATTGTGGACACTGTCTTGTGCTGCGCCCCTCATGGAAACCTCCAGCCAGAGGTTATGATGAGTGTCTATATGGAAGAAGATGAGGGCCATGTGGGAGTGTTTTGGTTTTAAATGTGGTCATTTGTGTGGTGGTTGAAAGATATGACTGGGTCCACCTGGGCTTGAACTCTGGTGTGATTCCCCTTAGAAACGGAGTTTTGGAAATGACCTTAGAGATGTATTGCCATGAATTGTGTTGGGATTTTAGGAGGAGAAGCATGAGATTCGACCACGCATGACACTAGGCCTCAAATTGGAAACGCAGAACATTTTGTCCAAATCCTTTACTCACTCTTCTTTTTAATCCTACCGTCTAACTTCCTAATTCTAGATAAATACCACGATATATTTGAAATTCCAATGACCAGGTGGCACTGGAGAATATTTGGATGTCCTGTTGCTGATCATGAGTGTACCAGACAGTGCCTTGATTGACTGGGTTTCATGAAAATGGTGTAGAACAGAGATGCCAGTAAGTTGGAGTCTGCTGAGTAGTTGGCCTAGAGCAGTGGTGTGCAGGTGTGTGATAAAACATCTGTGGTTGGGTCATGTGGATTTTCCATTGACTTCCAAATGGCTTGTGGCTGACATAGTGTAGCCAACAGACCCTTATATGTAAAGGCATCTTGTTATATGGAGAGGTTTAAGGGAAATTTTAAGAATAAGGTTGCTATGGTCAAGGGCACAAGCTACGTGAAATAGAAGACTTGTTGGTGCATTTTCCTGCAGACCCTGACCCACCACACCTGACAGAACTCCCTCTAGCACTTTGTCCCAGTTGAACTCATTGTATTTTGTGAAGTAAATACCATACTCCCAGTGAAGCAGCAAGAAACACCACAGAAAGTGGAGGATGACCAAATGGCTTCTCAGTCCACACGGGGAGACACTTAGCCCCCAGTGGTCACAGTTTACCTACAAAGAGAGAATTCAGCAACTGCTCCCTCATGTTCATTATAAAATAAGAAACCATGTCCTCCAGGTCACATAGATGCAGACCCAGCTTTGATGGTCTCACTACAAATGAAAATAAAGCTCCTGAGAAGAACATATAGTTCAAGGGCCAAATCTCAGAGGCAGTCTCTCAAGAAGTCTTTAGGCAAGAAGAGCTCCATGTTTGTGGAGTGTTTACCCTGATCCTTACTTTGGAAACTCCTCTACCAACTCCAAGGTTGTGAACTCCTGAGCACCTTCCATTCCAGATATGTATTCACAGATTTTCTAACTCTTCTCCTCTAACTGTGTCTTATTGGGGCGAAGGTAATGTCAAGGCATTGTTCTGGATGAGAGTGGGAATATTATTCTGTGGCACATATTTGCATACATATTGGATTCATTTTTCTATTTTCCGATCAAAATACTGAAACCATGACACTAACCTGTACCCTACTAGACTCTCACTACTAATTCTAATATGATGGAGAAAAAAAACGCAAACAGAATAGAAATACAAGCATTTCAGTGGACGCATGGTATATATTTGGACTTGCCTTTTGCATGATATAGGATAGGTGTTATAAATCTAGTAAATGTTTGTTTAAAATAATTTTCCATGTGTTTTTAAATTAACAAATATGTGAATTCCTGTCTCCCGTTCTGTATAGACTATTTAGCACATGTATTTTTTCATGCACATATAGAATCCTACCTGGTATCACAGGTTAATTTTTGTGTGTTTTCTGACTTGGCAGATTCAAATTGTGAGAAGAGATCACTCCTCCTACCCTACTAGACTCTGACTACTAATCCTAATATGATGGAGAAAAATAACCAAAACAGAATAGAAATGCAAGCAGTTCAGTGGAGGCATGGTGTATATTTGGACTTGCCTTTTGCATGATAAAGGGTTGGTGTTATAAATCTAGTCAATTTTTGCTTAAAATAGTTCTCCATGTGTTTTTAAAATTATCAAATATGTGAATTACTGTCTCCCTTTCTCTATAGACTACTCAGCACATGTGTATTTATATGCACATATAGAATCCTACCTGGCATCACAGGTTAATTTTTGTGTGTTGTGTGACTTGGCAGATACAACTTGTGAGAAGAGATCACTACTCCTAACCGCTTTTGAAACTGAAAATTCAACTTATGGGTGAGCTTCCTAGTTGAAAACATTATACATAAATCCATGTTTAGTAAAATAAATATTTTTGCATATGTGAATGATATATATTTCATGATGAATATCGATTAGCATATGTATTGCTACTTTTTAATGTCTGTGTGTTTTGTATATATATATATATATATATATATATATATATATATATATATATATATATACACACTCTCCAGATTTTTCAAAATATGAAATATATGTGTCTTATATACACTCCGTAAATTCATCCATGTTCATGTATTTAGATTTATAATCAATTTTTCACAAGATTATTCTCAGAAATATTCATACACTTGAAATATATATTTGTTTCCAAGTACTGAAAACTAACTTCAGTGAAAGGTACATATGAATCCTAATATTTCTAGAGTAACTGACCCAGTTTAACATCAATGCAAGTAGACTCCTGTGGGACATGATGTGTATTTTGACTTTCATTTTTTTCAACACTGGTACATTACTATTTCTTCAGTTTATGCACATCATAGAATATATATATATATATATATATCATTCACAAGTTCACAAATTTGTAGGCATTTGTTTCACTGTCAATCACTTTCTGCTTCAGAACACATGTATTCTTCCATGTTTCTTGACTGGTCTTTTCATGAGACTTCTTTCCAAAAATAATATTTTTTAGTTCCATTATGATTAAAGCAAAACTCACACACCCTTCAGGATAAACCATAACCCTAGTATTAACATTAGATGTATGACTGGTTGGAATGAATGTATGTATATCAATATAAGATTTCCTGAATATTTTCAGATATCAACTCAATACATTACTTAAATTTGGAGGAAGTTGCATTATTTATTCACAGTATGGCCTATTCATGAATTATCTCTATATTTATAGACACAGGGTACATCTATTTTTGCCAACAATACTAATTTATACATCTTCAAAATATTGCTCCAAGAAATTGTGGAAGAAATACTCATGTAACCTGATCTACCAATACATTTTAACACAGTAATATTCTGGTCAGAAAATGCAAATATCACACTTATGATTGTACCAAAGCCTAAATGGAAAATGAACATGGCTTACTAAAAACATCCATGTGCAGGTTGCCTAATGCTCCCACTTGTCAATCTTGTTGGGGACTACATATTTGTTTCTTTCTAAGATTATATATTCAAACTCAATCCTATTGAAAATGTCTTATCCTATCTCTCACTTTACACTTTGCCTGATTTCCTAATGTCTCTATTGATATTAGTTTTCTTACATATTTTCCCCTATTCATAATTGTGACTGACTCTTCACACGTGCTGACATTTACATTCACTGTCTACCCGAAACGCTATTGCTAAAGAAATTTTGGTCCAAATCCTATACTCACTCTTCTTTCTAAACTTACCAACTGTCTTCCTAATACTACCGACTATCCCTTTTTGCCTGGATGTTCTCTTCGACATTCAATCATCCAAGGTACAAGGTCCTATAACATTGTATATCGATTAATCTGAGACATCTGTGCAGAACATAATTCAAAGCTAAGTATCACAAATGAAGGGCCTAATGCCCTTCTGGGCTTCAAATCTAAATAGATTTCTATTTTCATACTTATATTTTACCTATATATTTTTGTAAATATTGTAGGTTCCCAATGCCATTATTAATCAAGCAGAATGACTCCTCACCCAAATTGAACCTGTTATTAACCCTAACCATACACTGTTCCCTCAATCTACGTTAACAGAAGACCAGGGACAGAGTTGGTCTTACAATACAGGAATGTAGAGGATCTTTCACCTGCTGAGAACCTCAGTGGTCCAAGCAGAAATGATCCCTGGAGAAGTTGTAGGCAGCTTTGTAGGACCTGAGAGAGCAAAAGTCATCTACCATTGCACACAACCTGGTCAGGATGAAGGAATGTGTCTAAATAAGCCTCTCTCTTTTTAATGTAGAGAATATGGACCAAACCTGGACTCTGTGGAGAGCTGTTCCTGGTTTCCTATGGTTGATATTCCATTCTAACTTGTGAAAGTGTCACAGAAAGTAGGGGCAGCCTCTATCTCATGGGACCCTTGGAAGCAACTGTTAGAACAAAGTGGTTGCAAAGGTAGTGACTTCATTCAATTCTTGAAAGAAGTGACCTACCTCACTTCCTTGGTGATGGAACTCTCTGAATTTGGGATCCAGGAAGCCAGGCACACAGAACCAGTCTCAGTCTCAGTTCCAGTGGGCTCACATGTTTGGATTTACCAATGACAGAGTCAGTCTCTCTTGGTACCTACTGATGTGAGGATGGCCAAATGCCAGGAGAGCTCTGAAGAGGACACGTTCCTGAGAAAGCAGGTAGTGACTCACCGCTGGCTTCTGACAACTTCACAGATTTGAACAAAGAGACCAGATCTGAGACAGGACAGGCCATTTCGTGGGTACATAGAATGGCCAACAAGTCAGAGGACACTCCGGATTGTCACAGACCTACTTGGGGGAAGGATGTGCCTTTGTGGATGTGGGTGAAAGTTTGTGGTTTTGTCTCATGTTCTGAGAATAGGTAGGGAAGGTAGTTTGTTTGGTATTCAGTGGAGAGTTTCTAGTAAGTCGTTTGAAATGGCGAGTGTTTCTATGTCTGCGTATACAACTGTGACCGTGGTTGTAGACATTAGAAAAGAGAATGCATCAATGGATGTGTCCTGTCTAGTGGAAAGCTTCTCAGGATTAATCTTTCCCAATTTATGAATGGACTGCGGCTTGACTTGTGGATGGGCAGCACCTACAATCTTCCTAAGTTCCTGATTTCTTCCTGAATTCCGGCCACTCTCCAGAATAGGCTCATGGTTTTGTGTCCAAGATATGTACCACCTCCAAGCTCTGTGACATGTCCATGTACTGGTGAGCTGAAGAGAATGGGGAGCATCTCAGAAAACTCAGATATCAGTGTGACCAGGAAAGTCTCAGTGGAGAAACCCTGCTTTGGGCCTTTTGCTTCCCTATTGTTCTGTAGCACTGAATGTCAGGAAGGTCTTTGCCTCAGGCCACCCCTTTGTGAAACCTGAAGAAAACAGTTTTCAAATGGACATTAATGTGCATCACCTGTGTCTCTTTGCTTAATGCTTTGGAAAGGGGTGTGTCTGAATTAGCCTCTTGGCCTTGTGTGTGGCTGTGACTTAGATTCTCAGCGCCTGATGGATCTAAAGAAAAATCCCATGTGTGCATCCAAAACCAAAATGGAAAAAAACGATCAGTCATTGTGGATAAAGACTCTTTTCTTCCTCTGTTAGGTTCCTGACCTCTTTCAAGTGAGAATAGGGATTCTTAAGGGTCAAATGAGTTCTTCAAAGCCCTGCAGATGTGCTTGGGTTTTCTCATGAATGCAAATCACATAAAAACTCTATACCTGATAGTCAGTAGTCCTCAAATTGGAGAAACAGAGCAGTATAAAAAGCAGGCTCATTTAATATCTCCTGGTTCACAGTAAGGGTGTTGAGGCCACCCTGATTTTAGGCAAATGAGGGGCCAAGGAGCTTATTGTGGATAATTTTTTTGGCTGCGTCCCTTATGGAAACCTCCAGCCAGAGGTTTTGATAAGTGTCTATATGGAAGAAGATGAGGGCCATGTGGGAGTGTTTTGGTTTTAATTGTAGTCATTTGTGTGGTGGTTGGAAGAGATGACTGTGTCCACCTGGGCTTGAACTCTGGTGTGATTCCCCTTAGACAGTGAGTTCTGGAACTGACCTCAGAGAAATATTGCCATGAATTGTGTTGGGATTTTAGGAGGCCACGCATGAGTGTCACCTTTGGATACTGAGATATAGGCCGAGGGTGGCTATCCACAGAGCACTGGGAAAATCAACCAGGATATCACAAGATATTATTCTGAACGACTTGTCAGCCATAGTTGAGATCAAAACACCCATGGACCTCAATTTTAGACCTCAATGGGCTGGGTTTCATTTGACCTTTTGGACACTCTTTGGGAAGCCTTGCCTATGAGAGTTCTGCAGAGTTTTCATTGAAATGAGCTTCCTCACCATTTAGTGGATCCTGAATGAATAGAAACCCACAGTGCATCCAACTTCATTATTGAAAAATGGCTAGAAAAATACCATTAAATTTTTGAAATTCACATGACCAGGTGGCTTGCAGATCCTTTGGATGTCCTATTGCTGATCATGAGTGTACCAGACAGTGCCTTGATTCATTGGGTTTCATGAAAATGGTGTAGAACAGAGATGCCAGTAAGATGGAGCCCTCTGAGTAGAGGGCCTAGAGCAGTGGTGGGCAGGTGTGTGATAAAACATCTGTGGTGGGGTCATGTGGATCTGCCATTGGATTCCAAATGTCTTGAGATGGACATAGTGCAGGCAGGAGACCATTATAAGTAAAGGCATCTTGTTTTATGGAGAGGTTTCAGGGTAATATACAGAATCAGGTGGCTATGGTCAAGGGGGCAAGCTATGCGGTATATAGGCCAGTTTGGTGCATGCTCATGCATACCCTGACACACCACAAGTGAGAGCACTCCCTCCAGCACTGTGTCCCAGTTGAACTCGTTGTATTTTGTGAAGCAAATATCAAACTCTCAGTGCAGGAGCAAGGAACACCAGGAAAAGTGGAGGATGAGCAAATGGTTTCACAGTCTACACAGGGAGACACTAGGCCCCCAGTGGCCACAGTTTAAAATACTGAATCCCTGACACTAAAACCTACCCTATTAGACTCTGACTACTAATCCTAATAAGATGGAGAAAAATTACCCAAACAGTATAGAAATACTAGCAGTTCAGAGGAGGCATGTTGTATAGTTGGACTGGCCTTTTGCATTATATAGGGTAGGAGTTATAAATCAAGTCAATTTTTTGTTGAAATAGTTCTCCATGTGAATTTAAAGTTAACAAATATGTGAATTCCTGTCTCCCTTTCTATGTAGCCTATTCAGCACATGTATTTTTATATGCACATATAGAATCCTACCTGGTCCCACGCGTACATTCTTGGGAGGTGGCTAAATTTTCAGACACAAATTGTGAGAAGAGATCACTCCTCCTAAATGCTGTTGGAAATGGAAATTCAACATATGTGTGAGCTTCCTGTTTAAACAAAATTATGTATAACTTGCTCTAATGAATGTATGAATGTATATATCAATATTAGATATCCTATATTTTTTCAGATATCAATTCAATCCACTATTTAAAGTTGGAACTAGTTATATTATTTATTCACTGAATGGTCTATTCATACAATATCTCTATATTCATAGACACAGGGTACACCTATTTGTACCCCCAATACTAATTTATATGTGTTCAAAATATTGCTCCCAGAAATGGTGGAAGAAATACTCATGTCACATGATATACATATACATTTTATCACAGTAATATTCTGGACACAAAAAGCAAATGTCACACTTATGATTGTACCAATGTAAAGGTCATTTGAGCGTCAGAGGAAGAGACCACCAAGAGATTGTCTCATGCAACAGCAAAGGGTTTATTGGGGGTCCAGCATGCTGGGGCTCAGAGCTCAGTTGTATAGAGAAGAGAGCCCTGAGAACAGCTTAAGCAGAGCTTATTTACATTCCTTGGAGAGGTCAGGGAGGGAAGTTTATTGATGGGTCAGGGCGAGTGGCCAGTTTGCGTGCAACCGGGTGAGGGAGAACAATCTGCAGTTTAGCAGTTGGGGACTGCACATTCTGGGAATAAGATCAGCAAACAGTTCTCAAGATTTCAACTGTGTTTTGTTAAGCATACAGAAAAACAGGAAGTGACAAATACCTTTTTTATTAACCTTTCATTTCCCACTTCTTCTGGTTACTTTTAATCATAAAAGTGATCATTGGACAGTGTCATATTTTATGTCTGCTAGTGGGGTATATTGTTGTCTGATTACCAAAAGTTTAACTTGTCCAATTTGAGCTTGGAGAAATGAAACTACATGGTGGAGCAAGCAAGTTCATACAGTTCGCAATTAATGAGGATTATTAATGGACCAGCCAGGGCTGATAAAACCATAATTAACCCGGGGGACTATGTTAAGGAAGACTCAAACCACCCTTTTTGTTCCTCTCTCTTTCGTTGACGCTCTTCAAGGCGTCTTCTTAATTTACTCATAGATTCTTTTACATACAGTATGGTCGGCATAAAAACAACATTGTTCCCTCAATGTAGCATAAATGCCCCCTTTTCTCATAAAAAGGAGTTCCAACCCTCGCCTGTTCTGTTTAACAACTTTAGAGAGAGAGGTTCAAGATTCCTGTAAAGCTGTGATGGAGGTTTTTACTATCTTTAACATTTTGTATACTGCTGCTTCTAATTGGGTCATTTCTTGTTTCCCATGAACTAGGGCAGTGGTTCCTGTGCCCACCCCTGAAGCAATTCCTATTCCCAAAAGGATGGCTAAAGTGAGGAAAACAGGTTCCTGGCAAAACCGGGTTGTATGCCCCACTATTTGAACTTTAAATGATACTGTGTCATGATAGAGCACTCTGGGAAACATCTGCATCATTACATTATTAATCATAACTGTTGACCATTTTATGAAAACATAAACAATGTTTAAGTATATAGAATTATACTGTTTTAGGTATGGAAAAGGCAAGGTACCTAAGATAGAATGGAAGACAGGAAAACAGTTATATTTAGTTGCAACCTTATTTAGAAGGCATTGCTTCTGTTGTAATCAATGAATCCCCTGAACCTCAAGTTTAATTAGTTTCATAAGTTTGTATGTAACATGTAAGGGAAGGGGCTAAGAAGTTCACAGTCTGCAGAATGTTACAAAAAGAAGTTTTTGTTTCTGTTTTTTTTTTCCCTCTGTTCTGGGCATTTAACATTTTTAAGGACACCTAAGCTTTTTTCTTCTCTTTCTTTTTTTTCTACCTGCCAGCTGTTACCATGGAGCCCAGTTGGTAATTTCTTTATCTTAGAAATGTAGCCATCTCTTTGAAGCCCCAGCTCAAGGACAGGGGCCTTGTTCACATATTTTGTGAAAAACTAGTATGGGGGTGTCTAGCTTAGGAGTGTTGATTTTTCAAGCCAGTGCCCAAGTAGAACAGGCAACACGAAAACAGGAAGTTTATCTACATTGAACTCTTTTATAGGGTCTCTTTTGCTGAAAGTCCTAAAGTTAGCCATGGTGAAAACTTCTGGAGAAGTCAGTTCAGACTTTTCTGTGGGCCTGGTACAGAGGGGGAAGACGGGAAAGGCGGGGGGTAAGACCCGGTTGGTGGATCTGAGTATGAGGAAGGAGAGATATAAAAGAATAATAGGAAAGGGGTTTGTGATTTTCCTAGCAACAAAAACTTGAGCAGTAGAACAGATAGTGCCGAGGGGAAGACCGAAGTGAGTATCCCAAAAAGCCTGTGAGGGCTTCTAAATTCTTAGTAAACTGTTTTCAGTGATGACAAAGCAACTTTAAAGGCCATTTTCATTACATCTTGGATAGGGGTCTGAGGGTTCTCCTCAGCTGGTTTGAGCTTTGGGTTAGCTGGTAAGAGGACCTGGTGGGACCAGGTGCAGGCACTGACAGGAGAAGAGAGGAGGGAGTGGGTGGAGGGGTGCCTCAGTGCCTGCTACCTCAGCAAGGGGGCAATGGTCTGAGAACCGGCGGAGGTTTGGGTTTTATATCTAGTAATTGGAGGGGAGAAATCAGGTTGCTGAGGTGGGAGTGACAGCAGAAAGTCTGTAGCAGAAGGCTGAGGGTTAGGATCTATTGGAGAAGCATAGTTCAGGATGTGAGCAAAGGAGGGAAAAGGCTTCCACATAGGGGAATCTCCTTTCACTCTTTTGAGCACTTGCAGAAGTTAAAAAGTCACACAGAATTTGAGGATCTAGAGACCCCTCTGTGGGCCATCAGTTTTCTTTCTCTAATTGGTAATATGGTCAATGCTGTGTACTTAATTTGATGAGCAGTTGTTTTCCACCAGGTCCCCCCTGTATGCTCACATCCCCATGACTTACAGAAGAAGTCAGCTTTTCCCCCCACACAGCCATGGCTGTTTGTGGCTTTGATACTCTGCCTGGCAAACATAGTAATCTAGGCTAGCCAACCTGCATCTGGATAGCGTGTCCCTATATCCATAATATTTGTTTCCATTATCTATGGTACAGAAGGTATTTAATGGAATTTTAGTGGGATCCTCTTCATCAGGAATATCTCAATAGGAAAGACCTATTTTCAGCTGAAAAATGTCTGAATGGAGAGAAGGCCACCAGGTCGCTAAGTGGGCTGTATGCAAGATAGACCATAATTTTTGTCTAGTAGAATTTGTGATCAGCAATCGCTGCTGAACAGGCTGATGAGGGTTAGGACTACTGGTGGCCAAGGGGAGAGTCTATATCCATATCCATATGGTGAATACACAATTTGAAAGGATTACCAGTCTTTTCCAGTTTCCAGCCAGAGTCTGGACAGGGCACAGGCTTGAGACTTGAGGCATGGATCCAGGAAGTGATTCCGTCTACTTTTACTGCTGTAGGTGTTATAAGTAGCACCTGGTATGGTTCTTTCCAGCGGGGTTCCAGGGATGACACCTGATGTCATCTTATGTAGATGAAGTCTTTTACTTGATATTGATGTGGAGTCCCCTCGTCTGCAGGTTGGTAGGCAGTGGCCAGGTGTTTCAACAGGTATCACTGAGTTCTTTCGAGAGCTTTTAGTCTGTCAAGCAAGGGGGTGTGGAAGGGATCGTTTGGTCTTAGAGTTGGGGTTAGGCCCCTTACTGGGGGAGGGACACCATTGAGAATTTCATAGGGGGTGAGGTTACACAAAGAAACAGAGGAAGAATTTCTTGCATGAAACAGTGCATAAGGCAGGAGCATAGTCCAATCTTTTATGCTGGTCTCTAAGCTTAATTTCTTTAAGGTCTCTTTAATGGTTCTATTTATTATTTACCTGTCCTGCGCTCTGGGGTCTACAAGCACAATGTAACTTCCAATTAATTTCCAGGGTCCTGGCTAACCCCTGACTTACCTGGGCCATGAACGCCGGTCCATTATCAGAACCTATTACCTTAGGCAGGCCGTATCTTGGAAAATATCTTTCAGAATATTCTTGACCATCATTTGCGTTGTTAATTTTTATTTTGTGGGAAAGGCTTCAATCCATCCTGAAAATGTATCTACAAAGACTAGGAGATATTTAAGTCCATACCTTCCTGGCTTAATTTCAGTAAAGTCCACTTCTCAGAATTGTCCTGGTCTGGTTCCTCGTAGGTGCTTTCCTGCAGGAAGCTTGGAATGGTAAGCATTAACCAATTGACAGATCCGACAGGCTTTTGTTACCCGTTCAGATATTTCCTTTCGCTGTGAGTCGGTTAATCGAAAACTCTGTTCTTGATCCTTCAGGAATGCCTGCAGTTTCTTTGAACCAAGGTGAGTGAGTTGATGTACATTTTTAAAGTAGTGTAGGGCTTTCTGTAATTGAAGGCTGGGCTCAGTGAAGTTGATGGTTTCAGTGTCAGTGTCCTTAGATGTTATCAAAAGCTTGCTGGTGCTCAAAGGGTCCATTGGAATTGGGCATCCTCATTTAACAGCGGGTATAAAGGAGAAGCTAAGAACACAAACCCAGGTATCCATACCTGCAGAAGCCAGCAGTCCCAAGAAACTCTCTTGAGTTGTCTCTTGTTAGATGGGGGTGGCATCTGCACAATGTTTTTTTTTTCATTTACCGCCCCTAAGGGAATACAGCGAAAGATTACTTCTTGCTGGCAAATTTGGGCTTTTTTGCCAGAAGCTCTATCCCGAGTTGAGCAAGCTCGGATAACAGTGCTTGGGTTGCAACTCACAGTTTTCCTTGGTGTTGGCTGCCAGTAGAAGGACATCCACATATTGAATCAGGGTGACTTAGGAGTGTGTAGTGCTGAAGTTGTTGAGATCTCTGTGGAGGGCTTCATAAAAGAGAGTGGGGAAGTTTTTAAACCCGTGTGGGAGTCTACTCCAAGGTAGTTGACCAGACGTTCTGGTTTCTGGGTCTACCCACTCAAAAGCAAACAGCAACTGACTATCTTTATGTAGAGGCAAGCAAAACAAAGCATGTTTTATGTCCAGAACAGTATACCATACCATTTTCACTCAGCAACAACAAAGGGTTTATTGGGGGTCCAGCATGCTGGGGCTCAGAGCTCACTTGAATAGAGCAGAGAGCCCTGAGAACAGCTTAATCAGACCTTACATACTTTTCTTGGAGTGTGCAGGGAGGGGAACTTATTGATGGGTCAGAGCGAGTGGGCGGTTCGGTACAAGCGGGTGAGGGAGTACAATCTTCAGTTTGGCAGTTGGGGACAGCACATTCTGGGAACAAAATTAGTATACAGTTCTCCAGATTTCAACAGTGTTTTGTTAAGCATACAGAAAAACAGGAAGTGACAAGTGCCTATTTTATTAACCTTTCACCAAAGTGAAATGGAACGTGAGCATGGATTACAAAAACAACCATGTCCAGGTTGCCTAATGCTCTCAAATGTCAATCCTATTGGTGACTACATATTTGTTTCTTCCAAAGATTATATATTCAACCTCAACCATGTTGAAAATGTCTAATCTTATCACTCACTTTATACTTTGCCTGATTTCATGTCTCTATTGATATCTGCATTCTTGCATGTTTTCCCCCGTTCATCATTGTGACTGACTCTTCACATGTGCTGATATTTTGTTCACTCTCTACCCAAACTTGATTGCTAAAGTACTTTTGGTCTAAATCCTATATTCACTCTTTTTCCTAAACCTACCGACTATCTTCCTAATCCTACCGACTATCCCTTTTAGACAGGAAGTTCTCTTCTACCTTCAATCATCCAAGGTACAAGGTCCTATGCCATTGTATATTGATTTATCTTGGACATCTGTGCAGAACCTAATTCAATGCTAAGTATCCCAATCAAGGGCCCTTCTGGACTTCAAATCTTACCTTGATTTCTGTTTTCATAATTATATTCAAAATTTAATAAAATAGTGTTTGCAAAGGAACTGACTTCATTCAGTTCCTGAAGGAATTGACCTACCTCACTTCTTTGGTGATGGAACTCTCTGAACTTGGGTTCCAGGAAGACAGGAACACACAGCCAGTCCCAGTCTCAGTACCAGTGGGCTAACTTGTTTGGATTTACCAAGGACAGAGTCTGTCTTTTTTGATACCTACTGATGTGAGGATGGCCAGATGCGAGGAGAGCCTTCCCTGAGAAAGCATGTAGTGGTCAGCGCAGGCTTCTGACAACTTCACAGAGTTGGACAAGAAGACCAGATCTGAGACAGGACAGGCCACCTTGGGGGAACATAGTATGGCCCACCAGTCAGAGGAAACTCTGGATAGTCACAGACTTACTTTGGGGAAGGAGGTGCCTTTTTGAGTGTGGGTGTGAGTTTGTGGTTTTGTCTCATGTTCTGAGAATAGGTACAAAAGGTGGTTTGCTTGGTTTGGAGTGGACTGTTTCTAGAAAGTCCTTTGACAAGGCGATTGTTTCTGTGTCTGTGTATCCCACTGTGACCGTGATTGTAGACATTAGAAAAGAGAATGCATCAATGGATGTGTCCTGTCTAGTAGAAAGCTTCCCAGCATTCATCCTACCCATTTTAGGAATGGACTGCCTTTTGTCTTATCGATGGGCAACACCTACTATCTTCCTAAGTTCCTGTTTTCTTCCTGAATTCTGGCCACTCGCCAGAATAGGCTCATGTTTTTGTTTCCAAAATATGTACCACTTCTAAATTCTGTGACATGGCCATGTAATGGATAGCGGAAGGGAATGGCAAGCATCTCAGAAAACTCAGATATCAGTGTGACCAGGAAAGTCTCAGTGGAGAAACCCTGCTTTGGGCCTTTTGCTTACGTATTGTTCTGTTGCCCTTTGCTTAATTGCTTTGGAAAGGGATGTGTCTGAATCAGCCTCCTGGCCCTGTGTGGGGCAGTGGCTTAGATTCTCAGCACCTGATGGATTTAAAGAAAGATCCAATGTGTGCATCCAAAACCAAAATAGCAAAAAGATTAGTCATTGTGGATGAAGTCTCTTGCCTTCCTCTATTAGGTTCCTGACCTCCATCAAGGGAGAATAGGGATTTTTTGTAATGGATAGCTGAAGGGAATGGCAAGCATCTCAGAAAACTCAGATATCAGTGTGACCAGGAAAGTCTCAGTGGAGAAACCCTGCTTTGGGCCTTTTGCTTCCCTATTGTTCTGTAGCACTGAATGTCAGGAAGGTCTTTGCCTCAGGCCACCCCTTTGTGAAACCTGAAGAAAACAGTTTTCAAATGGACATTAATGTGCATCACCTGTGGCTCTTTGCTTAATGCTTTGGAAAGGGGTGTGTCTGAATTAGCCTCTTGGCCTTGTGTGTGGCTGTGACTTAGATTCTCAGCGCCTGATGGATCTAAAGAAAAATCCCATGTGTGCATCCAAAACCAAAATGGAAAAAAAGATCAGTCATTGTGGATAAAGACTCTTTCCTTCCTCTGTTAGGTTCCTGATCTCTTTCAAGTGAGAATAGGGATTCTTAAGGGTCAAATGAGTTCTTCCAATCCCTGCAGATGTGCTTGGGTTTAATCATGACTCCAAATCACATAAGGAATCTATACCTGACAGTCAGTAGGCCTCAAATTGTAGAAGAAGAGAAGTATTATTGGAAGAACTATGTGATCAATCCTGGTTCACTTGAAGGGTGTCCAGGCCACCCTGAGTTTAGGCAAATGAAGGGCAAGGGAGCTTATTTTGGACACTCTCTTGAGGCTGTGCCATTTAAGGAAACCTTCAGCCAGAGGTTATGATGAGTGACTATATGGAAGAAGATGAGTACCATGTGGGATTGTTTGGTTTTAATTGTGGTCACTTGTGTGGCTGTTGGAAGAGATGACTGTGTTCACCTGCGCTAGAACACTGGTTTCATTCTCCTCAGAGACTGAGCTGTGTAACTGACCTCAGAGTAGTAATTGCTTTGGAAATGAATATGACTTAATCAGCCTCTTGGCCCTGTTTGAGGCTGTGGCTTAGATTATCATCACCAGATGGATCTAAAGAAAGATCCCATGTGTGCATCCAAAACCAAAATGGCCAAAAGAGCAGTCATTGTGTATGAAGTCTCTCGCCTTCCTCTGTAAGGTTCTGAAAGAATAAAAGAAATTGAAATTGAAATGTAAAGAACCAGGTTTCGAAAAGTTTCCAAGCTGCACTCAGCACCTGAAATTCCGGTGGCAGTTAAGACAATTCCCAGATCTGCACATTAGGTGTGTGTTAAAATCTTCCCTGACCACCTAGGTACTTAACAACCCCTTCCCAGAGACCGTGCAGCTCACCACGTATACATCTCAGGGCTTCAACCAATCAGTTTAAATGTATACCCCTTCTTAGGGCTGACCAATCACCCCCTGCCCGACCTGTTCCCGCCAATGAATGTGCTAAGCATGTTTTAGAGTTGTTATTTGATTTTCCCTTGGTATATGATGATTTGCTAAAGGAGGCTATGATGTATGAGTCCCTGCCCTCTCTAAAGAATGTATATAAACTCTGCTCAAGTTGTTCTCGGGGCTCTTTGTTCTTTGCTCCTCTGAAGTGAGTCCTAAGCTCCAGCATGCTGGACCCCCAATAAACCCTTTAGAGTTGCATGAGAAAGCCTGTTGATGGTCTTTTCCTCCGATGTTCACCCCACCTTTTCATCTGGAGGCCCCAGGTGAGATATTTGGCGCGGTGGACGAAAGACCCCAAGGGACTTCTCTCAGGGTAAGTAAGGCACCTCTTTCTGGTTTCGCGTTTCAGGTTAGGGCTTGGCAAAGTGGCTGTCGGTGAAGAGCATTAGCTCTCTCTGATAGTGGCTGACAGACGTGTCACAGAGCTGCAGGCCACGTCCCTGTGGGACACTCCAGGGCACGAGGGAAATCAAAGAATAGTAGTTTCCTCAACTCGGTTATATTTTGCTTCAGGATTCGGTTTGCCAGCCCATCAGGTTTTGCCGGCTACTCAATTTTGTTCATTGTCCTGAACTCATGTTGAGTTTATTGTCTGTCTTTATTGTCTAACCCATCAGGTTTTGCCAGTTACTCAGTTCTAATCTTTGTCTTGGACACATGTTAAACGTTTACTGTTTGTCTTTGTCTGTGTTGCGTTTGTGTCTTCACTGTCTCTCTTTGAGTAACTGCCATTATGGGACAAATCACTTCCACGCTTCTGTCCCTGACCCTTGATCATTGGACTGATGTCCGCTCAAGGGCCCAGAATCTTTATTTTTCATAAAATGCTGGACCTGGCAGATGCTCTGTGCTTCAGAATGGCCCATTCTCAAAGTCGGGTGGCCCCCAGAAGGATCCTTCGACTTCCCACTAATCCAAAAATCAGAGATATTGTCTTCCAGCCGGGACCACGTGGCCACCCAGATGAATAGCCATATACCCCTTTCCCAGGATCCTATCATTCAAACCTTTCTCTCCCCCCCTTCCCTCCATTCTCCCTGAGTCACAAGACTGGACACTCCTCCCCCTCCTTATCCTCTACCCTCGCTCCCCAACCCCGAACACGTTCCAGATGATCCTCCCGCCGCTGGCACAGCCTCTCCGCCACTAGAGGCATTTGGGCCAGCCCCAAGCCCTCCAGGGGACTTCTCCGCAGCAGCAGCAGCCCCTCCTCCTCTGGTGGAAGCTGGGCCATCTAAAGGAACCCGCCAGCGACAGATAATAAAAAAACTCAGAAGCCCCTGTCATACTCCCTCTCCTTCCCTATGGGCCCATGAACCGACCAAACTGGGACCCCAACACCTTTGAAGTTAGGTAGCATCTGTCCACTTATCACCGGGCTCTAATAGCGGGTCTCTGAGTGGCCGCCAGAAGGCCGACTAATTTGGCCATGGTAAGAGAGATTATCCAAAGGCCTAATGAGTCTCCCTCTATGATTTTGGAGAGAATTATGGAAGCATTTAGGAAATATACTCCTTTTGATTCTCAGGCAGAGGACAAAAAGACATCTGTTGCAATGGCCTTTATCCAGCAGGCTGCCCTAGATATTAAGAGAAAGTTGCAACATCTAGATGGATTACAAGATATGACCTTAAGAGATTTAGTCAGAGAAGCTGAGAAAATATATTATAAGAAAGAAACTGAGGAGGAAAGGGAACAGAGGAGACAGAAGGAAAGGGAACAAAAGGAGGATGAAAGGAGCAAAAGGCAGACTAAAGCACTGGCTAAGGTTCTGGTCAGAGCAGTAAATAGGCCAGAAGTTAAAAAGCACGGAGACAGGAAGGGATACATGGGCCCATGCCAAAGGCTGTCCCTGGCCTCAGATCAATGTGCCTACTGTAAAGAAAAAGGACACTGGGCCAAAGAGTGCCCCAAAAAGAAGCAGAGATGCCAGACCGCCGTGCTGACTCTAGAACAGGACTAGGAATGTCGGGACTCGTATCTCCTCCCCAAGCTCAGGGTAACATTTGAAGTGGAGGAAACCCCAGTGAACTTTGAAGTGAAAACAGGAGCAGTATACTCAACCTTTAAGACCCCACTGGGCCTCCTATCAAATAAACTGTCGCTTGTTCAAGGGGCTAATGGCAGTAGATAATGAGCTCGGACAACTAAGAGGACAATGGACCTAGGAAATGGAAAAGTTCACCACTCTTTCCTAGTAATCCCAGAATGCCAGGCCCCATTGATGGGCAGGGATCTGCTTACAAAACTCGGGGCTAGAATAACCTTTAACCCTGATGGTCCCCAAGTGGTGTTTCTAAATGCTTCAGTAAAATCTCCCATAGTCACGGCTTTGACTATTTCCGTAGAAGATGAACATCAACTCTTTGCGCGCCATATGACTGATCAAACAGGCAAACTATCCCAGAAATTGATAAAAGATTATCCTAATGCCTGGGCAGAAACTGCTGGGTTAGGTCTAGCCATAAAAAAAAACCTCCAATAGTAGTAGAATTAAAAGCCTCTACCTCTCCAATCAGTGTTAAACAATATCCTCTAATCAAAGAAGCTAAGGAAGGGATAAGGCCCAATATTCAGAAATACCTGGCTCTTAGGGTCCTAAGGCCCTGTCAATCGGCCTCGAATACCCCCCTGTAACCAGTAAGAAAGGCAGGAACTGGGGAATACCGTCCTGTTCAAGACCTAAGAGAGATCAACCACAGACTGCAGGACATTCACCCCATGGTACCCAATCCACATAATTTGCTTAGCACTCTGAATCCGGAGAGGGAATGGTACACTATGCTGGACTTAAAAGATGCTTACTTCTGCTTGCCCCTACATAAGGACAGTCAGTTGCTGTTTGCTTTTGAGTGGATAGACCCAGAAACAGGAACATCTGGCCAACAAACCTGGATTAGACTCCCACAGGGGTTCAAAAACTCCCCCACTTGAACTCTGGTGTGATTTCCCTTAGAAAATGAGTTCTGGTAATGAACTCAGAGAAGTATTGCCATAAATTTTGTTGGGATTTTAGGAGGCCATGCATGAGAGTCGCCCTTGGAAACTGAGATCTAGGCCCAGTGTGGCTTTCCACAGAGCACTGGGTATCTCAGCCAGGATATCACATGATTTTATTCTGAAAGACTTGGCAGCCATAGTTGAGAGTCAAAACACACATAGACTTCACATTGTAGACCTCAATGGGCCTAGCTTTATGTGACCTTTTGGGGACTCTTTGGGACGCCTTGCCTGTGAGAGTTCTCCACAGCTTTCATTGAAATGAGCTTCCTCACAATTTAATGGTGTGGTGGGTCAGGGTCTGCAGGAGAATACACCAATCAGGCTTCTATCTCACATAGCTTGCCCCCTTGACCATTGCAACCTGATTCTGAACATTGCCCTGAAACCTCTCCATATAACAAGATGCCTTTATATGAAGAGATCAAACATATAAGGGATTACGGGCTGCACCATGTCAGTCACAAGCCATTTGGAAGCAATGGCAGATCCACATGGCCCCACCACAAATGTTTTATCACAAACCTGCACACCACAGCTCGTGTCCTCAATTGAGCAGTCTCCAACTTGCTGGCGTCTCTGTTCTACAACATTTTCATGAAACCCAGTAAATCAAGGCACTATCTGGTACACTCATGATCAGCAACAGGGCATACAAAGGTTCTCCAGTGCCACCTGGTCATGGGAATTTCAAAAATTTCATGGTATTTATCTATCCATTTTTCAACGTTGAATTTGGAAGCACTGTATGTTTCAATTTTTTCAGGAACCATTAAATGGTGAGGAACTCATTTCAGTGAAATCTCTGGAGGACACTCACAGGATTGTCTTCCCAAAGAGTAGCCAAAAGGTCACATGAAGCCAGGCCCATTGAGGTCTACAATGTGAGGTCTATGTGTTTTTTGACTCTCAACTATGGCTGCCAAGTCTTTCAGAATAAAATCATGTGATATCCTGGCTGAGATACCTAGTGCTCTGTGGAAAGCCACCCTGGCCCTAGATCTCAGTTTCCAAGGGCGACTCTCATGCGTGGCCTCCTTAAAATCATAACACAGTTCATGGCAATACTTCTCTGAGGTCAGTTCCAGAACTCAGTCTCTAAGGGGAAACACACCAGAGTTCCAGCCCAGGTTGACCTACACATCTCTTCCAACCCCCACACAAATGACCACAATTAAAACCAAAACACTCCCACATCACCTTCATCTTATTCCATATAGACACTCATCTTAACCTCAAGCTGTAGGTTTCCATGAGGGATGCAGCCCAAAACAGTGTCCACAATAAGCTCCCTTGCCCCTCATTTGCCTAAGTCAGGGTGGCCTGGACACCCTTCATGTGAACCAGGAGTTATCAAATAGGTGTGCCATTAATACTGCTCTGCTTCTCCAATTTGAGGCCTACTGACTGTGGGGTTTAGATTCTTAATGTGAATTGGAGCCCAGAGAAAACACAAGCACCTCTAGGCTAGCCTCTGCAGGGCATTGAAGAACTCATTTGACCCAAAGGATACGGATTCTCACTTGATGGAGATCAGGAACCTTACAGTGGAAGGTGAGAGAGTTCATCCACAATAACTGCTATTTTGGCCATTTTGGTTTTGGATGCACACATGGGATCTTTCTTTACATCCATCAGGTGCTGACAATGTAAGCCACAGCCTCACATAGGGCCAAGAGGCTGATTCAGACACACCCCTTTCCAAAGCAATTAAGCAGAGAGCCACAGGTGAGGCCTATTCATTTACATTTGAAAAATGTTTTCTGCAGGCTTCACAGAGGTGTGGCCTGAGGCATCATCCTTCCTGACTTACTGGGGAACAGAACAAAAGGTAAGCAAAAGGCCTAAAGCACGGTTTCTCCACTGAGACTTTACTGGTCACACTGATATCTGAGTTTTATGAGATGCTCGCCATTTCTTTCAGCTATCCAGTACATGGCCATGTCACAGAGCTTGGAGGTGGTACATATCTTGGACACCAAACCATGAGCGTATTCTTGAGAGTGGCCAGAATTTAGGAAGAAAACCGGAAGTATGATCTATCTCGCATACATCCCCCTTAAGGACCTGATGACCATCTCTCCACCAAGACATTTCTCAGCTGGCTATAGGTCTTTTCTATTTGGATATTCCTGATGAAGAGGATTACACTAAAATTCCATTAAATCCCTTCCATACATAGATAATGGAAACAAACATTATGGATGTAGGGACATGTGAGCCAGATGCAGGTTGGCTAGCCTAGATTACTATGTTTGCCTGGCGAACTGTCAAAGCCATAAACAGTCACAGCTGTGTGGGGGAAAGCCGACTTCTTCTGTAAGTCATGGGGATGTCAGCATACAGGGACTTCCAGATGGAACCCAAACTCCTCATCAAATTTTGTACACAATATTGGCATTATTACCAGTTAGATAACCAAACCTGATGGCCCACAAAGGGGTCTCTATATCCTCAAATTATGTGTGACCTTTTTAACTTCTACAAGTGCCCAAAAGGGTGAAAGGAGATTTCCTTATGTGGAGGCTTTTTCCCTCCTTTGCTCACATCCTGAACTATGCTTCTCCAATAGATGCTCACCCTCAGCCTTCTACTCCAGACTCTCTGCTGTCACTTCCACATCAGCAACTTGATTTCTCCCCAACAATTAATAGATCAAAAACCCAAACCTCCGCTGGATCTCAGACCACTGCCCCCTTCCTGAGGTAGCAGCTACTGAGGTACCCCTCCACTCACTCACTCCTCTCTTTTCTTGTCAGTGCCCGCACCGGGTCCCAACAGGTCCTCTTATCAGCTAAACCAAATCTCAAACCAGCTGAGGAGAACCCACATACCACTATCCAAGATGTAATGAAAATGGCCTTTAATGTTGCTTTGTCATCACTGAAAACGGTTACTAAAAATTTAAAGTCCCTCAAAGGCTTTTTGGTATACTCACTCCCGTTTCCCCCTCTGTTCTACATGTTCTACTGCTCATGATTTTGTTGCTAGGAAGATCCCAAAACCCTTGCCCATTATTCTTTTACATCTCTCCTTCCTCATTCTCAGATCCAAGGAACTGCTCTCAGCCCTGCTTCCCTGTCTTCCTCCTCTGTACCAGGCCCATGGAAAAGTCTTAACTGACCTTCTCCAGAAGTCTTCACCATGGCTGCCTATGGGACTTTCAGGAAAAGAGTCCCTATAAAAGACTTCAGTGCACATTAACTTCCTCTTTTTGTGTTGGCCTGGTCTACTTGGCAACTGGCTAAAAAATCAGCACTCATGAGCTAGACACACCCTCACTAGTTTTTCACAAAATATGTGAACAAGGCTCCTGGCCTTGAGCTGGGGCTTCACAGACATTGCTACATTTCTAAGATAAAGAAGTTACAAACTGGGCTCCATGGAAACAGCTGGCAGGGGAAAAAAAGAAAGGGAAGAAAAAGCTCTCCCCCTCCCAGGTCTTCTTGAAAATTTAACTTGCCCAGACCTAAGGAAAAAACAGAAACAAAAACTGCTTTTTGTGAACTTCTGCAGACTGTGAACTTCTTGCCCCTTCCCTTTCATGTTGGGTACAAAATTCTGAAACTACATAAACTTAGGTTTCAGGGGATTAATTGACTACAACAGAAGCAATGCCCTCTGAATCTGGTTGCAACCAAATAAGACTGTTTCCCTGTCTTTGGTGCTATCTTTGGTGCCTTGCCTTGTCCGTCCCTACAACAGTTTTATTTTATATACTTAAACATTGTTTATGTTTTAATAAAATTGTCAACAGATGTGATTAAATGTGTAATGGTGCGGATGTTTCCCAGAGTGCTCTATCATGACGCAGGTTCATTTGAAGTTCAAATAGGGGGGCATACAATCCAGTTCCTCTGAAAACATATATCTCTCACCTTAGCCATTCCATTGCAAATAGGAGTTGCTGCAGGGTTGGGCAGAGGAACCACTGCCATGGTCCATGGGACACAACAAATGACCCAATTAGGAGCAGGAAAATATAAAAAACTTAAAGATATTAGTAACCTCCATCACAGCTTTGCAGGAATCTTTAACATCTCTCTCTGAAGTTGTTTTACAGAACAGTCGAGGGTTGGATCTCTTTTTCACTAGAGAAGGGGGCCTTTGTGCTGCATTGAGGGAAGAATGTTTTTTTCATGTCGACCATAATGGAGTTGTAAAATAATCTATGAGTAAATTAAAAAGATGCCTTGAAGAGAGTCAAGGAGAGAGAGAGGCCCAAAAATGGTGGTTTGAGTCTTGGTTTACACAGTCCCCCTGGTTAACTATGTTTTTATCAACTATGGCCCGTCTAATAATAATCCTCATATTATTGCTAACTATAAAACCCTGTTTCCTCAACCATGTAATTTCTTTTCTCCAAGCTCAAATTGGACAAGTTAAACTTATGGTAATACCCCACTAGCAAACATAGAATGTGACATCCCCCAACGATCATTTTTATGATTAAAAGTTGCCAGAAGAAGAAGTGGGGGATGAAAGGTCAATAAAATATGTACTTGTCACTTCCTGTTTTTCTGTACGCTTAACAAAACACTGTTGAAATGTTGAGAAATGTTTCCTAATCTTGTCCCAGAATGTGATGTCCCCAACGGCCAAACTGCAGAATGTACTCCCTCACCCGGTTCAATGCAAACCACCCACTCACCCTGAACCATCAATAAACTTTCCTTTCTGCCCTCTCCAAGAAAAGTATATAAACTCTGCATAAGCTCTTCTCAGGGCTCTCTGCTCTAATTAAGTGAGCTCTGAGCCCCAGCATGTTGGACCCCAAATAAACCCTTTGCTGTTGCATGATGTATTCTCTTGGTAGTCTCTTCCTCCGATGCTCGCACGACCTTTAATTGGATGATTGAATATAGAAGAGAACATCCATTCAAATACTGATATTCGGAAGGATTAGGAAGAAGAGTGAATATAGTTTTTGGAACAAACGTTCTTTAGCAATACGGTTTCGGTTAGACAGTGAATGTAAATGTCAACACAAGTTAAGAGTCAGTCACAATGATGAACAGGGGAAAATATGTAGGAAAGCAGATATCAATAGAGACATTATGAAATCAGCCTAAGTATAAAGTCAGTGAGAGGATTAGACATTTTCAACAGGGTTGAGTTTGAATACACAATCTTAGGAAGAAACAAATATGTACTCAAAAATAGGACTGACATTTGAGAGGATTAGGCAACATGACATGGATGATTGTAGTAATCCTTTCTCACTTTCCATTTAGGCTTTGGTACAATAATAAGTGTGACCTTTGTATTTTGTGTCCAGAATATTACTCTGATAAAATGTATATGTAGATCAAGTGACATGAATATTTCTTCCACCTTTTCTGAGGGCCATATTTTGAGGATGTATAAATTAGTATTGGGGGTACAGAGAGGTGTACACTTTGTCTATGAATATAGAGATAATGTATGAATAGACCATACAGTGAATAAATTATACAACTAGTTCCACTTTAAATAATGGATTGAATTGATATCTGAAAATATATAAGAAATCTTATATTGATATACAATCATTCATCCCAATGAGTTATACAACTAATGGTAATATTAGAGTTATGTTTTCTCATGAAGGGTGTGTGAGTTTTGCTTCAAAACTGATTATGGATTTGGAAAATATTGTGTTTGGAAAGAAGTCTCATGAAAATAACAGTCAAGAAACATAAAGGAATTCATGTGTTCTGAATAGGAAGTGATTGAAAGTGAAACAAATGCAAATAATTTTGCTAACTTGTGAATGAAATACATATCCGATGATATGCATAACCTGAAGAAATAGTAATGTACCAGTTTTGAATGAAAATGAACGTCAAAACATACATCATGTTCCATAGTAATCTACTTGGATTGATGTTAAACAGGGTCAGTTACTGTAGAATAATTAGGATTTGTATGCACCATTCACTGAAGTTAGTTTTCAGCACTAGAAAATAAATATGTATTTCAGGTGGATAAATAGTTCTGAGAATAAACTTGTGAAAAGTTGATTATAAATCCACATACATGAATATGAGTGAATTTAGGGAGTGTAAAATAAGACATATATATTTCATATTTTGAAAAATCTGAAAAAAAAAAAATATATATATATATATATATATACACACACACACACACACACACACACACACACACACACACACATATACAAAAAAACCCCACAGACATTAAAAGGTAGAAATATATGCAAATCGAAATTCATTATGAAATATATATCATCCACAGATGCAAAAATATTCATTTTACTTAACATGGATTTATGTATAATATTGTTATACTAGGAAGCTCACCCATAGGTTGTATTTTCAGTTCCAACTGCGTTTAGGAGGAGTGATCTCTTCTCATAAGTTGTATCTTCCATCAGCCACCTCACAAATTGTACATGTGATACCATGTAGGAATCTATATGTGCATATAAAAATACATGTGTTGAATTGGCTACAAAGAAAGGGAGACAGGAATTCACATATTTGTTTACTTTAAAAACACATGGAGAACTATTTCAATTAAAAATTGACTACATATTTAACACCTACCGTTTATCATGCAAAAGGCAAGTCCAACTATACAGCATGCATCCTCTGAACTGCTTTTATTTCTATTCTGCTTGGGTTATTTTTCTACATCATTTTAGGATTATTAGTCAGAGTCTAGTAGGGTATATGTTCATGTCAGGGATTCTGTATTTCAATGGAAAATAGGAAAATGAATCCAATGAGTATGCAAATATGTGCTACACAAACATCTTCTCACTTTCATCCAGAACAAAGCCTTAACATTACCTTGGCCCCAAGTAAGACACAATGAGAGGGGAAGTGTTAGAAAATCTGTGAATACATATCTGGAATGGAAAATGCTCAGGAATTCACAAACTTGGAGGTGGTAGATGAGTTTCCAAAAGTAAGGGACAGGGTAAACTCTCCACAAACATGGAGCTCTGCTGGCCTAAAGACTTCTTGAGTAACTGCCTCTGAGGATGGGTCCTTGAAATATATGTTGTTGTCAGAAGCTCTAGCTTCCTTTGTAGTGAGACCATCAGAGCTGGATCTGCATCTATGTGACCTGGAGGACATGTTTTCTTATTTTCCAATGAACATGGTGCAGCAGTCATGAATTCTATTTTTGTAGGTAAACTATGGCCATTGGGGCAAAGTGTCTCCCTGTGTGGACTGTGAAGCCCTTTGGTCATCCTCCACTTTTCATTGTCTTTCTTGCTGCTGCATAGGGAGTTTGTTATTTGTTTAACAAAATACAAGGAGTTCAACTAGGACACGGTGCTGGAGGGAGTTCTGTCACTTGTGGTGTGTCAGGGTCTGCAGGAGAATGCACCAACAGGCTTCTATCCCACAGACATTGCCCCCTTGACCATAGCCACCTGATTCTGGACATTGCCCTGAAACTTCTCCATATAACAAGATGTCTTTACATATAAGGGACTCCTGGCTGCACCATGTAAGTCACAAGCCCTTTGGAAGCCAATGGAAGATCCACATGGCCCCGCCACAGATGTTTTATTACACACATGCACACCACTGCTCTAGGCCCACTACTCAGCAGGCTCCAACTTACTGGAATCTCTGTTCTACACCATTTTCATGAAACCCAGTCAATCAAGGCACTGTCTGGTATACTCTTGATTAGCAACAGGACATCCACAGGTTCTCCAGTGCCACCTGGTCATGGGAAATTCAAAAATTCCCTGGTATTTATCTAGCCATTTTTCAATAATACAGTTGGAGGCTCTGTGGGTTTCAATTAATTCAGGAACCATTAAATGGTGAGGAAGCTCATTTCAATGAAAATTCTGCAGAACTCTCACAGGCAAGGCTTCCCAAAGAGTGCCCAATGGTCACATGAATCCAGGCCCATGATGTCTACAATGTGAGCTCCATGTGTGTATTGACTCTCACCAATGGCTGCCAAGTCCTTAAGAATAAAATCATATGATATCCTGGCTGAGATTCCCAGTGCTCTGTGCAAATCCACCCTGGGCGTAGATCTCAGTTTCCAAGGCGACTCTCATGTGTGGCCTCCTAAAATCCCAACACAATTCATGGCAATACTTCTCTGAGGTCAGTTCCAGAACTCAGTCTCTAAGGGGAATCACACCAGAGAACAAGCCCAGGTGGACCCAGTCATCTCTTCCAACCACCACACAAATGACCAAAATTAAAACCAAAATACTGCCACATGGCCCACATCTTCTTCCATATAGACAGTCATCATAACCTCTGACTGGAGGTTACCATGAAGGGTACAGCCCAAGTCGGTGTCCAAAATAAGCTCCCTTCCCCCTCATTCGCCTAAAGTCAGGGTGGCCTGGACACCATTCCTGTGAACCAAGAGTGATCAAATAGGCCTGCCGTTAATACTGCTCCACTTCTCCAATTTGAGGCCTACTGACTGTGAGGTGGAGATTCTTTATGTGAATTGGAGTCATGAGAATACCCAAGCATATATGGTCTAGCCTCTTTCGGGATTTGAAGAACCCATTTGACCCAAAGGGTCCCTATTCTCACTTGATGGAGGTCAGAAACCTTTCTGAAGAAGGCTAGAGACTTCATCAACAATGACACCAATTTTGGCCATTTTGGTTTTGGATGCACACTTTGGATCTTTCTTCAGATCCATCAAGTGCTGAGAATCTAAGCCACAGCCTCACACAGAGCCAAGAGGCTGATTCAGACACATCCCTTTCCAAAGCAATTAAGCATAGAGACACAGGTGATGCCCACTCATTTCCATTTGAAAAGTGTTTCTTCATGGTTCACAAAGGGTTTGCCTGAGGCAAGAGACCTTCTTGACATTCAGGTCAACATATCAGTAGGTAAGCAAAAGGCCCAAAGCAGGGTTTCTCCCTGAGACTTGCGTGGTCACACTGATATCTGAGTTTTCTGAGATTCTGGCCATTCCCTTCAGCTATCCAGTACATGGCCATGTCACAGAGCTTGGAGGTGGTACACATCTTGGACACAAAACCATGAGCCTATTTTGGAGAGTGGCTAGAATTTATGAAGAGAACCGGAACATAGAAAGATAGCAGGTGTTGCCCATAGATAAGGCAAGCTGCAGTCCATTGATAAATTACGCAGGATGAATGCTGGGAAGTGTTCTACAAGACAGGACACATTCATTGATGCATTCCCTTTTCTAATATCTACAACCACAGACACAGTGGGATATTCAGACATAGAAAGACTCGCCTTGCCAAAGTACTTACTAGAAACAGTTCACTCTGAACCAAACAAACCGCATTTCCTATGCTCAGAACATGAGACAAAACCCCAAACCCACATCCACACCCACAAAGGCACCTCCTTTCCCCAAGTAGGTCTGTGACTAGGCGCAGTGTCCTCAGACTGGTGGGCCATACTATGTTCCCCTGAAATGGCCTGTCCTGTCTCAGTTCTGGTCTCCTTGGCCAACTGTGTGAAGTTGTCAGAAGCCAATATTGAGGCACTAACTGCTTTCTCAGGAAATCCCCTCTTCTGAGCTATCCTGGCATTTGGCCATCCTCACATCGGTAGGTGCCAAGAAAGACTGACTCTGTTCTTGGTAAATCCAAACAAGTGAGACCACTGGTACTGGGACTGGGACTGGCTCTGTGTTCCTGGCTTCCTGGATTCCACGTTCAGAGATTTCTATCACCAAGGGAGTGAGGTGAAGTCACTTCCTTCAGAAACTGAATGAGGACACACTGCCTTGGCAACCAATTTGTCCTAACAGTTGCTTCCAGAGTCCCATGGAGGCTGCCCATATTTCCTGTGATACCTTCACAAGTTAGAATGATATATTAACCATAGGCACCCAGGTAGAGCTCTCCACACAGGCCTGGTTTGGCCCATCTTCATTACATTAAGAATAGAGAGGCAGATTCAGACACAACTCTTCATCCTGACCAAGTTGTTTGCCATGGAAAAAGACTTTTGCTCACTCAGGTCCTTCATCGCTGACTATATCTTGTGCAGAGATCATTTCTGCATGGACCTTTGAGGTTCTCAGCAAGTCAAAGATCCCATACATTCCTGTATTGTAAGACAAACCCTGTTCATGCTCTTCTGTAAAGTTAGGTTGAGGGAACAGTGTATGGTTTGGATTAATAACATTTTCAATTTGGGTTAGGAATCATTCTACTGGATGAAAAATGGTATTGGGAACTGCGATATGTATAAGACTATAGAGATGAAATATATGTACGAAAACATAAATACAAATATTATTTGATGCCCAGAGGACATTGGGCCCTTGATTGGGATACTTAGCTTTGAATTACGTTCTGCACAGATGTCTCAGATAAATCCATATACAATGGCATAGGACCATGTACCATGGTCCTATATACACATATGTCCATATATACACTCATCATAAACTCTGGCTGGAGTTTTAGATGAGGGGTGCAGCCCTAGACAGTGTCCAAAATAAGCTACCTTGCCCCTCATTTGCCTTATGTCAGGGTGGAATGGACACCATTCCTGTGAACCAGGAGTGATCAAATAGGCCTGCCGTTAATAATACTCTGCTTCTTCAATTTGAGGCGTTCTGATTATGGTGTTTAGATTCCTTATGTGAATTGGAGTGATGATAAAAGCCAAGCACCTATGGGCTAGCCTCTGCAGGGCTTTGAAAAACTCATTTGACCCAATGTATCCCTATTCTCTCTTGATGGAGGTCAGGAACCTTACTGAAGAAGGCTAGAGACTTCATCCACAATGACAGCAATTTTGGCCATTTTGGTTTTGGATGCACACATGGGATCTTTCTTTAGATCCATCAGGTGCTGAGAATCTAACCCACTGCCTCACACAGGGCCAAGAGGCTGATTCAGACACATCCCTTTCCAAAGCAATTAAGCAAAGAGCCACAGGTGATGCCCATTTATTTCCATTTGAAAACGGTTTTCTTCAGGCTTCAAAAAAGTTTGGTCTGAAGAAAAGAACTTCCTGACATTCAGGGAAACGGAAGTATATGTAAGCAAAACGCCCAAAGCAGGGTTTCTCAACTGAATCTTTCCTGGTCACACTGATATCTAATTTTTCTGACATGCTGGCCATTCCCTTCAGCTATCCAGAACATGGCCATGTCACTGAGCTTGGAAGTGGTACAATTCCATGAGCCTATTCTGGAGATTGGCCAGAATTCAGGAAGAAAACAGGAACTTAGGAACATATTAGGTGTTGCCCATCCCTAAGGCAAGCCACAGTCCATTCATAAATTGGGCAGGATGAATGCTGGGAAGCATTCTACTAGACAGGGCACATCCATTGATGCATTCTCTTTTCTACTGTCTACATTAATGGACACAATGGGATACACAGACATGGAAAAACTCGCCTTGTCAAATGACTTACTAGATCAGCCCACTCCAAAACAAACAAACCTCCCTTTCTAATTATTCTGAGAACATGAGACAAAACCACAAACTCACACCCACACCCACAAAGGCATCTCCTTCCCCAAAGTAGGTCTGTGACTGTCCGGAATGTCCTCTGACTGGTGAGCCATACAATGTTACCCCAAAATGGCCTGTCCTGTCTCAGATCTGATCTCGTTGGCCAACTCTGTGAAGTTGTCAGGATCCAGCAGTGAGCCACTTCCTGCTTTCTCAGGAAAGGCCCCTCTTCAGAGCTCTCCTGGCTTTTAGCCATCCTCACATCAGTAGGTACCAAGAAAGACTGACTCTGTCATTGGTAAATCCAAATAAGTGAGCCCAACTGGACTGGGACTGGGACTGGCTCTGTTTGCCTGGCTTCCAGGATCCCATGTTCAGAGAGTTCCATCACCAAGGAAGTTAGGTAGGTCACTTCCATCAGGAACTGTATTAGGTCACTGCCTTGGCAACCACTTTGCCCTAACAGTTGCTTCCAAGGTTCGCATGAAATGGAGGCTGCCCCTACTTCCTGTGACACTTTCACAAGTTAGAATGGTATATCAACCATAGGCACCCAGGAACAGCTCTCTAAACAGAACTGGTTTAGTCCATCTTCTCTACAATAAAAAGATAGATGTTGATTCAGACATATCCCTTCATCCTGACCAGGTTGTTTGCCTTGAAAGATGACTTTTTCTCTCTCTGGTCCTTCACAGCAGCCTACATCTTCTACAGGGATAAATTCTGCATGGACCTTTGAGGTTCTCAGTAGATGGAATATCCCCTCCATTCCTGTATTATAAGACCAACTCTGTACCTCCTCTTCTGTAAAGTTAGATTGAGGAAAGAGTGTATGGTTAGGGTTAATAACATGTACAATTTGGGTTAGGAATCATTCTTCGGGATGAATAATGGTATTCTGAACCTGTGATATTTATTAGAATATATAGGTGAAATATAAGTAGGTAAACAGAAATCTAGGTAAGCTTTAAAGACCATAAGGGCATGGGGCCCTTGATTGGGATACTTAGCTTTGAATTATGTTCTGCAAAAATGTCTCCAATAAATCGATATACAATGGCATAGGTCCTTGTACCTTGGATGATTGAATGTAGAAGAGAACATCCAGTCAAAAAGAGATAGTCAATATGATTAGGAAGATACTCAATAGGTTTAGAAAGAAGAGTGAGGATAGGATTTGTACCAAAAGTTCTTTAGCAATAGGGCTTCAGGTAGAGAGTGAAAGTAAATGTTAGCACATGTGAAGAATCTGTCACAATGTTGAACTGGGGAAAATATGTAGGAAAGCAGATATCAACAGAGACTTTAGGAAATCAGGCCAATTATAAAGTGAGTGATAGGATTAGACATTTTGAACAGCCTTGAGGTTGAATATATAATCTTAGGAAGAAAGAAATATGTAGTCAGCAATAGGATTGACATTTGAGAGCAATAGATGTTTTTCATAATCCATGCTCACTTTCCATTTAGGCTTTGGTAAAAACATAAGTTTGATCTTTGTAGTTTTGTCCAGAATATTACTGTGATAAAATGTATATGTAGATCAGGTGACATGAGTATTTCTTCCACCATTTCTGGGTGCAATATTTTGAAGACATATAAATTAGTATTGGGGATACAAAGAGGTGTACCATTGTCTATCAATATAGAGATAATGCATGAATAGACCATACTGTGAATAAATAATATAAGTACTTCCAACTTTAAATAAAGGATTGAATTAATATCTGAAAATATACAGGAAATCTTATATTGATATACAATCATTCATTCCAACCTGTTATACATCTAATGGTAATATTAGGGTAATGGTTTATCACGAAGAGTGTGTGAGTTTTGCTTCAAAATGATTATAGAAATCGAAAATAATGTATTTGGAAAGAAGTCTCATGAAAAGTCCAGCCAGGAAACCTGGAGGAATACATGTTTTCTGAAGCAGGAAGTGATTGATAGAGAGACAATGCCTATAAATTTGTGAACTTGTGGATAAATATATGTCCTATTATGTGCATAAACTGAAGAAATAGTAATGTAACAGTGTTGAATAAAAATGAACGTCAAAATAAACATTTTGTATCATAGGAATCTACTTACATTGATGTTAAACTGGGTAAGTTACTGTAGAAATATTAGGATTTGGATGCACCATTCACCGAAGTTAGTTTTCAGTACTAGAAAACAAATATGTATTTCAGGTGGATGCATATTTCTGATAAAAATCTTGTAAAAAGTTGATTATAAATCCAAATACATGAACATGAATGAATTTAGGGAGTGTATAATAAGACACATATATTTCATATTTTGAAATATCTGGAGATTATATATATATATATATATATATATATATATATATATATATATATATATATATACAAAACACCCACACAGATATTAAAAACTAGCAATATATATGCCAATTGAAATTCATCATTAAATATACATCATCCACAGACCCAAACTATTTATTTTACTAAACATACAATTTGTATCTGGGAAGTCAGCCACCTCACAAGAATGTACGTGTGATAAAAGGTAGGATTCTGTATGTGCATGCAAAAATACATGTGCTGAATAGGCTACAGAGAAAGCAAGACAGGAATTCACATACTTGTTAACTTTAAAAACACATGGTGAACTATTTCAATTAAAAAATGACTAGATTTATAACACCAACCCTTCATCATGCAAAATGAAAGTCCAACTATACACCATGCCTCCTCTGAACTGCTTGTATTTCTATTCTGTTTGGGTTATGTTTCTCCATCATATTAGGATTAGTAGTCAGAGTCTAGTAGGGTATGGGTTAGTGTCAGGGTTTCAGTATTTTGAATGGAAACTTAGATAAGGAATCCAATGTGTATGCAAATATGTGCTATACAAAAATCTTCCCACTCTCATCCAGAACGATGACTTGACATTGCCTTCCCCCCAAGTAAGACACAATTAGAGGAGAAGAGTTAGAAAATCTGTGAATACATATCTGGAAAATCCTCAGGAGTTCACAAACTTGGAGGTGGAAGAGGAGTTTCCAAAAGTAAGGGACAGGGTTAATAGACCCAACCTGATCTTTTATTAAAATTGGGAGCCATCTTGCCACAAAGCCATGAAAAGCTAGTTTTGGGTTTACTATAAATTACTGCAATTTCTGAACCCGTTTGGAATGTCTGCCCGTGCCTTGAACTCACCCATGCCTATCTCTCTGACCTGATAGCAGACCTCTCTGAAAGTTTAGTGACACATCATAATTTTTGGCCTTCCCTGGCCAGACAACGACCCTCTCTGAGGTCTAATGGTCATCATTATTTCTGATGTTGGGGCCAGCAAAAAAAAAAAAAAAAAAAGTAAACTACATTTAGTGTGATGCTTGTAAAAGTTCTGTTATCTGTAATCCCACTTTTGTGTAACTTTCTGGGCTATATAGCTGGGCTGTAGGAAAGGTGGGGTTGCTGTCTTGTGCCCGCCGTTTTGTGAGGGAGAGGCAGGCCAGCCGGTTGAAATAATAAACTTGCCTTAATTTGATTTTAATTGGAGTCAGTGGTCTTTATTTTCATCCTGGTCTAACATTTTGGAGTTCCCCAGCAAGATGTCCCTGCCCGTACAGATCACAAGACCAGACTGTTGGAAATTCTGAAGCTGGCCTTCCCTCCAGGGCTCACGGCTACAGAGCCACTCTAGGGGATGTGCAACTTGAGATGTTTCAACGACTTGGAGTGATACTTTGGTCCAGGGAGCACTGCAATGAACCACTGGACTATAACTATTAGCAAGCACCTGGTGGAGGAGGCCTCCATAGGTAAGTGGCACCTTTATAACATCTGATATCTGGTTAAGGGAGATCTCTTCTGATGACAGAGAGGAGGCCTGGGGAGGCTCACATATACTCCTGTCCGGGACAGTAACGAGAATCATGCTGTCCTTTGTTCTGTTATGTAGGGAATTCTTCTGGATGGGTAGAGAGGTGCGGATGGGCATGCAAGCGGTCCTACCCAGGAGCTTTAGCAAGACGTTGCATTGCTCCTCTGCTTTTTTTTTTTTTTTTTTTTTTTGGTGCCGGGTTTCTGTTTTTTTTTTTTTTTTCTGTTTTGTTCTGGGTTCTATATGTTTTTTGTTTGTTTGTTTTTGTGCGTTTTGTTGTGTGATTTCTGTGGTATAAACTTAAAGATATTGGACGTGAAAATGGGTAATAAAGCAAGTAAGCGTGACACCTTTTTGGACTGTGTTTTAAGGAACTGTGATGAACTTTACTTCCCTTTGTTAAGCAGGATAAGAGAAGCCTTTAGCTGGCTGCCTGGAGCACACCCACTGCACAGGGCAATGATTGCTGCAGAGCTAAACACTGAGTATCTCACAGGTAAACAAGTGAAACTCTTTTAAAACCAATTGTACCTCCAGATCAAAAGAGTCACAACCATTGGGCAGAGTCCCCAGTGTTTCTCCTTTGTTAGCAAAGCAATAAACCTCCCTTTTTCTTTTTCTAAAAAACCCTGTCCTCATTATTAAATTGGCATTAATTGGCTTCAAAGTCAGGAACTGAACTTTAAGTTTCAAATTTTGATAAACCACGCCGCCCCCGCCCCGGAACGTTTAGAGAGCTGATTACTGATATGTTAGGAGATGGAGCATGGTTGGGGTGGAACCCAACCAGAGAAGCTAATCCTGTAAGTAAAAGGAGGAACCTAGGGACTTCCAGCAGCTGCTGAAGCCCTGTTACTTCAGGGAATTCCCTCCTTCCTTCCCTGCATTGTAAGCATTATGTAACGTCTGTCTTCTTAAAAAAGAGAAAAAGAAAAAGGGGATACTAAATTCAGTAAAGTCACCATGGAGACCCTTGATTTTACATTTCAGGTTGCCCCTCTGTAAAAACATGTGGTTCCCTTGTGGGGACTTCTATGGTGCCACTGGTGTAGGAGATTTTTCTCTTATCTGCTCTGTTTTAAAGGCTTCTGTCTGTCAGCCATAGTCTGGAGCTCCCTTCTGTCTGTCTTGTGTCTTTGTTTCTGGTCCTTTAAGACATGTGCAATAATGTGTTGATATTTTAAATTGTTTCTTGGGAAGGATCTTAGCTGAATGTGTGTCTAAATGATGATGTTTTATTGTAACAATCTGGTATCTGAATGGGTTTTTGAAGCATTGCACAATCTTGCAGGTAAAAGTCGGGTTTAGGTAATTGTTTAGTTTATGATTTCAGATAATTTATGCCAGAGAACTTAAATAATTAGGATGGAAAACTAAAGAACTCTACTTCCAAGTTGGCAAGTAACTTCCCAATCATTCAGTCTTTTATTTCACCTATTTTGAATTGGGTAGCCTGGGAAAATCTCACTGTGTGTACCAGTGCATTAATTTGGACAAAGATAGTAAATCATTTTATGGTATCTGTTGACAAAACAAGATGTAAAGATATAAAATTTTGTGAATTGTATCTTAAACTTGTTTCATAATTTTCAACATCCTAACCTGAAAATTATGGTTAAAATGCCTTAGGCCTGATGTGTCTGCTCTGAATAGCAGTTTTTTGCTGCTCCTTCCTGACCTCAGCCAGGACTTATTTTGAAATGCAAATAAAAGAAGCCTGCAAGCCCAGTAGGAGACTGATCTGAGGCCTAAGCAGAAAAAAAAAGGCAAATTGTATGGTTTTTACTAATTACTGGCCAGTCGTTTTTTCTAGGACTCTTATTTTTTTCCTTAGATACTTTATTTTGTTTTTTTAGCTCATGATTTTGATCCTACAGACCTAAGTTAGTGTTTTTCTGATCAGTTCTATCTTTGACCAACTGTGGAGTTTTTGAAACATTGCAATGCAGATTTCATCTGCGAAAAGCTATAAGGCCTTTACTATTTTTATGTGTGCACACTTCTGTTATGTGTTGTATGTCTATATGTACATATATCCATATATCAAATATATGATACAAAAATTTACATATATAAAGAACGCTCATAAAAAAACGCTCATAAAAACAAATTTTAAAAAGTGGATCCAACGATCCTTAATTCATGTGATTTAAAAGGTTCAATTTAAATTGGATAAACAGATAAAAATAAATGTCTTTAAATTTAAGCTTACAAGTTTTTCTAGGTGTTCAGATATCTAATAAAATATTAATGTCTACAAAATATCTAATATGACTTGGTTGTAGGACTTTTCCTTCAACAAAAAAATGGTTTACAATCTTCAATACATTTGTCTAATATTTTGATAAATAAGTAAATTAAATTTGATATGAGATTACTCATTCATGAGTACTTTTGTTAGATATCTGATTGATTAACTAAGGTCTGTACAAGTTTGTACTAAAGTCTGTATAAGATTGTAAAAATCAGTCATGTGTTAAAGAGACAAAAATTTCTTAAAACATAAGTTTACCCATAACATTGTGTTTATTAAGTTTTATTTTTTCTAGAGCTAGCAACCATAAAAATTAAACAACTGATTAAATAAGAACTGTTATTTTAGAGAACTGTACTGCCATTACTTTAAAAGCTAAACTTGGTTAATGTGGAAACATCAATGTAATTATGATGCTATTAATGTGCTCATATCTTCCATGTACAAGTCTGTAAGGTAGAAAATTAAAAGAGCATTATATCATGCTGGCGTTCTTAAGTTGTATGGTAAAAATATATATTGGGAATTTATTTATCTTTTATCATAAAGATAAGTAAAGTTTTATGTTACTTTTTACATTGGGAACAATTTAAATGTATTTTTATTTAATGAGAGCCTAATCTATGTAAAGGTTAAAAACTTTCAGCCTTTCTTTAATTCATGTTTTAAATGTGATATCATATGGTGTTAGCTAATGTTCATGTGACCTAAAACAATTTATGTAAACTTTGTAAAATGATATTTAAAAAAAAAAGATCAGCTTTATAACTAAAACCCTTAAGATTTATAAAGAGACCTCCCTTACCTGAGATAAGGCTCTGTGCCCCATCTTACTACATGTGAGAATGACTATGAAAACAGTAGGTTAAATTATGTTTCATTTAAAGTTTTGTTCAAAAGTTTTTTTTTTTTTTCTGTCAAGATTACTAGGATCTATAACAGGGGATATAATTTATAACTAAGCAAAAAAATTCAGGGTAGCTATTATGCAAACTAAGTATATTTACTCTTGTTAAAAAAAATTATTTTGTAATTTCCTTATAAGTGATCTAAAGATTCTCTGTTAGTGTTTTACAGAAGTGTTGCTTTAAGAACACAACATGGGTTAATTTAAGATAATAAGTCATCACCTACAAGACAGACAGAATAACACAGATCCCAATTAATAAAAAGATAAATAATTATACAGTTATAGACATTAAAGCCCAGTACTCTTAACATAAGGCAGATAAATTTATTTGCTGGATATTTAAGATTAGGAATTAAAATTAAAGTTAAATGAAAAGGGACAAGAAAACTAATATTTGGCTCTTGCCCTCTGAGTCAGTCTTAATCTAGGGAACAGGGGACTTCTCTAAAGAGCTTTTCAACTCTGGGCCATATAACCTCCCCATCAGGGGGATTAATGAGACCACTGGAGAACAGAAAGCCAATCAGTGCATTTTCTAAGAAGAGGAGAGTCATCAGAGAAGGGAGACATGCCTGATGCTGCCGAGGGAAGCCACATGGTCAAGGAAGACCTGGACCCACCTAGCCCAAATGGCACTAGCAGAACTGAGAAGCTGCTCTCAAGTTTCCCCAGGAATGACAACCATAAAAGCTCAGCTAACTGTTCACAATATTTAGAAACAAAAGTCAGTTTGACTGCTTCATCTTAAACACTTAGCAAAGACAGTTGAAAGCAAAATACAGCCATTCCTGGACATTTTAAATAATAATAATAATAATAATAATAATAATAATAATAATAATATTTTAATGTATGCACTTTATATTAGCCTCCCAAAATAAGTAAGACTGGAGGCTACAAAGAAGGATTCTCAGACAGGAATGCCTGATAACTATAAAAAGACACTATCAAGAGGAGCTGCCAGAGGCAGAAGTTTTTAGTTTAAGGCCTCAGATATTTCTAACCTACATGGTTAGGCTTGGTGTTGGCTAGTACGATTATCCAGCACTGAGTAACAGAATTAAAGGTTTTTCTATTAGACACAGAGGTCATTCTAGTAAAATGATTTTGCAAGATCAGATGACATAAAATTATTAAACTGTATCTTATGGGGAGGGACAACTGTAACACTAAATGTTAAGTATTAAGTTGACAGTCCTGATAACTGGGGATATTAAAGACTGGTGAGGGAACTTCTGTACAGTGACATGTTCTAGCTGCTGCAACATTTATTCAGTACTCATGTTTTTTGTTTCTCTCATAGAAGAACCCATCCCCAGATGACTTTACAACCTGTTCTTCCCCAATGAGACTTCAAACCAAACTGACCTCTAAAAGGCAACTCATGTCCCTCATGCCATTCCCCCTCACGTCACCCTCTCTCAGCTCAGAAGAAGCCAAAATGAGTGATGCCTCTCTTCTTACAAAAGTGGGGCCAAAAATAAATAGACTATCAATATACGTAATTAATTAAGTCAGGTAAAATCAGGGAGACCGGTTTTGGGTGATTTCAAAAAATAGGGAGACTGTTACATCAGAGAATAAAATTCCCTAAGTGCTCTTCACCTACCGTATTAAAGATATGAAAGGGACACATTAGAAAAGGGGGGAATGATAGACCCAACCTGATCTTTTATTAAAGTTTGGAGCCATCTTGCCACAAAGCCAAGAAAGGATAATTTTTCTTAACTATTAATTAGAGCAAATTCCGAACCTGTTTGGAATGCCTGCCCATGCCTTGAACTCACGCATGGCTGGCTCTCTGAACAAATAACAGCCCTCTCTGAAACTTTGTTGACACCTCATAAATATTGGCCTTCCCTGGTCAGATGACAATCTCTGAGGCTCTAATGGTCCCCATAAATTCTGATGTTTGTGCCAGCAAAAAAAAAAAAAAAAAAGTAAACTACCATTAGTGTGATGCTTGTCAGAGTTCTTTTATCTGTAACCCCCCTTTTGTGTATCTTTCTGGGCTATAAATCTGGGCTGTAAGAAAGGTGGGGTTTCTCTCTTGTTCCCGCCATTTTGGGAGGGAGATGCACCAGGGTGGTGGAAATAATAAGCTTGTTTTAATTTGATTTTAATTGGAGTCAGTGGTGATTTCTTGCATCCTTGTCTAAAAGGTAAACACTCCACAAACATGGAGCTCTGCTGGCCTAAAGACTTTTTGAGAAACTGCCTCTGAGGATGGGCACTTGACATATATGTTGTTGTCAGGAGCTTTTGTTTCCATTCTAATGAAACCATCAAAGCTGGGTCTTCATCTATGTGACCTGGAGGACATTGTTTCTTATTTTCCAAAGAACATGAGGCAGCAGTGCTGACTTCTCTCTTTGTAAGTAAACTGTGGCCACTGAAAGCTAATTGTCTCCGCATGTGGATTGTGAAGCCATTAGGTCATCCTCCACTTTTTAAGGACTTTCTTGCTGCTGCACTGGGAGTTTGATATTTGCTTCACGAAATGCAAGGAGTTCAAATGGGACACAGTGCTGGAGGGAGTCCTGTCATGTGTGGTGGGTAAGGGTCTGTAGGAGAATGCACCAACCAGGCTTCTATCCCACATAGATTGCCCCCTTGACCATAGCAACTTGATACTGAACATTGCCCTGAAACATCTCCATATAACAAGATGCCGTTTATGGAGAGGTTTCAGACATATAAGTGATTCCTGTCTCCACCATGTCAGCCACCAGCCATTTGGAAGTCAATGGCAGATCCACATGGCCCGACCACAGATATTTTATAATACACCTGCACACCACAGCTCTGGGCCCACTACTCAGCAGGCTCCAACATACTGGCATCTCTGTTCTACACCATTTTCATGAAACCCAGTCAATCAAGGCCCTCTCTGGTATACTCATGATCAACAACTGGACATCCAAAGATTCTCCAGTGCCACCTGGTCATGGGAATTTTAAAAATTTCATGGTATTTATCTAGCCATTTTTCAAGGATGAAGTTGGAGAAACTGTGGGTTTCAATTCATTCAGGAACCATTAAATGTTTAGGAAGCTCATTTCAAGAAATGCTCTGGAGATCTCGCAGAGGCAAGGCTTCCCAAGAGTCGCCAAAAGGACACATGAAGCCAGGACCATGAGGTCTACAATGTTAGGTTCATGTGTGTTTTGACTCTCAACTATGGCTGCCAAGTCTATAAGAATAAAATCATGTGATATCCTGGCTGAAATTCCCAATGCTCTTAGGAAAGCCACCATTGGCTTAGATCTCAGTTTCCAAGGGCGACTCTCATGCATGGCCTCCTAAAATTCCAACAAAATTCATGGCAATACTTCTCTGAGGTCAGTTACATAACTCAGTCTCTAAGGGGAATGACACTAGAGTTCATGTCCAGGTGGACCCAGGCATCTCTTCTAACTACCACACAAATGACTGCTGGGAGCCATTAGCCAAGTAGGTATGACAATTTCCTTGCCAGCGTACCCCCATGTTTCTTTAGTGGAAGGACTCATGGAAATAGGACATTTTGCAGGACATTGCATGTAAGGATACCTTGCTCAAGGACCAGGGCGGATCCATGTTTAGGGTGTTCCTGGTTTAGCATAATAGGAGATTAGGGTGTTCCCCTTTAGAATAGGGCGTATCCTGCTGCTGAGTTCCTCTTGATTCTTAGGATCAGACAGTATATTTGGGAGACAGAAGCCCAGGAGTAGTGGATTTGGGCAGAGAGTGGATTTGGGCAGGAACATGGATTTCCCCCGAACGTGTTTGTAGACGGCCGGTGTGAGTTCGGGAATAAAGAATTGCTGTTTGAATCTACAAGCTGTGTGGAGACTCGTGATTTGTGCCCAGCCAGAGACTGCGTCATTTGGTGGCTCGTACGTGGAACGCCTGAAGCTTGGGGGTAAGTGAAATTGCTCTCCCCTAAGGGAAGGCGAGAGAATGGGTGACCATTTCAAAAAACAATGTGTTCTTCTTTTGATTTATTTTGTTTTTCTTTCAAGCTGCCTATCTCTAGAAATTTCTCAGGCAAATTGGAAAAAATGGTTGAATAAAGGTTTGAAGTTTGTCGGCCCTGAGGAAATAAAAATTGATACAACGATTTTTATTCCATTTTTGTTTCATTCAGTTTCGGTTTTGTTTTGTGTTATCTTATTGGGTTGCGTTATCTTTATAGTAGATTAAAACAAACTGAAAATATGTTAAGTAAATTGTTAGAGGTTCAGAACATGGAGAAAGACATTTTAGATCAAGCAAAAGAGAAGGTCTCAAGAGCTAGTCAGACAGAGGAAGAAAATTTAAAGGCAATGGGGTTGTTAGGAAAAAGGCCACAACAGGAGGCTGTTACTAACTCCGTTTTATCACAAGAGGGTTTAATTCAACCAACAGCCCCACCGATAGAGACAGCTGAGTGGCCCTCAAACCCCGTAGTTGATAATTGGGATCCTGAGACAGGACCTTGAAGATTAGCATGCCCTGTATTTGAGCAGGCAGGAGGGCAGTGAATTCACCGTGCTTTAGATTTTAAAACAGTGAAGCAGTTAAAGGAGGCTGTAACAACCTATGGTCCCCAAGCTCCCTTCACGGTAAGCATGGTCGAGTCCATTACTAACTTGGACATGACGCCAGCAGATTGGGCTAGCATGTGTAAATCTGTGCTAAATGGAGGACAATATTTGTTATGGAAGGTTGCCAATGAGGAATTTTGCGCAGAGACAGCTAGGCGAAATGCAGCAGCCGGTTACCCTCAAAGAAATCTAGAAATGTTGCTAGGGAAAGGACCTTATGAGGGTCAGCAGCAACAAATTGAATATGATCCTGCTATATATGCACAAATAGCTACAGACGCAGTTAGGGCATGGAAGACTTTAGAAGGACATGGAGATTTACAAGGTCATCTATCTAAGGTAATACAGAGAGGTAATGAACCTTACGCTGACTTTGTAGACAGGCTAATTCAAACGGCTGCCACAATTTTTGGGGATACAGAACAAGCAATGCCATTAATAAAACAACTGGCTTATGACCAAGCAAATCGTTGCTGCAGAGAGGTTATTAGACCATGGAGACATGAAGATTTAAACACATATATTAAATTATGTAGAGATATTAATGAACAAGGGCAAGTCTTGGCAGCTGCAGTACAACAGGCTTTAGATGCCAGGCCAAAAACATGCTATGATTGTGAACAAACAGGACATTTTAAAAGGAGTTGCCCCATAGGAGGAGGATTTAACAAAACAAGGTATCAAAGAAATAGAATACCGGCTATTTGCCCACGATTCCATAGAGGGAGACATTGGGCTAATGAATGCTGTTCTCAAACTAACATAGAGGGTACTCCTTATCAAAAAAAGGACAAAGACCAGGTATTTACCCACGATATCATGGAGAAAGGCATCAGGCTCCATTGCCAAAAAACGGACAAAGGGGCCCAATGCTCCGGGGCCCATAACCACAAATATACGGGGCAGTGGAGGAACCCAGCAACACCATCAGAGTAGTGCCCAGGACACATTGTCCATTAAATCCCTCATCAGACAAACCCGAGGGACGCAGGGTTGGACATCTGTGCCTCTGCCAGAGGAGTACTAACTCCAGAGATGGGAGTTCAAATCATTCCTTCAGGAATAAAAGGACCTCTTCCCCAAGGGACAGTAGGCTTATTATTGGGACGTAGTTCATCTACATTAAAAGGACTTATGATAAGTCCTGGGGTAATTGATCCCGATTATGTAGGTGAAATAAAAATTATAGCTAGTTCTCCAAGAGGTATATCAGTAATTTCACCTGGAGATAGAATAGCACAGTTGTTAATAATACCCAGCCTACATAATAAATTTCCTATTCATAGTGTAAAAAGAGGTTCCAGGGGATTAGGCTCCACAGGTGTAGATTGGGCTTTGTTGTCTTTAAATTTAGTTTCTCGACCAATGTTAAAACTAAATATTCAAGGACACGACTTTAATGGGCTACTGGACACAGGTGCAGACCTTAGCATCATATCTAGTCAGGAATGGCCAAAACATTGGCCATTACAACAAGCCACTCAAACGCTTCGAGGCCTTGGAGTGGCTACTAATCCCCATAGAAGTGCAATGGTATTAGATTGGAAGGATCCTGAAGGTTGTGAGGGAACTATACAGCCATATGTATTGGATCATCTTCCTATGAATTTATGGGGACGAGATGACCTAGATCAATTAGATTTGACGTTAACAAATAACATCAATACTAATGCGCACACTACTAGGGCTAGACAAGGTTTTAGGAAAGAAAAAAGATTAGGAAAACAAGGTCAAGATATAGCAGCACCAATTCAAATAGATCAAGGAACAGACAGACATGGGTTGGATTTTCAGAAAGGGCCACTGAGACAATAAAAATTACTTGGAAATCAAAAAGATCAGTGTGGGTTCCTCAGTGGCCCCTGACTAAAGAAAAGATAAAAGTAGCCCATGATCTGGTCAAACAACAATTAGTGGAAGGACATATACAATCTTCTATATCTCCCCATAATACACCCCTTTTTGGCATTAAAAAAAATCTGGTAAATGGAGATTATTGCAAGATTTAAGAGCCATTAATAATGAGATGGTTATTATGGGACCTGCTCAATCAGGGATTCCTCAATTGTCTGCTTTGCCAAAAACCTGGCATGTTTTAGCCATAGATATTAAAGATTGTTTTTTTTTTTCAATTCCAATTCATCCCGAGGATAGACCACGCTTTGCATTTACTATCCCTGAATTAAATCATGAAGGTCCTGATCAGAGATATGAATGGAAAGTACTCCCTCAAGGGATGGCTAACAGTCCAACTATGTGTCAAATATATGTTAATAAAGCAATCCAGCCACTTAGAAATCAAAATCCTGAACTACAAATATTTCACTATATGGATTATGTATTATTGGCACATAAAGATAAAAACATATTGCTGGAATGTTATGCCACACTTACAAACTTATTAAAAAATTATAATCTAGAGATAGCAATAGATAAAGTACAATTAAATTTTCCAATTAATTATTTAGGAGTTCTATTATCCTCAACCATGGTCCATCCACCAAAAATTCAATTACGAGTAGATCAACTCAAGTCACTTAACGACTATCAAAAGTTATTGGGAAACATAAATTGGATAAGGCCTTATCTAGGCATACCAACAGGAGAGTGGGACCTTTATTTGATATTGCAAAAGGTCCATCAGATCCAAACTCACCTCGCATGTTAACTCCTAAAGCAAGAAAGGCATTGAAAATTCTTGAAACATATATGGAAAATATACATTTGGATAGAATTGATATAACTTTGCCTTTATTATTTATTGTACTACCTACAAAAAATATTCCTACAGGAGTATTTTGGCAAGAAGGTCCATTATTGTGGATACGTTTATCTTATTCTCCTAACACTATTCTTACTAGGTATCCTGAGGCTGTAGGACAATTAATACTCAAAGGAATAAAAGCAGCGAAGGGAGTGTTTGGAATTTTTCCCAATAAAATTATTACTCCATATACTATGGATCAAATTGATGAGTTAGCTAATGAGTTAAATACTTGGGCAATAATCATGTGTAAATCTAATGTTTCATTTGATAATCACTTACCATCTAATCCTTTGTTGTCTTTTTGGTCTAAGCATCCTGTAGTTGTTCCAAAAATGAAAAGAAAAACCCCTATCATGAATGCTCCAACTATATTCACTGATGGGTCAAATAATGGTACAGCAGCAGTAGTTACGCCTGATCATACTTTTACATTTTTAGTACCCAAACAATCGGCTCAAAAGGTAGAGCTTAATGCAGTTTTACAAGCCTTTTTAATGTTTAAAGATTCTGTATTTAATTTATTTTCTGATATTCAGTATGTAGTTAATGCTATAGTATCTCTTGAAGATGCTGGTAGGATTTCCCCTTCTTCTACTGTTTTCTCTTTGTTTTCCACTATACAAAGTCTAATCTGGGACAGAAAAGATCTATTCTTTATAGGACATATTAGAGCACATACAGGATTGCCTGGAGCCCTTAGTTTGGGCAATTATTTAGCAGATAAAACTACACACGACATACATATTTTCTCTACACTAGAAGAAGCTACGAATTTTCATAAAAAATTCCATGTTAATGCTAATACTTTACAAAAGTGTTTTAAAATAACTAAGGAACAAGCCAGACATATAATAAAACAATGTCAAAATTGTGTGACCTTTTTACCACAAGTTAATCTTGGAGTCAATCCTAGAGGACTGATACCTAACCATATTTGGCAGATGGACGTCACACACTTGCCAGAATTTGGAAAATTAAAATATTTACATTTTACAGTTGATACTTCTTCCGGATTTTTGCTGGACTCCCTTCATGCCGGAGAAAAAACTAAAGATGTTATAGCTCATTGCTTACAAAATTTTGCCACTGTGGGCGTTCCTAAACAGTTAAAAACTGATAACGGTCCTGGCTATACCTCTACCTCTTTTAAACAATTTTGCTCATCATTTGGTATTACTCATATAACAGGAATTCCATACAATCCACAGGGACAAGGCATAGTTGAAAGAGCTCATCAAACTATTAAAACGTACTTATTAAAGCAAAAAGAGGGAAATGGAAAGGGGTATATATCAACCAAAGATAAACTTAAAATGACGCTTTTTACTCTAAACTTTTTAAATTTGGATTCATCAGGACTTAGTGCTGCGGAAAGGCATATGTATCCAAAAAATGTGCATAAGCCTAAAGTTCTTTGGAAAGATATTCTAACAGGACAATGGAAAGGTCCTGACCCAGTGATTGTCTGGAGTCGGGGTTCTGTCTCTGTGTTTCCACAGGGAGAACAGCAACCGATTTGGATTACAGAAAAGACTAACTAAAACGATTTCTACAGATCGAAAAGAAGATGATTTGACTCAAATCCATAACAGCTGATATCCAGAACTCCAGCTTGGCCATTCTTACATCTGCAACAGTGATTAATCAGTATTCTTTTTTCAATATCTATTTTATTATTGCATTTTTCCACATCATAAGGCTCTATTTTTATTTTTTGAGCTCATACAAACCTAGGTTAATGTTTTCTGATCAGTTTTATTTTTTGACTGTGGAGTTTTTAAACATTGCAATGGAGATTTCACCTAGGTAAAGCTACAAGGCCTTTATTATTATCTTATGTGTTGTACATTTGTTTGCACATTTGTGTTTTGTGTTGTATGTCTGTGTGTGTGTATGCCCATATTTCATATATGAGGAGCACTCATGAGAATATGGATCTGAATTATTTTTTTATTCACGTGATTTAAATGGATTAATTTAAATTAGGTAAACAGCTGTTAAGAATTGTTTTTAAAGGAGGTTAACAGATCTGTTTGTTTACTTTCACCTTTCCTTTTCATTATATTTAATAATTCTTTTCAGGATAATGTCTTTTTAGCATCATTGCCAGAATTCCTATCTTCATCCCAATGAATATAACTCAACAAGTATGCTCAATCAAGGAGTCAACTTACTTTGGGAGGAAACTGACTTTGGGGGGAGACGGAGAGATTAATAGATTCCTCCACTTTGAACTGCTTACAGAACTTGCCTAGACTATGTAACTATCGTTTGTTACAGCGAATTGTGGTAATGCTGGCATATCTTTGCTGATGGTGTCACCAGTGATTTTTGCTGATGGTGTCACCAATGATGCAATTTTTCCTCCGTCATGAAGGCATCTTAACCACCTTCAAATTAACCTTTTAAACCCTTTTAATTATCATCTATACTGTACTTTTAAATGAACTTTTTCACCACCTACAGCTTCACTATTTTAAACGAGGCTTAGATTCTGTTTAAATCACTTAATGTTAGTTTACATGGCTGCCCTTCAACCAAAGGCCTTTTTTACTCCATTAAGAAGGTTTGTCTTAATCTGCCATGTACAAGTACCTTTTTTCTTCCTTCATCCTTTCTCAAGCTTTTAAAGTAAGCCTAGTTTCCTCAAAATCTTTTTAAATGGCATTTTACAACTTCTTACTTTACCAAACAGAGATTATCTCATCTAGAAACACTTCTTTTTCCATTAACTTCTTATATTAAAATATATTTCACATTTTGAATCTTTTTCTATCTCTTTTTTAAACGTTAAACCTTTTTATAAATTCACATTTTGAAACAACTCTTAGAAAATTTCTGATTTAGACAAATTACTCCACTTTAATAGGATGAAATACTTTCATGTTTTTTTAATATGGTACCATAATACTATAATTGAAACCCAAGTGAAACTTATTACACTCTTTGTATATAAATTACACCTGATAGAATCTTAACACTTAGTAACCTTGTTTTGGCAAAGACACAGACCAAAGCAATATTAAAACTTTTTTCCATTTACCAATTTATGAAAACACACATAATTTTTAAATATATTTCCTTATGGAACTTAATAAGTAAAGAGTACTTGATTTTATATTTAGTGGTTGATATTTTAACACTTTGGCTTTGTAAATTAATTAGAACTTTGTAGAAACCAAGATTTTAGACAAATGTAGTAAACAGAATTAGCCATCTATTTCTTGAAGAAAAATCCTTCTACAGGATACCATGATGGTCTCATTGATATACTTAATAACTCGTCTTTAAAAAGCCATGGGCTACATTTTTGTTTTATATCAACATATGCGATAGCTGTTCTTGGTCTTACTGGGGTGCCTCCTTTCTCTAACAATTTCTCTCCCTCGGAGGTGAACAACTTCAAACTTTGAGGCAACCATTTTCCCCAGTTTTCCTGAGAAAGTTCTAGGAACAGGCAACTTGAAATAAAAGCAAAATAAATCAAAAGAAGAACATACTGTTTTTTGAAATGGTCACCCTTTCTCTCGCCTTCCCTCAGGGGCGAGCAATTTCACTTACCCCCAAGCTTCCGGCGTTCCGCGTACGAGCCACCAGATGCCGCAGTCTCTGGCTGGGCACAAATCATGAGTCTCCACACAGCTTGTAGATTCAAACAGCAATTCTTTATTCCCAAACTCACACAGGCCATCTACAAACACGTTCTGGGGAAATCCACGTTCTCTTCCCAAATCCACTCTCTGCCCAAATGCACTCTCTGCCCAAATCCACTACTCCTGGGCTTCTGTCTCCCAAATATAATGTCTGACCCTAAGAACTCAAGAGGAACTCAGCAGCAGGATACGCCCTATTCTAAAGGGGAACACCCTAATCTCCTATTATGCTAAACCGCCCTATTCTAAAGGGGGAACACCCAAATCTCCTATTATACTAAACCAGGAACACCCTAAACATGGATCCGCCCTGGTCCTTGAGCAAGGTCACCTTATATGCAATGTCCTGCAAAATGTCCTATTTCCATGAGTCCTTCCACTAAAGAAAAATGGGAGTACGCTGACAAGGAAATTGTCTTCTTCTAGTGTAGAGAAAATATGTATGTTGTGTTTAGTTTTATCTGCTAAATCATTGCCCAAACTAAGGGCTCCAGGCATTCCTGTATGTGCTCTAATATGTCCTATAAAGAATGGATCTTTTCTGTCCAGATTAGACTTTGTATAGTGGAAAACAAAGAGAAAACAGTAGAAGAAGGATTCCTCCACTTTGAACTGCTTACAGAACTTGCCTAGACTATGTAACTATCGTTTGGTACAGCGAATTGTGGTAATACTGGCATATCTTTGCTGCTGGTGTCACCAGTGATTTTTCCTGATGGTGTCACCAATGATGCAATTTTTCCAAAGGAACTGTCAATTTGCTTGGTGTCGTGGCATTTCTGTATCCTCCTCCCTTCTGCTAGTGATGGTCTAAGTTTGGGGGCCAATGCCTATATGCTGGACCGGTAGTCAGTGACGGGTATGATCCAATTGCAGTGGTATCAACCTAAGACAGGAGGCTGACGCCTAAAGGTCAGTTTTCCGATGACGGGTAAGAACCATATGTTGAATTGGACAACCTACCAGGCACGGTCCTTAAGCCACATTAACCTCACTCCCCCACTGGCACCAAGGCCAAATTTGGGGGCCAACAGAGGTGAGGAAAAGAACCTCACCCCCCCACTGGTGCATAGACCTATCCACAAGTATGGCTGTATGCTGGAACGGTAGTCAGTGATGGGTATGATCCAGTTGCAGTGGTATCAACCTAAGACAGGAGGCTGACGCCTAAAGGTCAGTTTTCCAATGACGGAAAAGAACCATATGTTGAACTGGACAACCTACCAGGCACGGTCCTTAAGCCACATTACTTGTTGTTTAATCAATCAGAAGGGGGGAGATGCTGGGAGCCATCAGCCAAGTAGGTATGACAATTTCCTTGCCAGCGTACCCCATGTTTCTTTAGTGGAAGGACTCATGGAAATAGGACATTTTGCAGGACATTGCATGTAAGGTGACCTTGCTCAAGGACCAGGGCAGATCCATGTTTAGGGTGTTCCTGGTTTAGCATAATAGGATATTAGGGTGTTCCCCCTTTAGAATAGGGCGGTTTAGCATAATAGGAGATTAGAGTGTTCCCCTTTAGAATAGGGCGTATCCTGCTGCTGAGTTCCTCTTGAGTTCTTAGGGTCAGACAGTATATTTGGGAGACAGAAGCCCAGGAGTAGTGGATTTGGGCAGAGAGTGGATTTGGGCAGAGAACGTGGATTTCCCCAGAACGTGTTTGTAGATGGCCTGTGTGAGTTCGGGAATAAAGAATTGCTGTTTGAATCTACAAGCTTTGTGGAGACTCGTGATTTGTGCCCAGCCAGAGACTGCGGCATCTGACCGCAATTAAAACCAAAACAGTCCCACATGACCCTCATCTTCTTCCATATAGACACTCATAATAACCTCTGACTAAAGTTTTCCATGAGGGGTGCAGCCTTAGACATTGTCCAAAATAAGCACCATTGCCACTTATTTGCCTAAAGTGAGGGTGGCCTGGACACCCTTCCTGTGAACCAAGAGTGATCAAATATGCCAGCTATATAACTGCTCTGCTTCTCCTGAATGAGGCTTACTGACTGTCTGGTATAGATTCTTTATGTGAATTGGTGTCATGAGAAAACCTAAGCACATATCGGCTAGCCTCTGCAGGATTTGAAGAACTGATTTTACCCAAAGAATCCGTATTCTCACGTTATGGAGGTCAGGAAGCTAACAGAGGAAGGTGAGAACCTTCATCCACAATGACTGCTCTTTTGGCCATTTTGGTTTGGATGCACACTTGGAAACTTTCTTTAGATCCATCAGGTGCTGAGAATCTGACCCACTGTCTCACACAGGGCCAAGAGGCTGATTCAGCCACATCCCTTTCCAAAGCAATTAAGCAAAGAGCCACAGGTGATGCCCATTCATTTCCATTTGAAAACTGTTTTCTTCAGGCTTCACAAAGGGGTGGCCTGAGGCAAAGACCTTCCTGATATTTAGGACAACAGAACAATAGGTAAGCAAAAGGCCCAAAGCAGTGTTTCTCCACTGAGACTTTACTGGTCACACTGATATTTGAGTTTTCTGAGATGCTCCCATTCCCTTCAGCTATCCAGTACATGGTCATGTCACAGAGTTTGGAGGTGGTACATATTTGGAAACAAAACCATGAGGCTATCCTGGAGAGTGGCCAGTATTCAGGAAGAAAAGAGAAACTTAGGAAGGTAGTAGATGTTGCCCATCCATAAGGCAAGCCGCTCTCCATTCTTAAATTGGGCGGGATGAATGCTGGGTAGCTTTCTACTACACAGGACACAACCATTGATGCATTCGCTTTTCAAATGTCTACAACCACGGATACCTTGGGATACACAGACATAGAAACATTCCTGTTATCAAACGACTTTCTCGAAACATTCCAGTCCAAACAAATAAACCGCCTTTCCTACCTATTCTCAGAACCTGAGACAAAACCACACACTAACACGGACACCCACAATGGCACCTCCTTCCACCAAGTATGTCTGTGACTATCTTGAGTGTCCTCTGACTGGTGGGCCATACTATGTTCCCCCAAAATTGCGTGTCCTGTCTCAGATCTGGTCTTTTTGGCCAACTCTTTGAAGTTGTCAGGAGTAATGGTTTAGCCACTACCTGCTTTCCCAGAAAAGGCCCCTCTTCAAAGCTCTCCTGGCATTTGGCCATCATCACATAAGTAGGTAGCAAGAAAGACTGACTCTGTCCTTGGTAAATCCAAACAATTGAGACCACAGGGACTGGGACTGGGCCTTGCTCTGGGTGCCTGGCTTCCCGGATCCCATGTTCAGAGAGTTCCATCACCAAGAAAGTGTGGTAGGTCACTTCCTTCAGGAACTGAACGAGGTCACTGCCTTGGCAATCACTTTGTTCTAAAAATTGCTTCCAAAGGTCCCATTAGATGGAGGCTGCCCCTACTTCATGTGACACTTTCACAAGTTAGAATGGTATATCAACCATAGGCACCCGGGAACAGCTCTCCACACAGGCCTGGTTTGCTCCATTTAATCTACATTAAGAAGAGAGAGGCTGATTCAGACACATCCCTTCATTCTGACCAGGTTGTTTGATATGGAAGTTGACATGGAGTTGACTTTTGCTCTCTCAGGTCCTTGATAGGTGAAAAGGTCGGTTGAATGTCAGAGGAAAAGACCACCAAGAGACTGTCTCATGCCACAGCCAAGGGTTTTTTGGGGGTCCAGCATGCTGGGGCTAAGAGCTCACTTCAGAGGAGCAAAGAGCAAAGAGCCCCGAGAACAACTTGAGCAGGGTTTATATACATTCCTTAGAGAGGGCAGGGACTTTACATACATTCTAGCCTCCTTTTGCAAATCATCATATACCACGGAAAAATCAAATAACAACTCTAAAACATGATTAGCACATTCATTGGCGGATACACATCGGGCAGGGGTGATTGGTCAGCCCTGAGAATGGGTATACATTTAAACTGATTGGTTGAAGCCCTGAGATGTATATGTGCTGAACTTCACTGTTTCTGGGAAGAGGTTGTTAAGTAACTAGGTGGTCAGGGAAGATTTCAACACACATCTAATCGACAGTTCCGGGAAATGTCTTAACTGCCACAGGAATTTCAGGTTCTGAAAGCAGCTTGTAAACTTTACAAAACCTGGTTCTTTACGTTTCAATTTCAATTTCTTTTATTATTTAATTTCCCACTGCGTTTTCTAACAACTTTTAATCTTAAAAATAATGAATCATAATTATTGCGGGGTCTCACATTCTATTTCTGCCAGTGGAGCGTATTTCTGTCTGATTACAATGAGTTTTACATGCCCAATCTGAGCCTGGAGAAATGTAAATATGCTATTAAGCAAACAAGTTCCCACAGCTAGCAACACCATAAGGATGATCAGGGGTCCTGCTAAGGCTGATAGGAGTGTAGTTAACCAGGGGGACTGGGTAAACCATGACTCAAACCACCCTTGTTGAATCTCCCTTTCTCTCTGGTGCTCTTCAAGGCATTTTCTCAAATTACTCAAGGATTCTTTTACAACTCCAGTATGGTCAGCATAAAAACAACATTCTTCTCTCAGTGCAGCCCAGAATCTCCCCTCCCTCATGAAGAGGAGGTCTAATCCTCACCTCTTCTGTAAAACCACTTCAGAGAGAGAGGTTAAGGATTTCTGAAAAACTGTGATGCAGGTCTCTAACGTCTTCAAGTCTTGAGATATTGCTGTTTCTAATTGGGCCATTTGTTGTGACCCACGGATCATAGCAGCTGTTCCTGTACCCACTCCTGCAGCAGCTCCTATCCCCAATAGGATGGCTAGAGTAAGAGACACTAGCTCCCAGCGAAATCAGGGTTTTTGTCCCCCTAGTAGACCTTCAAATGTTTCTGCATCATGATAGAGCACCCTGGGGAGGGAGTATCTGCACCAAAACACAATATTTTAGAGAGGTGTCCAATACCTGGGCTGAAATGCAAGTAGTTCTGACTATGTGGAGTTCAGTACCATAAAGGTTCCTTTATTTAGTTTCCAGGGGGAGGAGTCACCTGTACTCCGGACTGGAGAAGTAGGCAAAAACGGAAACTGGGAAGTATGAGATGATAGAGGGGTTCTGGTAGATCTAGGCACTGGGTCCTCCACAGAGTTGGGCCTGTTTGCGACTTCGGAAATCAGCTGGGCACACATAAAAATCAAGACTGGCTAGTTTACACCTGGGATGGGGGAGATGACATCCATAATTCATGGGGTAAGGTGGTCTATGTTGCCCTGGTTTGGGTTTGAGTGGGATCTGTGTGGGGTCCTCTATGTCAGGGAGATCCCAGTCAGAGAGGCCTATGGCAAGCTGAAAAATGTCCCGGTGGAGAGATGGCCACCAAGTCCATATGGTGGCTGTATGTGAAATAGACCACACTACTTGCCCAGTAGGATTTATAACTTGCCATTGTTGCTGAACAGGCTGATGGGGATTAGGACTGCTGGTGGTCAGGGGAAGAATCCTTAGCCCTACCCACAAGACGGACACGCAACTTGAGAGGGTTACCAGTCTGTTCTAATTTCCACCCGGAGTCTGGACAGGGCGCAGGCTTGAGATGGGAGGCATTGATCCAGGAAGTGATCCCATCCACTTTCACCACTGTAGGTGTTATAAGCAGCACCTGGTATGGTCCTTTCCAGCGGGGTTCCAGGGATGACACCTGATGCCGTCTCACGTAGACAAAGTCTCCAACTTGATATTGATGTGGGGTTCCCTCATCTCCAGGCTGATAAGCAGTGGCCAACTGTTTCCACAGGTATCGCTGGGTGCTGGGTTTGTTCAAGGGCTTTAAGTCTGTCAAGCAAGGGGGTGTGAAAGGAATCATTAAGTCTCAGAGTTGGGGTTAGGTCCCTTACTGGAGGAGGGGCACCATAGAGTATTTCATAAGGGGTTAAGTTACACAAAGAGGCAGAGAGGTTATTTCTTGCACGAAACAGTGCATCAGGTAGGAGCATAATCCAATTTTTTATGCCGGTCTCCAAGCTTAATTTTGTTAAGTTCTCTTTGGTGGTTCTATTCATCCTTTGAACCTGTCCTGAGCTCTGGGGTCTATAAGCACAATGTAACTTCCAATTAATCCCCAGGGTCCTGGTGAATCCCTGACTTACCTGGGCTTCGAATGCTGGTTCGTTATCGGACCCTAGTACCTTAGGCAGGCCAAACCTTGGAAAATGTCTTCTAGGATCTTTTTGACCACTTTTTGTTCTCTCCGGTGTGGAAAAAGTTAAAAGAGTCACTCCGTTTAGGGCTGCCAATTAAGCTTCCTCATCTGCCCTTCTGTTTCCAACCACCATGGGGTCGTTTCCCTTCTGGTGCCCTGGACAGTGCACTATAGCTAGGTCCTTAGGGCCCTGCACTGCTGAGAGAAGTTGGAGGATCTCATCTTTGTTCTTTATTTTTTTCCCAGTGGAGGTTAATAGCCGCCTTGGCTGGTAAGTAGCGTCCTGCACATTTGCAGTGACAAATGCATAGCAGCTATCAGTGTATATGGTGACCCTTTTGCCTGTTGCTAGTTCCAATGGTTTCGTAAGGGCAATCAGTTCTGCTTTTTGGGCTGATGTCCCTTCTGGGAGACCAGAGGACCAGATGACATTAGTTTCGCTAACTACTGCTGCTCCAGCCCGCTGCTTACCGTCGTGGAGGAAGCTGGTGCCCTCTGTAAACCATAGGACTTCAGGGCGAGGCAGTGGCTGATCCTTCAAGTCTCGTCGTATACTGGTTTCCTCTGCCAGTATGTGTTGACACTCATGAGCGACGGGTCCTGATGATACTTCTGGCAACAGTGTAGCCGGGTTGAGTGGAGCAGGGGGTCCCAACATTATTCTGTCTTTGTCAAGCAAGAGCCTCTGGTAGTGGTTTATTCTGAAGTTTGATAGCCACCTCTCTGGAGGCTGACAGATGATGCTCTCCAGGGCATGGGGGGCTATAATGGTTAGCTTCTGTCCCAAGATTATATACGAGCATCTTTTATTAGAAGGGCTGCCGCTGTTATAGCTCTTAAGCAATGGAGCCACCCGCTAGCCAATGGGTCCAGTTTTTTTGATAAGAATGCTACCGGCCTTTTCCAAGGTCCCAAAGTCTGAGTGAGCACTCCCAGTGCTATTCCTTTCTTTTCCTCGATCTAGAGAGTGAAGGGTTTTTCTACATCTGGGAGTGCTAAGGCCAGAGCAGATAGCAGCACCTTTTTTTGACATTATAAAAAGCTTGTTGGTGTTCAGGGTTCCATTGGAAGTAGGCATCCCCCTTTATCAGCGGGTATAAAGGGGCAGCCAGAGATGCAAACCCAGGAATCCATAACCTGCAAAAGTCGGCAGTCCCAAGAAACTCTCTGAGTTGTCTCTTATTATATGGGGGCGGTATCTGCACAACAGTTTGTTTTCTGTGCTCAGTGAGCCATCGTTTGCCACCCCTAAGAGAATAACCAAGGAAGATTACTTCTTGCTGACAAATTTGGACCTTATGGCAGAAGCCCTATATCCAAGCTGAGCAAGCTCAGATAATAGTGCATGGGCCCCAGACTCATAGTTCTCCTTGGTATCAGCTGACAGTAGGAGATCATCTACATATTGGAGTAGGGTGACTTCGGGGTGTGCAGTTCTGAAGTCGTTGAAGTCCCTGTGGAGAGCTTCATCAAAGAGAGGGGAGAGTATTTGAACCCCTGTGGGAGTCTAGTCCAGGTTACTTGGCCAGATGTTCCAGTTTCTGGGTCTATCTACTTGAAAGCAAACAGGAACTGACTGTCCTTATGTAGGTGGAAAGCAGAAGTAAGCATCTTTTAAGTCCAGCACAATGTACCGTTCCCGCTCCAGATTCAGAGTGCTAAGCAAATTATATGGCGTGGGTACTATGGGGTGAATGTCCTGCACTCTGTTGTTGATCTCTCTTAGGTCTTGAACAGGACGATAGTCTCCAGTTCCTGGCTTTCCTACTGGTAGCAGGAGGGTATTCCTGGCTGATTGACAGGGCCTTAGGATACCAAGAGCCAGGTATTCCTGAATATGGCGCCTTATCCCATCCTTAGCTTCTTTGCTTAGAGGATATTGTTTAACACTGATTAGAGAGACAGAGGCTTTTAATTCTACTACTATTGGAGGTTGTTTAATGGCTAGACCTAATCCAGCAGTTTCTGCCGAGGTATTAGGATAATCTTTTATACATTTCTGTGGTAGTTTGCCTGTTTGATCAGTCCTAGGGAGCGAGAAGAGTTGTTGTTCATCTTCTGTGGACATAGTCAAAGCCGTGACTATGGGAGTTTTTACTGAAGGCTTTAGAAACTTCACTTGGGGACCATCAGAGTTAAAGGTTATTCTATATCGGAGTTTGGTAAGCAGTTCCCTGCCCATCAATGGGGCTGGGCATTCTAGGACTACTAGGAAAGAGTGGTGGATTTTTCCCTTTCCTACATCCATAATCCTCTTAGTTGTCCAAGCCTGATATCTACTGCCATTAGCCCCTTGAACAAGACACCCTTTATTTGATAGGGGGCCCAGTGGAGTCTTAAGGGCTGAGTATACTGCTCCTGTATCCACTTCAAAGTTCACTGGAGTCTCCTCCACTTCAAATGTTACCCTGAGCTCGGGGAGGAGATCTGAGCCCCGACATTCCTAGTCCTCTTCTAGAGTTAGCATGGCGGGCTGGGGTGGCTGCTTCTTTTTGGTGCACTCTTTGGCCCAGTGTCCTTTTTCTTTACAGTAGGCACATTGATCTGAGGCCAGGGGCAGCCTTTGGCATGGGACCAGGTTTCCCTTCCTGTCTCCCTGCTTTTTAACTTCTGGCATATTTGCTGCTGTGAACAAAACCTTAGCCAATGCTTTAGTATGCCTTTTGCTCATTTCATCCTCCTTTTGTTCTCTTTCCTTCTCTCTCCTCTGTTTCCTCTCCTTTTCAGTTTCTCTCTTATAATATACTTTCTCAACTTCTCTGAATAAATCTCTTAAAGTCATATGTTGTAATCCATCTAGACTTTGTAAATCTCTCCTAATATCTGGGGCAGCCTGCTCGATAAAGGCCATTGCAACAGATGTTCTTTGGTCCTCTGCCTGAGGATCAAAAGGAGTATATTTCCTATATGCTTCCATAATTCTCTCAAGAAACATAGAGGGAGACTCATTAGGCCCTTGGATAATCTCTCTTACTTTGGCCAAATTAGTCAGCCCTCTGACGGCCGCTCGGAGACCTGCTATTAGAGCATGGCGATAAGTGGACAGATGCTACCTACCTTCAAAGGTGTTGGGGTCCCAATTGGGTCGTTTCATTGGCCCGTAAGGATGGAGAAGGAGCATCACAGGGGCTTCCGAGTTTTCTATTATCCATTGCTGGCGGTTTCCTTTTGGTGGCCCAGCTTCCTCCAGGGTCGTAGGGGCAGCTGCTACTTCGGAGAAGTCCCCTGGAGGGCTTGGGTCCAGACTAAATGCCTCTAGTGGTGGAGAGGCTGAGTCAGCGGCGGGAAGATCATGAAGAACATGTTGGGGGTTGGGGAGCAAGGGTAGAGCATAAGGAGGGGGAGGAGTTTCCAGTCTTGTGACTCAGGGAGAATGAAGGGAAGAGGGGGAGGAGTGGAAGTTTTGAATGATAGGATCTTGGGGGAGGGGTTATATGGCTGTTGATCTGGGTGGACACGTGGCCCCAGCTGAAAGACAATATCTCTGACTTTTCAAGTTAGAGGGAAGTGGAAGGATCATTCTGGGGGACATCCAACTCTGAGGATGGGCTCTTAAGGTCTGTAAACAAGTCAGGATGGCACCTGTTATTTTGCCAGAGAAATGTTAGAGTCTGTAAACAAGTCTGCATGGTGCCTGGCAAAATGCCAGAGGGAGTGGTTTGTGAAGTAACAAAAGCGAGCCATTAAGTGTGGAGATTCCTTATTGGTTGACTGCTATTTCTATTTTATGCTAATTAGATTAGCTGTGTAAAATGTATAAATATCGCTCAGATCCTACAATAAACGGCTCCTATTCCTGCTGCATCAACGTACACAAGTTATTTGCCCCCCCCCCCCGGTTATTCTGCTGCAGCCGGACTGTGGCAGATGGTGGCCCGTTACGGGGAGCCCCGGGAAACTCGGGGGAAAGTGACAAAAAAAAGCTGCCCGTCCATAGATAGGGCGGAAGCAATCTGCTCGTCCCTAGGCAGATAGGGCGAGAGAAAAAATGGCCATTTCGAGAAAATGGAGAAGATTGATGCAGTATGTTTGTGTCTTGTTTTGTCTTGAAATGTTGTATTGTCTTTGTGATGAAAATTATGGAAGGGGTGAGAAGTAAATTGATAAGGGAGAAAGGCACCCCTGTAGAACAAAGAATAATTAGGGCATGTGTTGATAAAAGGCCAGAAACTCTAGTCAGAAAGAAAAAGAAAGTTCAGAAAAAGAAAGATTATCAGGACAAAAGTTGCAGCAAAAGGCTATTACTGAATACTTTTCGTTACTGGAGGGTGCGTGAAATGACAAGGTGGCTGCCACCTGCCCAAGCCAATCATGTCGCAGCAAGAATTTTCCAAGCAGCAGTTGCTGGCTCTTCCCCGCCCCCCTGCCTGGGGGAGTGGATGGCCACTGGGAGCCCAAATGTAGACCCGACCTGGAGGCACAGTCTCGCAGGCTCTTGCTCCATGTGCCCGGAAGCAGTTTGAGTCTGGGACTCTCCCCAGGGCCATCTGGGGCTGCCCGGGATGCTACAGCTGGCAGAAGACGCTACTGGCATCCCTGAAGTTTGATCATTTCCAAGGCCAGTAACTACAATGGGTCTCCCACACCAGGAGACTGATGAGTAATGAGTACTATTAAGGCTTATTTCAAATGTAAAAAACCTTGAGATAATGTACTAAATTGTTCCAAAGGTTGGTTTCTTAGTGAAATGCTACAGGATTTTCTTTAGCCATCTGGAGTTCCTGCCCTCGTTCCAGTGCTGGTGAAAACAAAGGTGAAAGAATTTACAGTGTTGCTGAGAACCACAGGAAACTTCGGCTGAGAACCCGAGGAGACTTCGGAGTATTGCTGTTTCTGCTGCTACAACTTAAGCTAGCTGCCTGCAGAACTTACCTGGACTGTGATTTACCTGGACTGTGAGTTAATCTACTGCTTTATCTGGACTGTGATAACAAACTGTAATCTACAACAAATTGTAACTCAATATCTTTGCTAATGGTGTCATTGCTGGTATAATTTTTCCAAGGGCTTCTTGCATGGAGCCATCAATTGGCTTGGAATTGTAACATTTTGTATCCTCCCTCTCTGTTTCTAGCAGGTTATTTATGGTGTTTCTGTAAAAAACACTATGGTCGTTATTAAATTAAACAAAAGGGGGAAATGTTAAGGTCTGTAAACAAGTCAGGATGGCACCTGTTGTTTTGCCAGAGAAATGTTAGAGTCTGTAAACAAGTCTGCATGGTGCCTGGCAAAATGCCAGAGGGAGTGGTTTGTGAAGTAACAAAAGCGAGTCATTAAGTTTAGAGATTCCTTATTGGTTGACTGCTGTATCTATTTTATGCTAATTAGATAAGCTGTGTAAAATGTATAAATATCGCTCAGATCCTACAATAAACGGCTCCTATTCCTGCTGTATCAACGTACACAAGTCATTCGTCACCCCCCGGATATTTTGCTGCAGCCGGACTGCGGCAATGGGCCATTCTGAAGCACAGAGGGTCTGCCAGGTACAGCGTTTTACTGAAAAAAAAAAAGATTCTGGGCCCTTGAGCAGACATCAGTCCAATGATCAAGGGTAAGATACAGAGGCGTGCAAGTACTTTGTCCCATAATGGGAATTACTCAAACAGGGACAGTGAATACACAAACATGACACAGACAAAGACAAACAGTAAACGTTTAACATGAGTCCAAGACAAAGATTAGAACTGAGTAACTGGCAAAACCTGATGGGTTAGACAATAAAGACAAACAGTAAACTCAACATGAGTTTCTGACAATGAACAAAACTGAGTAGCCGGCAAAACCAGATGGGCTGTCAAACCGAATCCTAAAGCAAAATATAACCGAGTTGAGGAAACTACTATTCCTCGAATTCCCGAGTCCTCTGGAGTGTCCCCCAGGGACGTGGCCTGTGGTTCTGTTAAACGTCTGTCAGACACCGTCAGAGAGAGCTAACGCTCTTCACTGACAGCCACTTAGCCAAGCCCTAACCTGAAACCCGAAACCAGAAAGAGGCACCTTACTTACCCCGAGAGTTGGGGTAAGTAAGGTGGGGTCTTTCGTTCGCCGCTGCCAGATGTCTCACCTGGGGCCTCCAGATGAAAAGATGGGGTGAATGTCGGAGGAAAAGACCACCAAAAGACTGTCTCATGCCACAGCAAAGGGTTTATTGGGGATCCAGCATGCTGGGGTTCAGAGCTCACTTCAGAGATGCAAAGAACAAAGAGCCCCTAGAACAACTTGAGCAGAGTTTATATACATTCTTTAGAGAGGGCAGGGACTTTACATACATCATAGCCTCCTTTAGCAAATCATCATATACCACGGAAAAATCAAATAACAACTCTAAAACATGATTAGCACCTTCATTGGCGGGAACACATCGGGCAGGGGTGATTGGTCAGCCATGAGAAGGGGTATACGTTTAAAATGATTGGTTGAAGACCTGAGATGTATATGTGCTGAGCTGCACAGTTTCTGGTAAGGGGTTGTTAAGTAACTAGGTGGTCAGGGAAGATTTCAACACACATCTAATGGGCAGGTCTGGGAATTGTCTTAACTGCCACAGATTTTCAGGTTCTGAGTGCAGCTTGCAAACTTTACAAAACCTGGTTCTTTTGTTTCAATTTTAATTTCTTTTATACTTTCAGAACCTTACAAAGAAAGGTGTGAGACTTCATCCACAATGACTGCTCTTTTGGCCATTTTGGTTTTGGGTGCATGCATGGGATCTTTATTTAGATCCATATGGTGGTGATATTCTAAGCCACAGCATCACTCAGAGCCTAGAGGCTGATTAAGACACATCCTTTTCCAAAGCAATTACTTCTCTTAGGTCAGTTACAGAACTCAGTCTCTGAGCGGAATCACACCAGAGTTCAAGCCCAGGTGGACCCAGTCATCTCTTCCAACCGCCACACAAATGACCACAATTAAAACCAAAACAGTCCCCCAAGGCCCTCATCTTCTGCCATATAGACACTCATCATTCCCTCTCGCTGGAGGTTTCCATGAATGGCACAGCCTAAGAGAGTGTCCAATATAATCTCCCTTGCCCCTCATTAGCCTAACCTCAGGTTGGCCTGGACACCCTTCCTGTGAACCAGGATTGATCACATAGGTCTGACGTTAATGCTGCTCTGCTACTCCAGTTTGAAGCCTACTGAATGTCAGGTATAGTTTCCTTATGTGATTTGGAGTCATGAGGAAACCCAAGCACCTCTGCAGGGCTTGGAAGAACTCATTTGACTCAAAGGATCCCTACTATGACTTGATGGAGGTCAGGAACCTAACAGAGGAAGGTGAGAGACTTCATCCACAATGACTGATCTTTTTGCCATTTTGGTTTTGGATGCACACATTAGATCTTTCTTTAGATCCATAAGGTGCTGATAATCTAAGCCACAGCCTCACACAGAGCCAAGAGGCTGATTCAGACACAACCATTTTCAAAGCCATAAAGCAAAGAGCCACAGGTGATGCCCATTCATTTCCATTTGAAAACTGTTTTCTTCAGGCTTCACAAAGGAGTGGCCTGAGGCAAAGAACTTCCTAACATTCAGGGCAACAAAACAATAGGTTTGCAAAAGGTCCAAAGCAGGGTTTCTCCACTGAGACTTTCCTGGTCACACTGATATCTGAGTTTTCTGAGATGCTCGCCATTCCCTTCAGCTATCCAGTACATGGCCATGTCACAGAGCTCGAAGGTGGTACATATCTTGGACACAAAACTATGAGCCTATTCTGGAAAGTGGCCAGAATTCAGGAAGAAAACAGAAACTTAGGAAAAGAGTAGGTGTTGCCCATGAATAAGGCAAGCTGCAGTTCATTCCTAAAATGGGCAGGGTAAATGCTGGGAATCTTTCTACTAGACAGGACACATCCACTGATAGATTGTAATTTCTAATGTGTACAACCATGGACACAGTGGGATACACAGACACAGAAACACTCACCTTGTCAAAGGACTTTCTAGAAAGAGTCCACTCCAAACTGAACAACCGCCTTTCCTACCTATTCTCAGAACATGAGACAAAACCACAAACACACTCCCACACTCAAAGAGGCACCTCCTTGCCCAAGTAAGTCTGTGACTATCCAGAGTGTCCTCTGACTCATGGGCCATACTGTGTTCCCCCAAATTGGCCTGTCCTGTCTCAGATCTGGTCTCCTTGTCCAAGTCTGTGAAGTTGTCAGGAAACTGTGCTGACAACTACCTGCTTTCTCAGGAAAGGCCCCTCTTCATAGCTCTACTTGCATTTGGCCATCCTCAAATCACTAGGTACCAAGAAAGACAGACTCTGTCCTAGGTAAATCAAAACAAGTGAGACCACTGGGAATGGGACTGGGACTGGCTCTGTGTGCCTGGCTTCCTGGATCCCAAGTTCAGCGAGTTCCATCACCAAACAAATGAGGTAGGTCAATTCCTTCAGGAAGGGAATGAGGTCACTGCCTTGGGAACCACTTTGTCCTAACAGTTTCTTCCAAGGGTCCCTTGAGATGGAGGCTGCCCCTAATTCCTGTGACACTGTCACAAGTTACAATGGTATATCAACCATAGGCACCCAGGAGAAGCTCTCCACACAGGGTTGGTTTGGTCCATATTTTTATATCAAGAGGAGAGAGGCTGACTCAGACACATACCTTCATCCTGATCAGGTTGTTTGCCATGGAAGATGACTTTTGCTCTCTCAGGTCCTTCATAGCTGCCTACATATTCTCCAGGGATCATTTCTGCATGGACCTTTGATGTTCTCAGCAGGTGGAAGATCCCCTACATTTCTGTATTGTAAGACCAACTCTGTCCCTGCTCTTCTGTAAAGTTAGATCGAGGGAACAGTGTATGGTTAGGGTTAATAACATATTCTATTTGGGTTAGAAATCATTCTGCAGGATAAATAATAATATTGGGAACCTGCGATATTCACAAGAATTATATTGGTAAAATATAAGTATGAAACCAGAAATCTAGGAACGATTTGAAGCCCAGAAGGACATTGGGCCCTTTAGTGGGATACTTAGCTTTGAATTTTGTTCTGCACAGATGTCTCAGATGAATCAATATGCAAAGGCATAGGACCTTGTACCTTGGATGATTGAATGTCCAAGAGAACATCCAGTCAGAAAGAAATAGTTGGTATGATTAGGAAGATAGTCAGTAGGTTTAGAAAAAAGAGTGAGTATAGGATTTGGACAAAACGTTCATTAGCAATAGGGTTTCAGGTAGAGAGTGAACATAAATTTGAGCACATATGAAGAGTCAGTCACAATGATGAACTGGGGAAAATATGTAGGAAAGCAGATATCAATAGAGACATTAGGAAATCAGCAAAGTATAATGTGAGTGATAGGATTAGACATTTTCAACATGGTTGAGGTTGAATATATAATCTTACAAAGAAAGAAATGTGTAGTCACCAATAGGATTGACATTTGAGAGCATTAGGCAACCTGGACATGGTTGTTTTAACTAATCTATGCTCACTTTCCATTTTGCTTTGGTTAAAGGTTAATAAAATAGGTATTGGTCACTTCCTGTTTTTCTGTATGCTTAACAAAACACTGTTGAAATCTGGAGAAGTGTTTGCTCATTTTGTTCCCAGAATGTGCTGTCCCCAACTGCCAAACTGCAGAATGTACTCCCTCACCCGGTTGGACGCAAACCGCCCACTCGCCCTGACACATCAATAAATTTCCCTCCCTGCCCTCGCCAAGGAAAGTATAAAAGCTGTTCTCAGTGCTCTCTGCTCTATTCAAGTGAGCTCTGAGCCCCAACATGCTGGACCCCCAATAAACCCTTTGCTGTTGCTGAGTGAAAATGGCATACTGTTCTGTACTTAAAAGATGCTTTCATTTGCTTGCCTCTGCATAAAGATAGTCAGTTGCTGTTTGCTTTCGAGTGGGTAGACCCAGAAACCAGAAAGTCTGGTCAACTAACTTGGACTAGACTCCCACAGGGGTTCAAAAACTCCCCCACTCTCTTTGATGAAGCCCTCCACAGAGATCTCAACAACTTCAGAACTATGCACCCTGAAGTCACCCTGCTTTTATATGTGGATGTCCTGCTACTGGCAGCCAACACCAAGGAAAACTGTGAGTCTGCGATCCAAGCACTATTATCCGAGCTTGCTCAACTCGGATAGAGAACTTCAGCCAAAAAGGCCCAAATTTGCCAGCAAGAAGTAATCTTCCTGGGGTATTCCCTTAGGGGCGGTAAATGATGGCTCACTGAGCCCAGAAAGCAAACCGTTGGGGAGATACCACCCCCATCTAACAGGAGACAAAACAGAGAGTTTCTTGAACTGCTGTCTTTTGCAGGTTATTGATACCTGGGTTTGTGTTCTCAGCTGCTCCTTTATACCCGCTGTTAAATGAGAATGCCCAATTCCAATGAACCCTTGAGCACCAGCAAGCTTTTGATAACATCTAAGGACACTGACACTGAAACCATCAACTTCACTGAGCCCAGCCTGCAATTTCAGAAAGCCCTACACTACATTAAAAATGTAGATCAACTCACTCACCTTGGTTCAAAGAAACTGCGGCCATTCCTGAAGGATCAAGGTCAGAGTTTTCGACTAACTCACTCACAGCGAAAGGAAATAACTGAACAGGTAACAAAAGCCTGTCGGTTCTGTCAATTGGTTAAAGATTACCCTTCCAAGCTTCCTGCAGGAAAGCACCTACGAGGAACCAGACCAGGACAATTCTGGGAAGTGGACTTTACTGAAATTAAGCCAGGAAGATATGGACATAAATATCTCCTAGTCTTTGTAGATACATTTTCAGGATAGATTGAAGCCTTTCCAAAAAAAAAAAAAAAAAAACACGGCACAAATGGTGGTCCAGAAGATCCTGAAAAATATTAAGATATTTTTCCAAGACACAGCCTTCCTAAGGTAATAGGATCTGATAATTGAACGGCGTTCATGGGCCAGGTAAGTCAGGGCTTAGCCAGAACCCTGGGGATCAATTGGTAGTTACATTGTGCTTATAGACCCCAGAGCTCAGGACAGGTTAAAAAAAATAAATAGAACCATTAAAGAGACCTTAACGAAATTAAGCTTAGAGACTGACATAAAAGATTAGACTATGCTCCTGCCTTATGCACTATTTCATGCAAGAAATACCCCCTCTGTTTCTTTGTGTAAACTCACCCCCTATGAAATTCTCTATGATGCCTCTCCTGCAGTAAGGGACCTAACCCCAACTCTAAGACCTAAACATCCCTTCCACACCCCCTTGCTTGACAGACTTAAATCTCTTGAAAGAACTCAGCGATACCTGTGGAAATAGCTGACGACTGCTTTCCAACCTGGGGATGAGGGGACTCCACATTGATATCAAGTAAGAGACATCATCTACATAAGACAACACTAGGTGTCAACCCTGGATGCTACTTATAACACCTACAGCTGTAAAAGTTGATGGAATCACTTCCTGGATCCATGCCTCTAATCTCAAGCCTGCACCCTGTCCAGACTCTGGATGGAAACTGGAAAAGACTGGTAACCCTTTCAAATTGTGTATTCGTCATGTGGATAAGGCTATAGACTCTCCCCTTGGCCATGAGTAGACCTAACGCTCATCAGCCCGTTCAGCAGCAATGGCTGATCACAAATCCTACTAGACAAGAAGTATGGTCTACCTCGCATACAGCCCCCTGAGTGATCTTGTGGCCATCTCTCCACCCAGATATTTTTCATCTGGCTATAGGTCTTTCCTATTAGGATATCCCAGATGAAGGGGATGCCACTAAAATTCCATTGAATACTTTCCATATGATAGATAATGGAAACAAACATTTTGGACGTAGGGACATGCGAGCCAGATGCAGGTTGGCTAGCCTCGATTAGTATGTTTGCCCGGCAGACTATTAAAGCCTCAAAGAGCCATGGCTGTGTGGGGGAAAAGCCGAAATCTTCTGTAAGTCATGGGGATTTCAGCATAGAGGGGTTGCCTGGTGGAACCCAAAATCCTCATTAAATTCAGTACACAGCATTGGCCATATTACCAATTAGACAACCAAAACCAAACCCCCAGAGGAGTCTCTAGATCCTCAAATTCTGTGTGACCTTTTTAACTTCTGCAAGTGCTCAAAAGGGTGAAAGGAAATTCCCCTATGTGAAGGCCTTTTCCCTCTTTAGCTCACATCCTGAACTATGCTTCTCCAATAGATCCTCACCCTCAGCCTTCTGCTCCAGACTCTCTGCTGTCAGTCCCAGGTCACCAACCTGATTTCTCTCCTCCAATTACTAGATCAAACACCCAAACCTCTGCCGGTTCTCAGACCATTGCCCCCTTGCTGAGGTAGCAGGTACTGAGGTACCCCTACACCCACTCACTCCTCTCTTCTCCTGTCCGTGCCTGCACCGGGTCCAAGCAGGTCCTCTTACCAGCTAACACAAAGCTCAAACCAGCTAAGGAGAGCCCTGAGACCCCTATCGAAGATGTAATGAAAATGGCATTTAAAGTTGCTTTGTCATCACTAAAAACAGGTTACTTAGAATTTAAAGTACCTCACAGGCTTTTTGAGATACTCACTCCTGTCTTCCCCTCTGCACTACCTGTTCTACTGCTCAAGTATTAGTTGCTAGGAAAATCCCAAATCCCTTTCTCATTATTCTTTTACATCTCACCTGCCTCATTCTCAGATCCACGGAGCTGCTCTCACCCCCCACCTTCCCCATCTTCCCACTCTGTACCAGGCCCAGAGAAAAATCTTAACTGAACTTCTCCAGAAGTCTTCACCATGGCTGACTTTAGGACTTTCAGCAAAAGAGTCCCTACAAAAGAGTTCAGTGTAGATAAACTCCCTCTTTTTCTGTTGCCCTGTTCTACCTAGCCACTGGCTAGAAAAATCAGCACTCCTAAGCTAGACACCCCCTTAATAATTTTTCACACAATATGTGATCAAGGCCTCTGGCTTTGAGCTGGGGCTTCACAGAGATGGCTACATTTCAAAGATAAAAAATTACCAGCTGGGCTCCATGGTAACAGTTGCAGGGGGATAAAAGAAAATGAAGAAAAAGCTCTCTCCCTCCCAGGTGTCCTTGAAAAGTTAACTTGCCCAGAACAGAGGAAAAAACAGAAAAAAAAATTTCTTTTTGTGAAGTTATGCACACTGTGAACTTCTGAGCCCCTTCCCTTTCATGTTGGGTACAAAATTCTGAAACTACATAAACGTGGGGTTAAGGGAGTTAATTGATTACAACAGAAGCAATGCCCTCTGAATCCAGTTGCAACCAAATAGGACTTTTTCCCTGTCTTCGGTGCAATCTTAGGTGCCTTGCCTTGTCCACCCCTACAACAGTAAAATCTATATACTTAAACATTTTTTCATGTTTTCATGAAATGGTCAACAGATGTGATTAATTGTGTAATGGTGCAGATGTTTCCCAGAGTGCTCTATAATGATGCAGGTTCATAAGAAGTTCAAACAGGGGGGCATACCACCCGCTTCCGCTGGGAACATATTTCTCTCACTTTAGCCTTCCTATTAAAAATAGAAGTTGCTACAGGGGTGGGCACAGGAACCACTGCCCTGCTCCATGGGACACAACAAATGACCGAATTAGAAGCAGCAATAGACCAAAACTTAAAGATATTAGAAACCTCCATCACAGCTTTGCAGGAATCTTTATCCTCTCTCTCTGAAGTAGTTTTACAGAACACTCAAGGGTTGGACCTCCTCTTCATGAGAGACGGGGGCCTTTTGCTGCATTGAGGGAAGAATGTTGTTTTTATGGCGAACATACTGTAGTTGTAAAAAAATATATGAGTAAATTAAAAAGACACCTTGAAGACTGTCAATGAGAGAGAGAGGCCCAAAAAGGGTGGTTTGAGTCTGGTTCATACACTACCCCTGGTTAACTACGCTTCTATCAACCCTGGTCGGTCCAACAATAATCCTCATATTATTGCTAACTATGAAACCCTGTGTGCTCAAACGTGTAATTTGTTTTCTCCAAGCTCAAATTGGAGAATTTAAACTTTTGGTAATTCCCCACTTGCAGACATAGAATGTGACACCTATCAATGATCACTTTTATGATTAAAAGTAGCCAGAAGAAGTGGGAAAAGAAAGGTTAATAAAATAGGTACTTGTAATTTTCTGTTTTTCTGTATGCTTAACAAAACACTGTTGAAATATTGAGAACTGTTTTCTAATCTTGTTTCCAGAATGTGCTGTCCCCTAACTGCCAAATTGCAGAATGTATTCCCTCACCCGGTTACACGCAAACTGCCCACTCGCCCTGACCCATCAATAAACTTCCACCCCTGCCCTCTCCTAGGAAATTATATAAGCTCTGCTTAAGCTGTTGTCAGGGCTCTCTGCTCTGTTTATGTGAGCTCTGAACCCCAGCATGCTGGACCCCCAATAAACCCTTTGCTGTTGCATGAGACAGTCTCTTGGTGGTCTCTTCCTCCAATGCTCGCACGAACATTACTTGGATGATTGAATGTAGAAGAGAAAATCCAGTCGAAAAGGGATAGTCAGTAGGATTAAGAAGATAGTCCGTAGGTTTAGGAAGAAGAGTGAGTATAGGATTTGGAACAAAAGTTCTTTAGCAATAGGGGTTCAGTTAGAGAGTGAATGTAAATGTCAGCACATGTGAACAGTCACAATAATGAACTGGGAAAAATATGAAGGAAAGCAGATATCAATATATCAGGCAAAGTATAAAGTGAGTGATACGATTAGACATTTTCAAGAGGGTTGACTTAGAATATATAATCTTAGGAAGAAACAAATATGTAATCACCAATAGGATTGACATTTGAAAGCATTAGGCAACCTTGACATGGATATTTTTTGTAATCCCTGCTTACGTTCCATTTAGGCTTTGGTACAATCATAAGTGTGACATTTGCGTTTTGTGTCCAGAATATTACACTGATAAAATGTATATGTAGATCTGGTGACATGAGTATTTCTTCCACCATTTCTGGGAGCAATATTTTGAAGACATATAAATGGGTATTGGGGGTACAAAGAGGTGTACACTGTGTCTATGAATATAGAGATAATGAATGAATAGACCATACAGTGAATAAATAATATAAGTGTTTCCACGTTAAATAATGGATTGAATTGATATCTGAAAATATATAAAAAATTTTATATTGATATACAATCATTCATTCCAACCAGTTATACATCTAATATTAATATTAGGGTTATGGTTTATCATGAAGATATGTTAGTTTTGCTACAAAAGTGATTATGGAAATCGAAAATAATGTGTTTGGAAAGAGTCAGTCACAATGCTGGCAATATGTGAACAAGGCCTCTGGCCTTGAGCTGGGGGTTCACAGAAATGGCTATATTTCTAAGATAAAGAAGTTACAAACTGGGCTCCATGGTTACAGCTGGCAAGGAAAAAAAGAGAAGAAAAAGCTCTCCCCCTCCCAGGTGTCCTTAAAATGTTAACTTGCCCAGAATAGAGAAAAAAACTGCTTTTTGCTAACTTCTGCAGACTGTGGGATTCTGAGACCCTCCCTTACATGTTGGGTACAAAATTGTGAAACAACCTAAACTTGGGGTTCAGGGGATTAATTGATTACAACAGAAGCAATGCCCTCTAAACCGTTAAATGGTGAGGAAGCTCATTTCAATGAAAGCTCTGGACAACAGTCCAAATAGGACTGTTTCCCTGTCTTTGGTGCTATCTTAGGTGCCATCTTAGGTGCCTTGCCTTCCCTTGTCCGTCCCTTTTCTCATGAAAAGACCAGTCAAGAAATATGGAGGAATACATGTGTTCTGAAGCAGGAAGTGATTGATAGTGAAAGAAATGCCTATAAATTTCCTAACTTGTGGATGAAATATATATCCTATGATGTGCATAAATTAAAGAAATAGTAATCTACCAGTGTTGAATAAAAATGAACGTCAAAATACACATCATGTCTGACTGGAATCTACTTGTATTGATGTTAATCTGGGTCAGTTACTGTATAAATATTAGGATTTGTATGCACCATTCACTGAATTACTTTTCAGTACTAGGAAACAAAAATGTATTTCAGGTGAATGAATTTTTCTAAGAATAACCTTGTGAAAAGTTGATTATAAATCCACATACATGAATATGAATGAATTTGGTGAGTGTAAAATAAGACACACATTTCAATTTTTGAAAAATCTGGAGAGTGTATATATAAATATATATATATATATATATATATATATATATATATATATATATATATATATATATATATATAGATAGATAGATAGATAGATACAGATATATAAATAGATAGATATATAGATATAGATATATAGATATATAGATACACACACACAGATACATTAAAAATAGCAATATATATGCCAATCAAAATTTATAATGAAATATATATCATCGACAGATTCAAAAATATTTATTTTACTGAATATGGATTTATGAATAATATTGTTCAAGTAGAAAGCTCACACATAATTTGAATTTTCAGTTCCAACATCGTTTAGGAAGAGTGATTCCTTACAATTTGTATCTGCCAAGTTAGCCACCTCACAAGAATGTGCGTGTGGTCCCAGGTAGGATTCTATGTGTGCATACAAAAATACAGGTGGTGAATAGGCTACAGAGAAAGGGAGACAGGAATTCAAACAATGGTTTACTTTAGAAAAACATGGAGAATGATTTCAACAAAAAATTGACTAGATTTATAACTCCTACCATATTTAAGTCTAAAGGCAAGTCCAACTATACACCATGCCTCCTGTAATGCTTGTATTTTTATTCTGTTTGGGTTATTTTTCTCCATCTTATTAGTATTAATAGTCAGAGTGTAGTAAGTTAGGGGTTAGTGTCAGGGATTCAATATTTCGAATGGAAAATTAGAAAATGAATCCAATGTGTATGTAAATATGTGCTACAAAAAAATGTTCCCACTCTCATCCAGAATAATGCCTTGACAGTACTTTCACCCCAACTAAAACACCATTAGAGGAGCAGAGTTAGAAAATCAGTGAATACATATCTGGAATGGAATATGCTCAGGGTTTTGAAACCTTGGAGGTGGTAGAGGAGTTTCCAAATGTAAAGGACATGGTAAACACTCCACAAACATGGAGCTCTGCTGGCCTAAAGACTTCTTGAGAAACTGCCTGTGTGGTTGGGCACTTGAAATATATGTAGTTGTCAGGAGCTTTAGCTTCCCTTGTAGTGAGACCATCAAAGCTGGGTCTGCATCTATGTGACCTGGAGAACATGGTTTCTTATTTTCCAATGAAAATGAGGAAGCAGTGCTGAATTCTCTCTTAGTAGGTAACCTGTGGACACTGGGGGCTAAGTGTGTCCCCATGTGGACTGTGTAGCCATTTGGTCATCCTGCAATTTTTGTGGTGTCTCCTGCTGCTGCACTGGAAGTTTGGTATTTGCTTCACGAAATACAAGGAGTTCAACTGTGTCACAGTGCTGGAGGGATTTCTGTCTGAGTGGTGGGTCAGGGTCTGCAGGAGAATGCACCAACCAGGCTTCTATCCCACATAGTTTTCTCCCTTGACCATAGCAACCGGTTTCTGAACATTGCCATGAAACCTCTCCATATAACAAGATGCCTTTACAAAGAAGGGTCTGCTGTCTGCACCATGTCAGTCACAAGCCATTTGGAAGCCAAAAGGAGATCCATATTGCCCCACCACATGTTTTATCACACACCTGCCCAGCACTGTTCTAGCCCCACTACTCAGCCGGCTCCAACTTACTGACATCTCTGTTCTACACCATTTTCATGAAACCCAGTCAATCAAGGCACTGTCTGGCATACTCAAGATCAGCACCAGGACATCCAAAGGTTCTCCAGTGCGACCTGGTCATGGGAATTTGAAAAAATTTATGGTATCTATCTAGCCATTTTTCAAGGATGATATTGGAGGCACTGTGGGTTTCAATATATTAAGGAACCGTTACATGGTGAGGAAGCTCATTTCAATGAAAGCTCTGCAGAACTCTCACAGGCAAGGCTTCCCAACGAGTGGCCAAAAGGTCACATGAAGCCAGGCCTATTGAGGTATACAATGTGAGGTCCATGTGATTTTTGACTCTCAACTATGGCTGCCAAGTCTTTCAGAATAAATTCATTTGGTATCCTGGCTGAGATTCCCAGTGATATGTGAAAAGCCAACCTGGGCCTAGGTCTCAGTTTCCAAGGGTGACTCTCATGCGTAGCCTCCTAAAATCCCAACACAATTCATGGCAATACTTCTCTGATGTCGGTTCTAGAACTCACTCTCTAAGAGGAATCACACCAGAGTTCAAGGCCAGGTGGACCTTGTCATTTCTTCCAACCACCACATAAATGACCACACTTAAATCCAAAACACTCCACACGGCCCTAATCTTCTTCCATATAGACACTCATCATATCCTTTGGCTGGAGTTTTCCACTAGAGGTGCAACCAAATACAGTGTTTAAAAAATGCTCCCTTGCCCCTCATTTGCCTAAAGTCACTGTGGCCTGGACACCATTCCTGTGAACCAGGAGTGATCAAATAGGCCTGCCATTAATACTTTTCCACTTCTCCTACTTGAGGTCTCTGACTGTGGGGTTTAGATTCTTTATGTGAACTGGACTCATGAGAACACCCAAGCACCTATGGGCTACCCTCTGCAGGGCCTTGAAGAAATCATTTGATCAAAGGATCCCTATTCTCACTTGATGGAGGTCAGGAACCTTACAGAGGAAGGCAAGAGGCTTCATCCACAATGACTGCAATTTTTGCCATTTTGATTTTGGATGCACACATGGTATCTTTCTTTACATCCATCAGGAGTTGAGAATCTAAGCCACAGCCTCACAGAAGGCTAAGAGGCTGATTCAGACACATATCTTTACAAAGCAATTAAGCAAAGAGCCACAGGGGATGCCCATTCTTTTCCATTTGAAAACTGTTTTCTTCAGGCTTCACAAAGTTGTGGCCTGAGGCAAAGACCTTCCTGACATTCAGGGCAAAAGAACAATAGGTAAACTAAAGGCCCAAAGCAGGGTTTCTCCACTGAGACTTTCCTGGTCACACTGTATGTAAACAGAAATCTAAGTAAGATTTGAAGACCAGAAAAGTATGAGGCCCTTGATTGGGAGACTTAGCTTTGAATTATGTCCTGCACAGATGTCTCAGATAAATTAATATACATTGGCATTGGACCTTGTACCTTGGGTGATTGAATGTCGAAGAGAACACCAATTCAAAAAAGGATAGTCAGTAGGATTTGGGAGATAGTAGGTATATTCAGAAAGAAGAGTGAGTATAGGATTTGGACCAAAAGTTATTTAGAAATTGGGTTTCAGGTAGAGAGTGAATGTAAATGTCAGCACATATGAACAGTCAGTCAAAATGATGAACCTGGGAAATTATGTAGGAAAGCATATATCAGTAGAGACTTTAGGATATCAGGCAAAGTATAAAGTGAGTGATAGGATTAGACATTTTCAACAGGGTTGAGTTTGAATATATAATCTTAGGAAGAAACACATATGTAGTCACCAATTGGATTGACATTTGAGAGCATTAGGCAACCTGGACATGGATGTTTTAGAAATACATGCTCACTATAAATTTAGGCTTTGGTACAATCAGAAGTGTGACCTTTGCATTTTGTGTCCAGAATACTACTGTGATAAAATATATATGTAGATCAGGTGACATGAATAATTTTTCCACCATTTCTGGGAGCAATATTTTGAAGGTGTATAAATGAGTATGTTGGTACAAATAGGTGTACCCTGTGTCTATGAATATATAGAGATAATGCAAGAATAGACCATACTATGAATAAATAATATAACTGGTTCCACTTTAAATAAAAGATTGAATTGATATCTGAAAATATACAGGAATTCTTATATTGATATACAATCATTCATTCCAACCAGTTATACTTCTAATGGTAATATTAGGGTTATGTTTTATCATGAAGAGTGTGTGAGTTTTGCTTCAAAAGTGATTACGGAAATCGAAAATAATGTGTTTAGAAAGAAGTCTCATGAAAAGACCAGTCAAGAAACAAGGAGGAATACATGTTTTCTGAAGCAGGAAGTTATTGAAATTGAAACAAATGCCTTTAAATTTGCTAACTTGTGGATGAAATATATATCTTATGATGGGCATCAACTGAAGAAATAGTAATGTACCAGTGTTGACTAAAAATGAACATCACAATACACATCATGTCTCATAGGAATCTACTTGCATTGATGTTAAACTGCGTCAGTTACTGTAGAAATACTAGGATTCGTATGCACCATTCACTGAAGTTAGTTTTCAGTTCTAGGAAACAAATATGTATTTCAGGTGGATGAATTTTTCTGAGAATAATCTTTTGAAAATTTGTTTATAAATCCACATAGAGTGAATATGAATGAACTTAGGGAGTGTACAATAAGAAATATATATTTCATATTTTGAAAATAAAAAGTAGCAATATATATGCCAATCAAAATTCATCATGAAATATATATCATCCACTGATCCAAAAATATTCATTTTACTGATCATGGATTTATTTATCATGTTGTTTATCTACGAAGCTCACCCATAGGTTGAATTTTCAGTTCCAACTTGGTTTAGGAGGAGTGATCTGTTATCCCAATTTGTATCTCCCCTGTCAGCCACCTCACAAGAATGTACATGTGATAACAGGTATGATTCTATATGTGCATATGAAAATACATGTGCTGAATTGGCTACAGAGAAAGGGAGAGAGGAATTCACCTATTTGTTAACTTTAAAAGCACATGGAGAACTATTTCAACAAAAAATAGATTAGATTTAATACTACTACCCTATATAATGCAAAAGGCAAGTCCAAGTATACACCATGCCTCCTCTGAACTGCTTTTATTTCTATTCTGTTTGGGTTATTTTTCTCCATCATATTTGAATTAGTAGTCAGAGTCTAGTAGGTTATGGGTTAATTTCAGGGTTCAGTATTTTTAATGGAAAATAGGAAAATAAATTCAATGTGTATGTAAATATGTGCTACATGAAAATCTTCCCACTCTCATCCAGAACAATGACTTGACTTTACCTTCGCCCCAAGTAAAACACAATTAGAGTGGAAGAGTTAGAAAATCTGTGAATACATATCTGGAATGGAATATGCTCAAGAGTTTACAACCTTGAGGGTGGTAGAGGAGTTTCCAAAAGTAAGGGACAGGGTAAATACTCCACAAACATGGAGCTCTGCTGGACTAAAGACTTCTTGAGAAACTGCCTCTGAGTTTGAGCACTTGAAATATTTGTTGTTTTCAGGAGCTTTAGATTCCTTTGTAGAGAGACCATCAAAGCTGGGTATGTATCTAAGTGACCTGGAGGACATGGTTTCTTATTTTCTAATGAACATGAGTCAGCAGTGCTGAATTCTCTCTTTGTAGGTAAACTGTGGCCTCTGGGGGCTAAGTCTGTCTCCGTGTGGACTGTGAAGTCTTTTGGTCATCCTCCACTTGTCGTGGTGTTTCTTGCTGCTGCAAGACAGCTAGAAAGACTGTTAAGAAACCATGAGCAGAACATCCAAGAAATATGGGATAACATAAAGATACCAAACTTAAGAATCATTGGGATACAGGAAGGTATAGAGGTCCAAACCAAAGGAATGAGAATTCAATTCAATGAAATAATATGGGAAAACTTCCCAGACTTGAAGAATGAGACAGAATCCCAAATCCTAGAAGCCTACAGGATGCCGAATGTGCAAAATCATAAGAGATCCGCATTTAGACATATTATAATGAAGATGCCAAACATACAGAATAAAGAGAGGATTTTAAAAGCTACAAGAGAAAGGAAGCAGATTACATTTAGCGGTAAACCAATCATTATAACAGCTGATCTTTCAACACAGACTCTGAAAGCTAGAAGATCCTGGAATAATATTTTTCCAAAACTGAAAGAAAATGGGTTTCAACCAACAATTGTGCATCCAGCGAAATTAAGCTTCAGGATGGAAGATGAAATTAAAACCTTTCATGATAAACAAAAGTTAAAAGAATTTGCAGCTAGAAAACCATCTCCTCAAAACATCCTCGGCAAAAGATGATATGAACAGGAAATGGAAAATAACAATGAAAACCAACAGTGGGAGGTAGTACAGTAAAGGGGGGAAAATAATCAAAGAAAACCAAACCATGTTTAGTAACATAAATAAACAAATATGGCTGGAAGAACAACCCATATTTCAATAATAACTGTAAAAGTTAATGGCTTAAACTCACAAATTAAGAGACACAGGCTAGTAGAATGAATCACAAAACAAGACCCAACAATATGCTGCCTACAGGAGACGCATTTGATAGGAAAAGACATACATAGACTGAAGGTGAACAGTTGAGAAAAATCATATCACTCATATGGACTTCAGAAACAAGCAGGAGTGTCCATACTCATATAAAATAAAATAGATTTCAAGCCAAAGTTAATCAAAAGGGATAAAGAGGGACACTACATACTGCTCAAGGGAACCATAGACCAACAAGACATAACAATCATAAATATATATGCCCCAAACAATGGTGCAGCTATGTTCACTAAACAAACTCTTCTCAAGTTCAAGAGTCTAATAGACCACCATACAATAATCATGGGAGACTTCAACACACCTCTCTCACTACTGGACAAATCTTCCAAACAAAAGTTGAATAAGGAAACAATAGAAATCAATAACACAATTAATAACTTGGACTTAATTGACATATATAGAATATACCACCAAACATCAAGCAGTTACACTTTTTTCTCAGTAGCACATAGATACCTCTCAAAAATACATCATATATTATGTCACAGGGTAACTCTTAGACAATATAAAGGAGTACAGATAATACCTGGCATCTTATCTGATTATAATGGAATGAAACGGAAAATCAACGGTAAAAGAAGGAAGGAAAAATCATCCATCACTTGGAGAATGAACAATAGACTACTGAATGATCAATGGGTTATGGATTACATCTAGGAGGAAAATAAAAAAAATCTTAGAGATAAATGAAAAGACAGACTGAACATATCAGAATCTAGGGGACACATTGAAAGCAGTTCTAAGAGGAAAATTCATTGCTTGGAGTACTTTCCTTAAAAAAAGAAAAAGACAACAAATAAATGATCTCATAGTTCATCTCAAAATTCTAGAAAAACATGAGCAAAACAACAGCAAAAGAAGTAGAAGGCAAGAAATTATTAAAATCAGAGCTGAAATTAATAAAATTGAAACAAAAGAAACAGTTGAAAAAAATTGACAAAACTAAAAGTTGATTCTTTGAAAAAATAAATAAAATCGACAGACCCATAGCCATGTTAAGGAAGAGAAGAAGAGAGAGAACTCAAATTACTAGCATACGGCATGAAAATGGCAATATCACAACAGACACTTCAGAAATACGGAAGATAATCAGAAATTATTTTGAATCCTCATACTCCAATAAATTAGAAGATAGTGAAGGCATCAATAAATTTCTTAAGTCATATGATCTGCCCAGATTGAGTCAGGGGGGTATAGATAACCTAAACAGACCAATATCAATTGAGGAAACAGAAGAAATCATCCAAAGACTACCAACTAAGGAAAGCCCAGGATTGGATATATAGAGAGCAGAGTTTTACAAAACCTTTAAAGAGGAACTAATACCAATAGTTTTCAAGATATTTCAGGAAATAGAAAAAGAGGGACAACTTCCAATTTTATTCTAGGAGGCCAATATTACCATGATTCCTAAACCAGACAAAGACACTTCAAAGAAACAAAACTACAGACCAATATCTCTAATGAACCTAGATGCAAAAATCCTCAATAAAATTCTGGCAAATCAGACACAAAAACATATTAAAAAATTGTGCAACATGATCAAGTAAGATTCATCCCTTGGATGCAAGGCTGGTTCAATATATGGAAATCAATAATTGTTATTCACCACATCAATAGACTTAAAAATAGAAACCATATGATCATCTCGATATATGCAGAAAAAAACATTCGACAAAGTACAGCATCCCGTTCTGTTCAAAACTCTAGAAAAACTAGGGATAACAGGAACATACCTCAATATTGTAAAAGCAATCTATGCTAAGCCTCAGGCCAGCATCATTCTGAATTGATAAAAACTGAAGGCCTTCTCTCTAAAATCTGGAACAAGATAGGGATGCCCTCTCTCAACACTTCTGTTCAACATAGTTTTCAAAACACTGGCAAAAGCAATTAGACAAATGAAAGAAATTAAAGGCATAAAAAAAGGAAAAGAAGAACTTAAATTATCACTATTTGTAGCTGACATGATTATGTACCTAGCAGACCCAAAAGGGTCTACAAAGAACCTATTAGAGCTAATAAATGAATTCAGCAAAGTGGCAGGATATAAAATCAACATGCATAAATCAAAGGAATTCCTGTATTTCAGCGACAAATCCTCTGAAATGGAAATGAGGAAACCACTCCATTCAGAATATCCTCAAAAAATAAAATACTTGGGAATCAACCTAACAAAAGAGGTAAAAGAATTACACAATGAAAACTACAGAACCCTAAAGAGAGAAATAGAAGAAGATCTTAGAAGATGAAAAAATATACCTTGTTCATGAATACGTAGAACTAACATCATCAAAATGGCGATATCACCAAAAGTTCTCTATAGGTTTAATGCAATGCCAATCAAAATCCCAATGGCATTTCTTGTAGAAATAGATAAAACAATAATGAAATTCATATGGAAAAATAAAAGACTTAGAATAGCAAAAACAACTCTAAGCTGCAAGTGTGAATCAGGCGGTATAGCGATACCATACCTCAAACTATACTACAGAGCAATACTAACAAAAAGAGTATAGTACTGATACCAAAATAGGCGGTTGAACTAATGGTACATAATAGGGGACACAGAAACAAATCCACAAAACCACAACTATCTTATATTTGATAAAGGGTCTAAAAGCATGCAATGGAGGAAGGATAGCATCTTCAACAAATAGTGCTGGGAAAACTGGAGTTGCATATGTAACAAAATGAAACTGAATCTCTTTCTCTCGCCATACACAAAAGTTAAGTCAAAATGAATCAAATAGCTTGATATCAAATCAGAGACACGGCATCTGATAGAAAAAAATCTTGGCTACGATGTACATACTGTGGGGTCAGGCTCCAAATTCCTCAATAGGACACCCATAGCACAAGATTTAATAACTAGAATGAACAAATGGGACTTACTCAAACCAAATAGATTTTTCTCAGTAACAAAAACAATAAGAGAGGTAAATAGAGAGCCTACATCCTGGGAACAAATCTTACTCCTCACACTTCAGAGAGAGCCCTAATTTTCAGAGTATACAAGGAACTCAAAAAATTAAACAATAAGAAAACGAATAATGCAATCAACAAATGGGCCAAGGACCTGAACAGACACTTCTCAGAGGAGGACATACAATCAATCAACAAGTCCATGAAAAAATGTTCACCATCTCTAGCAGTCAGAGAAATGCAAAACAAACCCACCATAAGATACCATCTTGCTCCAGTATGAGTGGCAGCCAATATGAAGTCAAACAACAACAAGTGCTGGCGAGGATGTGGGGAAAAGGGTACACCTGTACATTGCTGGTGTGACTGCAAATTGGTGCAGCCAATTTGGAAAGAAGTATGGAGATTTCTTGGAAAGATGGGAATGGAAACATCATTTGACCCAGCTATTTCCCTTCTCGGTCTATTCGCTAAAGACCTAAAAAGAGCATGGTACAGGGACACTGATAAATTGATGTTCCTAGCAGCACAATTCACAATAGGAAGACTGTGGAACCAAACTTGATGCCCTTCAAAAGATGAATGGATAAAAAAAATTGTGGCATTTATACACAATGGTGTATTACTCTGCATTAAAAAATTACAAAATAATACAATTTGCAGAGAAATGGATGGCATTAGAACAGATTATGCTAAGTGAAGAGAGCCAATGCCTAAAAAACAAATGCCAAATATTTTCTTTGATATAAGGAGAGTAACTAAGAACAGAGTTGGGAGGAAGAGCATGAGAAGAAGATTAACATTAAACAGGGGTGAGAGGTGGGAGTGAAAGGAAAGAGAAGGGAAATTGTATGGAAATGGAAGGAGACCCTCATGGTTATACAAAATTAAATACAAGAGGAAGTGAGGGAAAAGGGGAATAAAACAAGGGGAAGAAATAAATTACAGTAGGTGGTGTAGAGAGAGAAGATTGGAGGGAAGGGGATGGGAGATAGTAGATAGGAAAGACAACAGAATACAACAGACACTATAGAAATATGTAAAACAGTGGATGTGTAACTGATGGGATGCTGCAATCTGTATACGGGGAAAAATGGAAGTTCATAACCCACTTGAATCAAAGTGTGAACTATGATATGTCAAAAACTATGCAATGCTTTGAAGATCCAACAATAAAAATTAAAGGAAAAAAAACTCATGGAAAACTATTTCAATAAAAATTGACTAGATTTATAACACCTACACTATATCATGCAAAATGAAAGTCCAACTATACACCATGCCTCCTCTGAACTTCTTGTATTTCTATTCTGTTTGGGTTATTTTTCTCCATCATATTAGTAATAGTAGTCTGAGTCTAGTAGGGTATGCGTTAGTGTCAGAGATTCAGTATTTCGAATGGAAAATAGGAAAATGAATCCAATGTGTATGCAAACATGTGCTACATGAAAATCTTCCCACTCTCATCCACAACAATGCCTTCATGTCACCTTCGCCCCAAATAAGAAACAATTAGAGGAGAAGAGTTAGAAATTCTGTGAATATATATCTGGAATAGAAAATGCTCAGGAGTTCACAAACTTGGATGTAGTAGAGGAATCTTCCAAAGTAAGGGACAGGGTAAACACTCCAGAAATATGGAGGTCTGCTGGCCTAAAAAAATTCTTGAGAAACTGCCTCTGAGGATGGGCACTTGAAATATATGTTGTTGTCAGGAGCTTTAGCTTCCTTTGTATAGAGACCACCAAAGCTGGGTCTGCATCTCTGTTTCCTGGAGGACATTCTTTCTTATTTTCCAATGCACATGAGGCAGCAGTGCTGAATTCTCACTTTGTAGGTAAACTGTGGCCACAGGGGGCTAAGTGTCTCCCCGTGTGGACAGTGAAGCTTTTTGGTCATCCTCAACTTTTCGTGGTTTTTTCCTGCTGCTGCACTGGGAGTTTGGTATTTACTTTATGAAATACAAGGAGTTCAACTGGGACACAGTGCTGGAGGGAGTTCTGTCACGTGTGGTTTTTCAGGGTCTGCAAGAGAATGCAGCAATCAGGCTTCATTCCCACATAGCTTGCCCCCTTGTCCATAGCAACCTGATTCTGCACATTGCCCTGAAAACTATCCATATAACAAGATGCCTTTCATACAAGGGTATCCTCAATGCACCGTGTCAGTGTCAATCCATTTGGAAATCAATGGCAAATCCACATGGCCCCACCACAGATGATTTATCACACACCTGCACACCACAGCTTTGGCCCCACTACTCAGTAGGGTCCAACTTACTGGCAACTCTGTTCTACACAGTTTTCTTTAAACCCATTTAATCAAGGCACTGTCTGGTACACCACAAACTCACACCCACACCCACAATGGCACCTCCTTCCCCCAAGTAGGACTGTGACTATCTGGAGTGTCCTCTGACTGGTGGGCCATAATATTTTCCCCCAGAAATGGCCTGTCCTGTCTCAGATCTGGTCTCCTTTGCCAACTCTGTGAAACTGTGAGGAGTCAGCGGTTAGCCACTACCTGAAATCTCAGGAAAAGACCCTCTTCAGAGCTCTACTGGCATTTTGCAATCCTCACATCAGTAGTTACCAAGAAGGTCTGACTCTGTACTTTGTAAATCCAAACAAGTGAGCCCACTGGGACTGGTACTGCTACTGGCTCTGGGTACCTGGCTTCATGGATCCCAAGTTCATAGAGTTCCGTCACCAAGGAAGTTAGGTAGATCACTTCCTTCAGGAACTGAATGAGGTCGATGCCTTGGCAACCACTTTGTCCTAACAGTTGCTTCCATGGGTCCCATGAGATGGAGCCTGCCCCTACTTCCTGTGACAATTTGACTACTTTGAATGGAATATCAACAATAGGCACCTGGGAACAGCTGTACATGCAGGCCTGGTTTGGTCAATTTTCTCTATATTAAGAAGAGAGAGGCTGATTCAGACACATCCCTTCGTCCTCTCCAGGTTGTTTGCCATGGAAAATAGCTTTTGCTCTCTCAGGTCCTTCATAGCTGCCTACATCTTCTCCAGGGATCATTTCTGCATGGAACTTTGAGGTTCTCAGTAGTTTGAACATAACCTACATTCCTTTATTGTAAGGCGAACTCTGTCCCTGCTCTTTTGTAATGTTAGATTGAAGCAACAGTACAGAACTCAATAACACAATTAATAACATAGACTTAATTGACATATACAGAATAAATCACCCAACATCAATCAGTTACACTTTTTTATCAGCAGCACATGGATTCTTCTCAAAATAGATCATATATTACGTCACAGGGCAAATCTTAAACAATATAAAGAAGTAAAGATAATACCATGCATCTCATCCCATCATAATGGAATGAAACTGAAAATCAATGATAAAAGAAGTAAAGAAAAATCATGCATCATTTGGAGAATGAACAATAGGTTACTGAATGATCAATGGGTTTTAGAAGACATCAAGGAGGAAATTAAAAAATTCTTAGAGATAAATGAAAACACAGACACAACATATCAAAATCTATGGGACACATTGAAAGCAGTTCTAAGACGAAATTTCATTGCTTGGAATTCATTCCTTAAAAAAGAAAAAAAACCAACAAATAAATGATCTCATACTTCATCTCAAAACCCTAGAAAAAGAAGAAGAAAACAACAGAAGGCAAGAAATAATTAAAACCAGAGCTGAAATTAATGAAACCGAAACAAAAGAAACAATTGAAAAAATTGACAAAACTTAACGTTGGTTCTTTCAAAAAAAAAAATCGACAGAACCTTAGACATTTTAATGAAGAGAAGAAGAGAGAAAACTCAAATTACTAGCATACGGGATGAAAAAGGCAATATCACAACAGACACTTCAGAAATACGGAAGATAATCAGAAATTATTTTGAATCCTTATACTACAATAAAATAGAAGATAGTGAAGGCATCGATAAATTTCTTAAGTAATCTGATCTGCCCAGATTGAGTCAGGAGGATATAGACAACCTAAACAGACCAATATCAATTGAGGAAATAGAAGAAACCATCCAAAGACTATCAACTAAGTAAAGCCCAGGACTGGATGTGTATACAGCGGAGTGTTAAAAAACATTTAAAGAGGAATTAATACCAATACTTTTCAAGCTATTTTAGGAAATAGAAAAAGAGGGAGAACTTCCAAATTCATTCTACGAGGCCAACATCACCCTGATTCCTAAACCAGAGAAACTCACTATAAAGTAACAAAACTACAGACCAATATCTCTAATGAACCTAGGTGCAAAAATCCTCAATAAAATTCTGGTGAATCGGATACGAAAACATATCAAAAAAATTGTGCACCATAAGCAAGTAGGATTCATCCCTGGGATGCAAGGCTGGTTCAATATACAGAAATCAATAAATGTTATTTCCCAATCAATAGACTTAAAAATAAGAACTATATGATCATCTCGATAGATGCAGAAAAAGCATTCAACAAAGTACAGCATCCCTTTATGTTCAAAACTCTAGAAAAACTAGGGATAACAGGAACCTACCTCAATACTTTAAATGCAATCTATGCTAAGTTTCAGGCTAGCATCATTTTGAATGGATAAAAATTGAAGGCATTCCCTCTAAAATCTTGAACCAGACAGGGATGCCCTCTCTCACCATTTCTGTTCAACATAGTTCTGGAAACACTGGCCAGAGCAATTAGACAGACAAAAGAAATTAAAGGCATAAAAATAGGAAAAGAAAAACTTAAATTATCACTATTTTCAGATGACATGATTCTATACCTAGCACACCCAAAAGGGTCTACGAAGAAACTATTAGATAATAAATGAATTCACCAAAGTGGCAGGATGTAAAATCAACATGCACAAATCAAAGGCATTCCTGTATATCAGCAAAAAATTGTCTGAAATGGAAATGAGGACAACCACTCCATTTACAATATCCTCAGAAAAAATAAAATACTTGGGAATCAAACTAACAAAAGAGGTGAAAAACTTATACAATGAAAACTACAGAACCCAAAAGAGAGAAATAGAAGAAGATTTTAGAAGATGGAAAAATATACCTTGTTCATGGATAGGCAGAACTAACATCATCAAAATGGCGATATTACCAAAAGTTCTCTATAGGTTTAATGCAATGCCAATCAAAATCCCAACGGCATTTCATGTAGAAATAGAGAAAGCAATCATGAAATTCATATGGAAAAATAAAAGACCCAGAATAGCAAAAACAATGCTAAGCAGAAAGTGTGAATCAGGCGGTATATCGATACCACACATCAAACTATACTACAGAGCAATAGGAACACAAAGAGCATGGTACTGGTACCAAAACAGGCAGGTGGACCAATGGTACAGAATAGAGGACACAGAAACCAATCCAAAAAACTACATACTATCTTATATTTGATAAAGGGGCTAAAAGCATGCAATGGAGGAAGGATAGCATCTTCAACAAATGGTGCTGGGAAAACTGGAAATTCATATTAAAAAAAATGAAACTGAATCCCTTCCTCTCGCCGTGCACAAAAGTTAACAAAAAATGGATCAAGGAGCTTGATATCAAATCAGAGACACGGCGTCTGATAGAAGAAAATGTAGGCTACGATCTACATACTGTGGGGTTGGGCTCTAAATTCCTCAATAGGACATCCATAGCACAAGAGTTAATAACAAGAATAAAGAAATGGGACTTAATCAAACTTAATTTTTTTTCTCAGCAAAAGAAAGAATAAGAGAGGTAAATAGGGAGCCTACATCCTGGGAACAAATCATTACTCTTCACCCTTCAGATAGAGCCCTAATATCCAGAGTATACAAAGAACTCAAAAAATTAGACAATAAGATAACAAATAACCCAATCAACAAATGGCCCAAGGACCTGAACAGACACTTCATATAGGAGGAATACAATCAATCAAAAAGTACATGAAAAAATGCTCACCATCTCTAGCAGTCAGAGAAATGCAAATCAAAACCTCCATAAGATACCATCTCACTCCAGTAAGATTGGCAGCCATTATGAAGTCAAACATCAACAGTGCTTGCGAGGATGTGTGTAAATGGGTACACATGTACATTTCTGGTGGGGCTGCAAATTGGTGCAGCCAATTTTGAAAGCGGTATGGAGATTTCATGGAAAGCTTTAAATGGAAGCACCATTTGACCCAGCTACTACTCTTCTCGGTCTATTTCATAAAGACCTAAAAAGAGCATGGTACATGGACACTGCTACATTGATGTTCATAGCAGCACAATTCACAATAGCAAGAGTGTGGAACCAACCTAGATGCCCTTCAATAGACGAATGGTTAAAAAATGTGGCATTAATACACAATGGAGTTTTACTCTGCATTAAAAAATGACAAAATCATAGAATTTGCAGGGAAATGAATGGCATTAGAGCAGATTATGCTAAGTGAAGGTAGCCAATCCCTAAAAAACAAATGCCAAATGTCTTCTTTGATATAAGGAGAGTAACTAAGAACAGAGTAGGGATGAAGAGCATGAGAAGAAGATTAACATTAAATAGGGATGAGAGGTAGGAGGGAAAGGGAGAGAGAAGGAAAATTGCATGGAAATGGAAGAAATCCCTCAGGGTTATACAAAATTACGGAGAAGAGGAAGTGAGGGGAAAGGGAAAAATACAAGGGGGAAAAATAAATTACAGTAGAGGGGGTAGAGAGAAAAGATGGGAGGGAAGGGGAGGGGAGCGGGCATAGTAGAGGATAGGAAAGGCAGCAAAATACAACAGACACTAGTATGGCAATATGTAAATCAATGAATGCTTAACTGATATGATTTTGCAAACTGTATAGGGGATAAAAATGGGAGTTCATAACCCACTTGAATCAAAGTGTGAAATATGATATATCAAGAACTATATAATGTTTTGAACAACAAACAACAAAAGTTAAAATAAAAACACATGGAGAACTATTTCAACAAAAAATTGACTAGATTTATAACTCCAATTCTACATAAAGCAAAAGGCAAGTCCAATTATACACCATGCCTCCTCTAAAATGCTTGTAGGTTTATTCATTTTGGGTTATTTTTCTAAATTATATTAGGATTAGGAATCAGAATATAGAGTCTAGTAGGGTATGGGTTAGTGTCAGTGATTCAGTATTTTGAATGAAAATTAGGAAAATGAATCCAATGTTTATGCAAATATGTGCTAAAAATAATCTTCCCACTCTCATCAAGAACAATGCCTTGACATTACCTTCGCCCCAAGTTAGACACAATTAGAGGAGAAGAGTTAGAAAATCTATGAATACTTATCTGGAATGGAATATGCTCAGGAGTTCACAACTTTGGCGGTGGTAGAAGAGTTTCCAAAAGTAAGCGACAGGGTAAACACTTCAAAAACATGGTGCTCTGCTGACCGAAAGACTTATTAGAAACTGCCTCTGAGTTTGGGCACTGGAAATATATGTTGTAGTCAGGAGCTTTAGCTTCCTTTGCAGTGAGACCATCAAAGCTGGGTCTGCATCTATGTAACCTGGAGCACATCTTTTCTTATTCTTTAAAGAACATGAGGCAGTAGTGCAGAATTTTCTCTTTGTATGTAAACTGCGGCCAATGGGGGCTAAGTGTCTTCCTGGGTGGACTCTGAAGCCATGTGGTCATCCTCCATTTTTCATGGTCTTTTTAGCTGATGCAATGGGAGTTTGGTGTTTGCTTCACGAAATACAAGGAGTTCAAATGGGACACAGTGCTGGAGGGAGTTCTGTCATGTGTAGTGGGTCAGGGTCTGCTAGGAGAATGCACCAACCAGTCTTCTATCCAACATAGACTTCCCCCTTGTCCCTAGCAACTTGATTCTGAACATTGCCCTGAAACCTCTCCATGTAACAAGATGCCTTTACATACAAGGGTCTGCTGGCTGCACCATGTCAGTCATAAGCCATTTGGAAGCCAATGGCAGATCCACATGACACCAACACAGATGTTTAATCACACACCTGCCCACCACTGTTCTAGGCCCACTACTCAGCAAATTCCAACTTACTGGCATCTCTGTTCTACACCATTTTCATGAAACCCAGTGATTCAAGGCACTGTCTGGTACACTCATGATCAGCAACAGGACATCCAAAGGTTGTCCAGTGCCACCTGGTCATGGGAGTTTCAAAAATTTCATGGTATTTATCTAGCAATTTTTCAAGTATCAAGTTGGATGCACTGGTTTTTCAATTCATTCAGGAACCATTAAATGGTGAGGAAGCTGATTTCAATGAAAGCTCTGGAGAACTCTAAAAGGCAACGCTTCCCAACGAGTGGCCAAAATGTCACATGAAGCCAGACCCATTGATGTCTACTCAATGTGAGTTCCATATGTGTTTTGACTCTTAACTATGGTTGCCAAGTCTTTCAGAATAAAATCGTGTTATATCCTGGTGGAGATTCCCAGTGCACTGTGAAAAGACACCCTGAGACTAGATCTCAGTTTCCAAGGGCGACTCTCATGCGTGGCCTCCTAAAATCCCACCACAATTCATGGCAATACTTCCCTGAAGTCAGTTCCAGATCTCAGTCTCTAAGGGGAATCACACCAGAGTTCAGGTCCAGGTGGACCCAGTCATCTCTTCCAAACAACACACAAATGACCACAATTAAAACCAAAACACTGCCACATGGCCCTCATCATCTTCCATATAGACACTCATCGTAAACTCTGGATGGAGTTTTCCATGAGGGGCGAAGCCCAAGACAGTGTCCAAAATAAACTCCCTTGCCCCTCATTTGCCTAAAGTCAGGGTGACCTGGACACCCTTCCTGTGAACCAGGAGTGATCAAATAGGCCTGCCATTAATACTGTTCTTATTCTCCAATTAAATCCTACTGATTGTAAGGTGTAAATTCTTTATGTGATTTGGAGGCAATAGAAAACCCAAGCACACATGGGATCTTTCTTTAGATCTATCATGTTCTGAGAATCAAAGCCCCAACCTCACACAGGACCAAAATGCTGATTCAGACACATCTCTTTCCAAAGCAATTAAGCAAAGATCCACAGGTGATGCCCATTCATTTCCATTTGTAAAATGTTTTCTTCAGGCTTCAGAAAGGGGTGGCCTGAGGCAAATACCTTCCTGACATTCAGGGGAACAGAACCATAGGTAAGCAAATGGCCCAAAGCAAGGTTTTTCCACTGAGACTTTACTGGTTACACTGATATCTGAGTTTTCTGAGATGTTCCCATTCCCTTCAGCTATCCATTACATGGACATGTCACAGATTTTGGAGGTGGTACATATCTTGGCCACAAAACCATGAGCCAATTCTGGAGAGAGGCCAGAAATCAAGATGTGAACAGGACCTTAGGAAGATAGTAGGTGTTGCCCATCCATAAGGCAAGCCACAGTCCATTTATAAAGTGGGCAGGATGAATGCTGGGAAGCTTCCAACTAGACAGGAAACCTCCATTGATGCATTCTCTTTTCTAAAGACAACAACCACAAACACAGTGGATACACAGACATAGAAACACTCGCCTTGCCAAACGACTTCCTAGAAACAGTCAACTCCAAACCATACAAACCACCATTCCTACCTATTTTCAAAACGTGAGACAAAACCACAAACTCACATCCACATCCACAAAAGCACCTCCTTCCCCCAAGTAGGTCTGTGACTATCTGGAGTGTCCTCTGACTGGTGGGCCATAGTATGTTCCCCCAAAATGGCCTGTCCTGTCTCAGATCTGTTCTCCTTGGCCCTCTCTACGAAGTTGTCAGCAGGCAGCATTGAGCCACTACCTGCTATCTCGGGAAAGGCCCCTTTTCTGAGCTCTACTGGCATTTGGCCATCCTCATATCATTAGGTACCAAGAAAGACTGACTCTGTCCTTGGTAAATCCAAACAAGTTCGACCCTGGGACTGGGACTAGAACTGGCTCTGGTGCCTGGCTTCTTTGATCCCAATTTCAGAGAGTTCCATCACCAACGAAGTTAGGTAGGTCACCTCTTTCAGGAACTGAATGAGATCACTGCCTTGGCGACCACTTTGTCCTAACAGTTGCTTTCATGGGTCTCATGAGATGGAGGCTGCCCCTACTTCCTGTGACACTTTGACAAGTTTGAATGGTATATCAACAATGGCCACCCGGGAACACCTCTCCACGCAGGTCTGGTTTGGTCCATCTTCTCTACATTAAGAAGAGAGAGGCTGATTCATACACATCCCTTTGTTATCACAAGGTGTTTGCCATGGAAGATGGCTTTTGCTCTCTCAGGTCCTTCATAGCTGCCTACATCTTCTCCAGGGATCATTTCTGCATGGAAATTTGAGTTTCTCAGCAGGTGTAAGATCCCCTACATTCCTGTATTGTAAGACGAACTCTGTCCCTGCTCTTTTGTAATGTTAGATTGAGGCAACAGTGTATGGTTAGGGATAATAACAGGATCGATTTGGTTTAGGAATCATTCTGCGGGATGAATAATGGTATTGGGAACCTGCAATATTTATTTATAGGAATACAGAGGTGAAATATAAGTATGTAAACAGAAATCTAGGTGAGATTTGAAGCTCAGAAGTGCATTGGGCAATTGATTGCGATACATAGCTTTAAATTACGTTCTGCACACATGTCTCAGATAAATCAATATACAATGCCATAGGACTGGTACCTTGGATGATTGAATGTAGAGGAGAACATCCACTCAAACAGGGATAATCAATAGGATCAGGAAGATAGTCGGTAGATTTCAGAACAAGGGTGAATTTAGTATTTGTACCTAAAGTTCTTTAGTAATTGGGTTTTGGTTAGAGAGTGAATATCAATGTCAGCACATGTGAAGGGTCAGTCACAATGATGAACTGGGGAAAATATGTAGGAAAGCCAATATCAATAGAGACATTAGGAAATCAGGCAAAGTATAAAGTGAGTGATAGTATTAGACATTTTCAACAGTTTTGAGGTTGAATATATTAGGAAGAAACAAATATGTAGTCACCGATAGGATTGACATTTGAGAGCGTTATGTAAGCTGGACATGGATGTTTTTAGTAATCCATGTTCAGTTTCCATTTAGGCTTTGGTACAATCACACATGTGAATTTTGCATTTTGCGTCCAGAATATTACTGTGATAACATGCATATTTAGATCAGGTGACATGAGTATTTCTTCCTCCATTACTGGAAGCAATATTTTGAAAACGTATAAATTAGTATTGGGGGTACAAAGGGGTGTACCCTGTGTCTATGAATATAGAGATAATGCATGAATAGACCATACTGTGAATAAATAATATAACTGGTTCCACTTTAAATCATGGTTTGAATTGAAATCAGAAAATATATAAGAAATTTTATATTGATATACAATCATTCATTCCAACCAGTTATACATCTAATTGTGAAATTATAGTTATGGTTTATCATGAGGATGTGTGAGTTTTGCTTCAACAATTATAAAGAAAATCGGAAATAATATGTTTGGAAAGAAGTCTCACGAATAGACCAGTTAAGAAACCTGGAGTAATACATGTGTTCTGAAGCAGGAAGTGATTGAAAGTGAAACAAATGCCTATAAATTTGCTAACTTCTGCAAGAAATATATACCCTCTGATGTGCATAAACTGAAGAAATAGTAATGTAGCAGTGTTGAATAAAAATGAACGTCAAAATACAAATCATGTCCCATAAGACTCTACTTGCATTGCTGTTAAACTGGAGCAGTTACTGTAGAAATATTAGGACAATGCCACAGTCTTGCTGGGCACAATCAGGAGCCACTTGTCATAAGAAACTAACTTTATTTTTAAAACCACACACGCCAAACAAAACAGCCTCTCAGGATAAACCCTCAGAGCCCCAACTGCCACCACTGGCATCCCAAAAGCCTCTTCCTCCCACACAAGCCTCTCTCCACCTCCCACAATCCTCCTGCTCTTGAGGCCGATTGGCTGGGTCATGTGGGCAGAGCCAAAAAAGTCCCCCAATGAGCAACTCCGTGGTCTGAAAGGGCAGGGAAACAGCCCAATGAGCATCACCGCAGAGGAGCCAATCAGCTAGGTGTTGCTGGGGCCGCTGTGATCCAATCATCAGCTGACAGTCTGAAAGGGCGGGAAACATTTCAATGAGCATCTCCATTGAGCATCACCGCAGAGGAGCCAATCAGCTAGATGTTGCTGGGGCCGCTGTGAGCCAATCATCAGCCAGCAGCTGGAAGTATGCTGGCTTCTGTAATTTTGCTGGGGCCCCTTCAGATGTGGCTCTCAACATCTCCCCCTCTCTGTTTAAACAACACACATGTGGCTTAGGGACAGTGCCTGCCTTAGGTTGTACAACAGTACATATGGTCCTTACCCGTTAAGTTGGTACCATTGCAATTGGATCTTACCAGTCACTGACTACCAGTCCAGTATACAGCAACACCTTTGGCGAGGTCTTTGTACCACCGGGGGGTGGTGAGGTTCTTTGCCTCACCTCTAATGGCCCCCAAACATTAGCTGGATGATAATGACACAAAGAAGAGAGGAAGATACATCAAGCCAATTGACGGCTCCTTTTGGAAAAATTGTGCCACCGATGACATCATCAGCAAATATACCCGAACACTACCACAAGTCGCTGCACAAACAGATAGTTTACAATGCATACAGGTGAGTTCTCAATGTGTCTAGGCAAGTTCTGCAAGCATTTCAGTGATGGCTATTGCAGAAGCTGTAGATTGGTTTTAACTTTGATTTCACCAGCACTGGGATGAAGATAGGAATTCTGGCAATAATGGCTAAAGAAAAATTATGTAACATTCCAGAAGGCACTGAAAGAAAACAATTTTCTTAACTATTTAAATTGTCTTGAAGATAATTATTAAATATAATGAAAAGGAAAGGTGAAAGAAAGGAAACAGATCTGTTAAACTCCTTTTTTTCACATTTTAAAACAAACCTCAACAGCTCTTTACCCAATTTAAATTAAACCATTTAAATAATGTGAATAAAAAAATTTGTATCCATTTTTTTTATGAGCGCTCATCATATATGATATATGGACATACGAACATTCAAACATATAACACAAAACACAAGTGTGCACACATAATATAATACATACAACACATAACCTAATAGTAAAGGCCTTATAACTTTTTACACGTGAAATCTCCATTGCAATGTTCAAAAACTCTTTTCTCAAAAAATAGAACTGATCAGTAAAACATTAAACAAGGTCTGTATGAGCTCAAAAAACAAAATAGAATATGGGAAAGGGCAATAATAAAATAGATAATGAAAAAAGCATCCTTGTTCTATCTCAGATGTAAGGATAGCCAAACTGGAATTTTGGATATCAGCTGATATGGACTTGAGTCAAACCATCTTCTTTTTGGATGTGCCCTGATATGTCTTATAAAGAATGGATCTTTTCTGTCCCAGATTAGACTTTGTATATTGGAAAGCAAAGAGAAAACAGTAGAGAAAGGAGAAATCTTACCAGCATCTTCAAGGGATACTATAGCATTAACTATATACTGACTATTGGAAAATAAATTAAAAACAGAATATTTAAATATCTCAAAAGCTTGTAATACTGCATTAAGCTCTACCTTTTGAGCTGATTGTTTGGGTACTAAAAATGTATAAGTTTTATCAGGTATAACTATTGCTGCTGTACCATTATTTGATACATCAGTGAATATATTTGGAGCATTCATGATAAGTGTTTTTCTTCTCAATTTTGGAAAAATTACAGGATGCGATGACCAAAAAGACAATAAAGGGTTAGATGGTAAGTGGTTATCAAATGAAACATTAGATTGGACCATGATTATTGCCCAAGTATTTAACTCATTTGCTAACTCATCAATTTGATTCAGAATATATGGAGTAAAAATTTTATTGGAAGAAATTCCAAACACTCCCTTTGCTGCTTTAATTCCTTTGAGTATTAATTATCCTAAAGCCTCAGGATACCTAGTAAGAATAGTGTTAGGAGAACAAGATAAATGTATCCATAATTATGGACCTTCTTGTCAAAATACTCCTGTAGGAATATTTTTTTGTTGGTAGTACAATAAATAATAAAGGCAAACTTATATCAATTCTATCCAAATGCATATTTTCCATATATGTTTCATTGATTTTTAATGCCTTTCTTGCTTCAGGCGTTAACATGCGGGGTGAATTTTTATCTGATAGACCTTTTAGGATATCAAATAAAGGTCCCAACTCTCCTGTTGGTATACCTAGATAAGGCCTTATCCAATTTATGTCTCCTAATAACTTTTGAAAGTCGTTATGTGATTTGAGTTGATCTACTCGTATTTGAATTTTTGGTGGACTGACCATGGTTGAGGATAATAGAACTCCTAAATAATTAATTGGAAAATTTAATTGTACTTTATCTATTGCTATCTCTAGATTATAATTTTTAATAAGTTTGTAAGTGTGGCATAACTTTCTAGCATTGTGTTTTTAGCTTTGTGTGCTAATAATACATTATCCATATAGTGAAATATTTGTAGTTCAGAAATTTGATTTCTAAGTGGCTGGATTACTTTGTTAACATAAATTTGACACATAGTTGGGCTGTTAGCCATTTCTTGAGGGAGTACTTTCCATTCATATCTCTGATCAGGACCTTCATGATTCAGTGCAGGGATAGTAAAAGCAAAACCTGGACTATCCTCAGGATGAATTATAATTGAAAAAAAAAATCTTTAATATCTACAACTAAAACATACCAGGTTATTGGCAAAGCAGACAATTGAGGAGTCCCTGTTTGAGCAGGTCCCATAATAACCATCTCATTATTAATGGCTCTAAAATCTTGCAGTAGTCTCCATTTACCAGATTTCTTTTTGATGACATAAATGGGAGTATTTTGGGGATATACAGTCGGTTGTATATGTCCTTCTGCTAATTGTTGTTTTACCAGGTCATGGACTGCTTGTATCTTTTCTTTAGTCAGGGGCCACTGAGGAACCCATACTGTCTTTCTAATTTCCAGGTAATTTTTATTGTCTCAGTGGCCCTTTCTGAAAATCCAACCCATGTCTGTCTGTTCCTTGATCTATTTGTATTGGTGCTGCTATGCCTTATTCTTGTTTTTCTAATCTTTTTCCTTTCCTTAAACCTTGTCTAGTCATAATAGTGGCTGCATTTTTGTTGATGTTATTTGTTAATGTCAAAACTAATTGATCTAGGACATCTCGTCCCCATAAATTTATGGGAATATGATCCAATACATATGGCTGTATGGTTCCTTCACATCCTTCAGGATCCTTCCTATCTAATACCATTGCACTTCTATGAGGATTAGTCGCCACTCATAGGCCTCGAAGCGTTTGAGTGGCTTGATGTAATGGCCAATGTTTTTGCCATTCTTGACGAGAGATGATGCTGATGTCTGCACCTGTATCCAGTAGCCCATTAAATTCATGCCCATGAATATTTAGTTTTAGCATGGGGCGAGAATCTAAATTTAAAGAAAGCATAGCCAAATCTACACCTGTGGAGCCTAATCCCTTGGAAGATCTTTCTACAGTATGACTGGAAAATTTATCATGTAGACTGGGTATTATTAGTTACTGTGCTATTCTATCTCCTGGTGAGATTACTGATATATCCTTTGGAGAACTGGCTATAATTTTTATTTCACCTTCATAATCGGGATCAATCACCCCAGGACTTATCATAAGTTCTTTTAGAGTAGAAGAGCTGCATCCCAATAATAAGCCTATGGTCCCTTTGGGAAGAGGTCCTTTTACCCCTGTGGGAATGATTTGAACTCCCATCTCTGGAGTTAGTACTGATCTGGCAGAGGCGCAGATGTCCAACCCTGTGCTCCCTCTGGTTTGTCTGATGAGGGATCTGATGGACAATGTGTCCTGGGCACTACTCTGATGAAGTTGCTGGGTTCCTCCAGTGCTCTGTATATTTGTGGTTTTGGGCCCCGGAACATTGGAACCCCCTGTCCATTTTTTGGCAATTGAGCCCAATGCCTTTCTCCATGATATCGTGGATAAACACCTAGTCCTTGTTCATTTTTTGATAATTGAGTACCCTCTATGGTGGTTTGAGAACAGCATTCATTAGCCCAATGTCTCCCTCTATGGCATTGTGGCCAAATACCTGGTATTCTACTCCTTTGATACCTAATTTTGTTAAACCCTCTTCCTATGGGCAAATTCCTTTTAAAATGTCCTGTTTCTTCACATTTGTAGCATGTTCTTGGTCTGGCATCTAAAGCCTGTTTTACTGCAGCTGCCACAATTTGCCCTTGTTCATTAATGTCTCTGGCAACTAAAGCCTGTTTTACTGCAGCTGCCATGACTTGCTCTTGTTCATTAATGTCTCTACATTATTAAATAAGTGTGTTTAAATCTTCATGTTTCCATGGTCTAATGATATCTCTGCAACAACGATTCGCTTGCTCATAAGCCAGTTGTTTTAGTAATGGCATTCCTTGTTCTGTATTCCCAAAAACTCTGGTAGCTCTTTGAATAAGCCTATCTACAAATTCAGCACAAGGTTCATTAGCTCCTTGTATTACCTTAGATAATTGACCTTGTAAACCTCCATGTTCTTGTAAAGTCTTCCATGCCTTAATTGCATCTACAGCAATTTGTGCACATACACCATGATCATATGCAATTTGTTGCTGCTGATCTTCATAAGGTCCCTTTCCTAACAACATATCTAGATTTCTCTGAGGATAACCAGCTCCTGCATTTCGCCTAGCTGTCTCCTTGCAACATTCCTCATTGGCAACCTTCCATAACATGTATTGTCCTCCATTTAGCCCAACATTACACATATTAGCCCAATCCGCTGGCTTCATGTTCAAGTTTTTAATGGATTCGACCATGATTACAGTGAAGGGTGCTTAAGGACGATAGGTTGTTACAGCCTCTTTTAGCTGCTTCACTGTTTTGAAATTTAAAGCATGGTAAACATGCTGCCCTCCTCCCTCAAATACAAGGCATGTTAATATTTGAGATCTTGTCTCAGGATCCCAACTATCAACTGCGGGAGTTGGGGGCCTCCCAGCATATGAAGGTGGCCTTGTTAGTTGGACACTTATGTCATCTGGTGATAGAAAGGTGTTAGTAGCAGTCTCCTGTAGAGGTGGTGCTGTTGGTTGGACACTTACACCCTCTGGTGATAGAAAGATGTTAGTAGCAGTCTCCTGTTGTAAATTTCCCCTGATGGTTTTTACTGTTTTACACTTTCTTTCTCTGTCTAACTAGCTTTAGAGGCCTTCTCTTTTACTTGAATTTTTTCCTCTGTCTGACTAGTTCGAGAGACGTTCTCTTTTACTTGAATAGTTTCCTCTATCTGACTAGCTCGAGAGACCTTCTCTTTTACTTGAATTTTTTCCTCTGTCTGACTAACTTGAGACACCTTCTGTTTTACTTGAATCAATATGTCTTCTCCTCCTTCCTCTACCATTGACTGAACTGAAGGCTTTGGACTAAGCAAACAAGATATGAATGTCCACAATGGCAATATGCCAACTGGCAGAGTCCCTGAGTTTTTCTTTTCTATTCTTTTTAAATCTGCACCATGATGGTTCCATTGTGATATATTTAACAACTCCTCCTTAAAAAGCCATGGTCTACATTTTTGTATTGTATCAACAATTGCCATGACTGCTCTTGATTTTACTGGGATGCCTCCTTCCTCTAACAATTTACTTAACACTTTTTTGGTTTGTTTTTTACTAATTTTTGATCCCATATTTCTACTATAATACAAACCAACAAGATAACACCAAACAAAAAAGAGATAGAATGAAATAAAAATGGAACAACAAAAAAATATTATAGCCTTTCTCCCTATCTGTTCCTCAGACACAAATAATTTTTCCTCAGATGTGAGCGGTTTTTCTTCCATCTCACTCATCTCCAGGGACAGGCAACTTAAAACAAAAGAGGAATCATAAAATGGCTACCCATCCTCTCGCCCTACCCTCATGAGCGAGCAGTTTACCTTATCAGTTACCCTCAGTCGCTCCCCATGCGAGCCACCAAATGCCGCAGTCTGGCTGGGCACAATCAGGATCCACTTATCAAAAGAAACTAACTTTATTTTTAGAACCACACACGCCAAGCAAAACATCCTCTCAGGAAAAAATCCTCAGAACCCCAACTCCCAACACTGGCTTCCCAAAAGCCTCTCCCTCCCACACAAGCCTCTATCCACTTCTCACAATCCTCCTGCTCTTGAGGCAGATTGGCTGGGTCACGTGGGCAGAGCCAAAAAAGTCCCCAAATGAGCAGCTCCATGGTCTGAATGGGCAGGGAAACAGCCCAATGAACCTCACCGCAGAGGAGCCAATCAGCTAGATGTTGCTGGGGCTGCTGTGAGCCAATCATAAGCTGGAAGTCTGAAAGGCAAGGAAACATCTCAATGAGCATCTCCAATGAGCATCACCACAGAGGAGCCAATCAGCTAGAAGTTGCTGGGGCCGCTGTGAGCCAATCATCAGCCGGAAGGTGAAAGTTTGCTGGCAGCTGGAAGTTTGCTGTGGCCCCTTCGGCTGTGACAATCAACAGGATATGTATGCACCATTCACTGAAGTTAGTTTTCAGTACTAGAAAACAAATATGAATTTCAGGTGGATGAATATTTCTGAAAATAATCTTGTGAAATGTTGATTATAAATCCACATACTTGAACATGAATGAATTTAGGGAGTGTAAATAAGACACATATATTTTATATTTTGAAAAATCTGGAGAGTGTGTGTGTGTGTGTATACACACACACACACACACACACAAATTTTAAAATGTAGCAACATATATGCCAATCGAAATTCACCATGAAATATACATCATTCACAGATCCAAAAATATTCAATTTACTTAACAGGAATTTATGTATAATGTTGTTCTCCTAGGAAGCTCACCCATAGGTTCAATTTTCAGTTCCAACAGCATCTAGGAGGAGTGATCTCTTCTCAAAATTTGTATCTGCCAAGTCAGCTACAGCACAAAAATATACACGTGATAAAAGGTAGGATTCTATATGTGCATATAAAAATAGATGTGCTGAATAGGATACAGAGAAAGGGAGACAGGAATTCACATATTTGTTAACTTTAAAAACACATGGAGGACTAGTTCAATTAAAAATTGACTAGAATTATAACACCTACCCTTTATCATGCAAAAGGCAAGTCCAAATATATACCATGCCTCCTATGAACAGCTTCTATTTCTTTCTGTTAGGATTCATTTTCTCCATCATATTAGGATTAGCAGTCAGATTCTAGTACGGTATGCGTTAGTGTCAGGGATTCAGTATTTCAAATGGAAAATAGGAAAGTGAATCCAATGTGTATGCAAACATATGCTAAAAAAAATCTTTCCACTCTCATCCAGAAAAATGCCTTGACATTACCTTCGCCCCAAGTAAGACACAATTAGAGGAGAAGAATTAGAAAATCTGTTAATACATATCTGGAATGGAAAATGCTCAGGAGTTCACAACCTTGGAGGTGATAGAGGAGTTTCCAAAAGTAAGGGAAAGGGTAAACACTCCAGAAACATGGAGCTCTGCTGGCCTAAAGACTTCTTGAGAAACTGCCTCTGAGGCTGGGCACTTGAAATATACGTTGTTGTCAGAAACTTTAGCTTTCTTTGTACTGAGACCATCAAAGCTGGGTCTTCATCTATGTGACCTGGAGGATGTTGTTTCTTATTTTCCTAATGAACATGTGGCAGCAGTTCTGAATTCTCTCTTTGTAGGTAAACTGTGGCAACTTGGGGCTAAGTGTCTGCCTGTTTGGACTGTGAACCCAGTTGGTCATCCTCCAGTTTTTGTGGTCTTTCTTGCTGCTGCACTTGGAGTTTGGTATTTCCTTCATGAAATACAAGGATTTCAACTGGGGCACAGTGCTGGAGGGATTTCTGTCACATGTGGTGTGTCAGGGTCTGCAGATAAATGCACCAACCAGGCTTCTATCGCACATGCTTGCCCCCTTGACCATAGCAACTTGATTCTGAACATTGCCCCGAAAAATCTCCATATAACAAGATGCCTTTACATATAAGGGTCTGCTGGCTGCAGCATGTCAGTCACAAGCCATTTGGAAGCCAATGGCAGATCCACATGGCCCCAACACAGATGTTTTATCACACACCTGCACACCACAGCTCTAGTCCCCTACTCAGCAGTCTCCAAATTACTGGCATCTCTGTTCTACACCATTCTCATGAAACCAAGTCAATCAAGGCACTGTCTTGTACACTTATGATCAACAGCAGAAGATCCAAAGTTACTCCAGTGCCATCTGGTCATGGGAATTTCAAAAATGTCATGGTACTTATCTAGCCATTTTTCAAGGATGATGTTGCAGGCACTGTGGGTTTAAATTCATTCAGGAACCATTAAATGTTGAGGAAGTTTATTTCAATGAAAGTTCTGGAGAACTCTCAGAGGAAAGTCTTCCCAAAGAGTGACCAAAATGTCACATGAAGCCAGGCCCATTGAGGTCTACAATGTGAGGTCCATGTGTGTTTTGACTCTCAACTATGGCTGCCAAGTCTTTCAGAATGAAATCATGTGATATCCTGGCTGAGATTCCCAGTATTCTGTGGAAAGCCACCCTGGTCCAAGATCTCAGTTTCCAAGAGCGACTCTCATGCATGGCCCCCTAAAATCCCAACACAATTCATGGCAATACTTCTCTGACGTCAGTTCTAGACCTCAGTCTCTAAGGGTATCACACCAGAGTTCAAGCCCAGGTGGACCCAGTCATCACTTCCAACCATCACACAAATAACCACAATTAAAACCAAAACACTCCCACAAGGCCCTCATCCTCTTCCATACAGACACTAATCATAACCTCTTGCTGGAGTTTTCCATGAGGGGCGCAGCCCAAGACAGTGTTCAAAAGAGCTCCCTTGCCACTTATTTTCCTAAAGTCAGCGTGGCCTGGACACCCATCCTGTGATCCAGGAGTGATCAAATAGGCCTGCTGTTAATACTGCTCTGCTTCTACATTTTGAGGCCTACTGACTCATAGTGATAGATTCTTTATGTGATTTGAAGTCATGAGAAATTTCAAGCACCTATGGGCTAGCCTCTGCAGGGCTTTGAAGAAGTCATTTGACACAAAGGATCACTATTCTCACTTGATGGATATCAGGAATCTGACATAGGTAGGCTAGAGACTTCAACCATAATGACTGATTTTTTACCATTTTTGTTTTGGATACACACATGGGATCTTTCTTTAGATCCATGAGGTGCTGAGAATCTGAGCCACAGCCTCACACAGGGCCAAGAGGTCGAATCAGACACATCCTTATCCTAAGCAATTAAACAAAGAGCAACAGGTTATGTGCATGCATTTCCATTTGAAAACAGTTTTCTTCAGTCTTCCCAAATGAGTGGACTGAGGCAAAGACCTCCTGACATTCAGGTCAACAAAACAATAGGTAAGCAAAAGGCCAAAAGAAGGGTTTTTCCACTGAGACCTTACTGGTCACACTGATATCTGTGTTTTCTGAGATGCTCCCATTTCCTTCAGCTATCCAGTACATGGCCATGTCACAGAGCTTGGAGGGGTACATATCTTGGACACAAATCCATGAGACTATTTTGGAGAGTGGCCAGAATTCAGGAAGAAAACATGAACTTAGGAATTTAGTAGGTGTTGCACATCTATAAGACAAGCCACAGTCCATTAATAAATCGGGCAGGATGAATGCTGGGAAGCTTTCTAATAGACAGGACACATCCTTGATGCATTCTCTTTTCTAATGTCTTCAACCATGGACACAGTGGAATACATAGATAAAGAAACACTCACCTTGTCAAACGACCTACTATAAAGAGTCCACTCCAAACCAAAAAAACCGCCTTTTCCACCTATTCTCAGAACATGAGACAGAACCACAAACTCACACCCACACCCACAAAGGCACCTCCTTCCCCCAAGTAGGTCTGTGACTATACGGAGTGTCCTCTGAATGGTGGGCCATACTATGTTACCGCAAAATGGCCTGTCTTGTCTCAGATCTGTTTTCTTTGGCCAACTCTGTGAAGTTGTGAGGATCCAGTGGTGAGCCACTTTCTGCTTTCTCAGGAAGGGCCCCTCTTCAGAGCTTTTCTGGCATTTGGCCATCCTCACATCAGTAGGTACCAAGAAAGACTGACTCTGTCCGTGGTAAATCCAAACAAGTGAGACCACTGGGACTGGTACTGGGACTGGCTCTGTGTGCCTGGTTTCCTGGATCCCAAGTTCAGAGATTCCATCACCAAGAAAGTGAGGTAGGTCACTTCCTTCAGGAAATGAATGAGGTCACAGCCTTGGCAACCACTTTGTTCTAACAGATGCTTCCAAGGGTCCCATGAGATGGAGGCTGCACCTACTTCCTCTGACATTTTCATAAGTTAGAATGGTATATCAACCATAGGTACTGGGGAACAGCTCTCTACAGAGGCTTGGTTTGGTCTATCTTCTCTACATTAAGAAGAGAGATTCTGATTAAGACACAACCCTTTATCCTGACCATGTTTTTTGCCATGGAAGATGACTTTTGCCCTCTCAGGTCGTTCATAGCATCCTACATATTCTCCAGGGATTATATCTGCATGGACCTTTGAGGTTCTCAGCAGGTGGAAGATCCATACATTCCTGTATTGTAATACCAACTCTGTCTCTGCTCTTCTGTAAAGTTAGATTGAGGAACAGTGTATGGTTAGGGTTAATAACATGTTCAATATGGGTTAGGAATCATTCTGCGTGATGAACAATGTTATTGGAAACCTGCGATATTTACATGAAAATATAGGTGAAATATAAGTATGGAAATATAAATCTAGGTAAGATTTGAATCCCAGAAGGGAATTTGGCCCTTGAGTGGGATACTTAGCTTTGAATTATTCTGCACATATGTCTCAGATAAATAGATATACAATGGCATAGATCCTTGTACCTTCGATGATTGAATGTAGAAGAGAGCATCCAGTTAAAAAGGGATTTTTGCTAGGATTAGGAATATAGTCGGTAGGATTACGAAGAAGATTGAGTATAGAATTTGGACCAAAAGTTCTTTAGCAATAGGGTTTCTGGTAGAGATTGAATATAAATGTCAGCACATGTGAAGAGTAAGTCACAATGATGAACTGGGGGAAAAAGTAGAAAAGCAGATGTGAATAGAGATTAGGAAATCAGGCAAATAATAAAATGAGTGAGAGGTTTAGACAGTTTGAACAGGGTGAGATTGAAAATGTCGTCTTAGGAAGAAACACATATGTAATCACCAATAGGATTGACATTTGACAGCATTAGGCAACCTGGACATGGATGTTTTTAGTAATCCATGTTCACTTTCCATTTAGGCTTTGGGACAGTCATAAGTGTGACCTTTGCATTTTGTGTCCAGAATATTACTGTGATAAAATGTATATGTAGATCAGTTGACATGCATATTTCTTCCACCATTTCTGGGAGCAATATTTTGAAGATATACAAATTATTATTGGGAGTACACAGAGGTGTACCATGTGTCTATCAATATATAGACAATGCATGAATAGACCATACTGTGAATAAATGATATAACTGGTTTCACTTTGAATAATGGATTGAATTGATATCTAAAAGTATACAAGAAATCTTATATTGATATACAATCATTCATTTCAACCAGTTTTACATCTAATGGTAATATTAGTGTTATGTTTTATCATGACGGGTGTGTCAGTTTTGCTTCAAAAGTGATAATGGAAATCGAAAATAATGTGTTTGGAAAGAAGTCTCATAAAAAGAGAAGTCAAGAAACATGAAGGAATACATGTGTTCTGAAGCAAGAAGTGATTGAAAGCAAAACAAATGTGTATATATTTGCTAAATTGTGGATGAAATATACATCCTATGATGTGCATTAACTGGAGAAATAGTAACGTACCAGTGTTGAATAAAAATGAACGTCAAAATACACATTATATCACATTGGAATCTTCTTGCATTGATGTTAAACTGGGTCAGTTACTGTATAAATATTAGAATTTTATTTTGGTGTTATAATACAATTTATTTTAGCACTAGCATGCCACAGAATGTAGAGGAAAGAGCAATGGATTTTTAGTTATAGCACTAATAATCTAACATTTAATGATTATTTTGGGGAGTCTAGAAATTACATAAGGCTATGCAACATAATTTTTTGTATTTAACATTCATAAAATCTTGGAATATTGGTAATATTTCTCCTTTTTTATTTTTTCAGTTGTTGATAGACCTTCATTTTATTTATTTGTATGTGGTGCTGAGAATATAACCCACTGCCTCACACATGCTAAACAAGCATGTTAACACTGAGCCACAAACCCAGCCCCTCCACTTATGTCTTTTCATCAAACACTCCTCTCCCTCTTCTTTACTCACTTTCTCCCTCATTTTTCCCCTTTTCTCTCTTCCTTTTTCATTTTCCCTCCATAGGTATTTTTCTCTCATAGCATTACAAACAGTACTATGCTATGAAATTTACATTTAAAACTGTTTTTTATAGTCATTCTTTTTTCTTGAGAAGATTTAGAAATTATAACCACCTGATAAATATATTACAACACATTTATTATGCATATGTATCTATATTCATGCATATGTGTTACATATATTATATATATACATATATATTTAAAAGTACTTTGATTAGCCTGTTAGAAATAATATAGACCAAGTCTTTCTTAATTCTCAAGTCTTCCAGAATTAACATCTTACAGTGAAAATCAAATAAACATATTTAAGTAAACAGGTATCATTCTTATTTATCAATACTGATAATTTAAGGTTTTATATCACATTTAGCTGTAATATGGCATATTAACTCTTTTGAATTAGAGAAAATTTTTTTGAACAACCTATTATTTAAGGACCATATGCACTGACAATTTAAATGGATTTCTTGTGATTTCACTTTCTATCAATTGCGTATTAATTGCCAAATACTTATTTTAGTAATTTTCATATTCATAATTGATATAAAGTCAATTGTTTAATTCTTTTTGTAAGTAGTTACTAATTACAGTAGGGACAGTATTAATAATTCTAAATCTTTATAAAATGGTACAAAAATATTTTCATGCAAAATTATGTATTATTGCATGCTCTAAATGTTTGATTGTTGATACATATAATAAAGAGCTTTTGATGAGTCTCTTCCCCAGTAAAACATAAAAAGCAAAGATATAGTTGGGTATGTATGTCCAAACAAAGATAAGGAAAAATACACATTATCATCTAGAAACTATTAAATAAAAGATGAAAAGAACAATCCAACACATTGTACCAACTTGTCAGATGAGGTAGTATTCTGGAAGAATAGAGGAAGTCTAGACCTGGTCCATGTCAAAATATTCACAAAAAAATAAAATATGAAAAATATAGAAAATGCTATGAGTTTTTCATGAAGGTAAGTGGATTACCCTTTAATCTCAATTATGTGCATTTTTAAAAGCCAGTTTTCTGGTAAAATAAATTTGTGATAGTTACAACTACACAAAACAAAGTTTCTGCTTAGCAAAATGAATGCATCTCAACTCTTTTTTAGCTGATTTCTTCGCACTCAATTTTAAACTTTTATTTATTTATTTTTTATTGGTTGTTCAAAACATTACAAAGCTCATCATATATCATCTTTCATACATTTGACTCATTTGGGTTATGAACTCCCAATTTTCCCCAAATACGAGTTGCAGAATCACACCAGTTACACATTCACATTTTTACATAATGTCATATTAGTGACTGTTGTATTCTGCTACATTTCCTATACCCTACTATCCCCTACTATCCCCCCTCCCATCCCCTCCCATCTTCTTTCTCTACCTCATCTGCTGTTGTTCACTTCTCTCCCTTGCCCCCCCTTTCCCCAATTTTCCCTACCCCGTTGTTTGAAGATGCTATCCTTCTTCCATTGCATGCTTTTAGCCCCTTTTTCAAATATAAGAAAGTTGTAATTTTGTGGATTGGTTTCTGTGTCCTCTATTCTGTACCATTGGTCCACCTGCCTATTTTGTTACCAGTACCACGCTGTTTTTGTTACTATTGCTTTTAGTACAGTTTGAACTCTGGTATCACTATACCTCCAGATTCATATTTTCTGCTTAGAGTTGCTTTTGCTATCTGGGTCTTTTGTTTTTCCATCTTCTAAGATCTTCTTCTCTCTCTCTCTCTCTTAGGGTTCTGTAGTTTTCAGTATATAAAACTTACACCTCTTTTGTTAGGTTGATTCCCAAGTATCTTATTTTATTTGAGGATATTGTGAATGGAGTGGTATTCCTCATTTCCATTTCAGAAGTTGTGTTGCTGACATACAGGAATGCCTTTCATTTATCCGTGTTGATTTTATATTCTGCCACTTTACTGAATTCATTTATTAACTCTAGCCATTTCATTGTAGACCCTTTGGGGTCTGTTAAATATATTATCATGACATCTGCAAATAGCGATAATTTAAATAATTCTTTTCCTATTTTTATGCCTTTAATTTCTTTTGTCTGTCTAATTGTTCTGGCTAGTATTTCAAGAATTAAATTGAATAGAAGTGGTGATAGAGGGCATCCCTGTCTTGTTCCAGATTTTAGAGGGAATGCCTTCATTTTTTCCACATTTAGGCTGATGCTAGCCTGAGGTTTAGCATATATAGTTTTTACAATGTTGAGGTAAGTTCCTGTTATCCCTAGTTTTTCTAGTGTTTTGAACATAAAGTGATGCTGAACTTTGTCAAATGCTTTTTCTGCATCTATTGAGATGATCATATGGTTCTTGTCTTTAAGTCTATTGATGTGGTGAATGGCATTTATTGATTTCCGTATATTGAAGAAGCCTTGCATCCCAGGGATGAATCTTACTTGATCATGGTGCACAATTTTTTTGATATGCTTTTGTATTCGATTCGCCAGGATTTTATCGAGAAGTTTTGCATCAAAGTTCATTAGAGATATTGGTCTGTAGTTTTCTTTCTTTGAAGTGTCTTTGTCTGGTTTCGGTATCAGGGTGATTTATCCTCATAGAATAAATTTGGAAAAGCTCCTTCTTTTTGTTTTTCTTGAAATAGCTTGAAAAATATTGGTATTAATTCTTCTTTAAAGGTTTTGTAGACCTCCGCTGTATACCCATCCGGTCCAGGGCTTCTTTTGGTTGGTAGTATTTGATGGCTTCTTTCATTTCTTCCTTTGTTATTGGTCTATTTAAATTGTGTGTGTCTTCCTGACTCAATCTGGGCAGATCGTATGACTTAAAAAATTCATCGATATCTTCACTATCTTCTATTTTATTGGAATATAGTGTTTCAAAGTACTTTCTAATTATCTTCTGTATTTCTGTAGTGTCTGTTGTGATATTGCCTGTTTCATCCCGTATGTTAGTAATTTGAGTTCTCTCTCTTCTTGTCTTCATTAGCATGGCTGTGGGCCTGTCAATCTTATTTATTTTTTCAAAGAACCAACTTTTAGTTTTATCAAATTTTTTAAATTTTTTTTGTTTCAATTTTGTTGATTTCTGCTCTAAATTTAATTATTTCTTGTCTTCTACTACATTTGTTGTTGTTTTGCTCTTCCTTTTCTAGGTTTTTGAGGTGTAGTGTGAGTTCATTTATTTGTTGATTTTTTTCTTTTTTTGAGGAAAGAACTCCAAGAAATGAACTTCCCTCTTAAAACTGCTTTCATTGTGTCCCATCGATTCCGGTATGTTGTGTCTGTATTGTCATTTGTCTCTAAAAATTTTTTTTATCTCCTCCTTTATGTCTTCTGTAACCCATTGATCATTCAGTAGCATGTTGTTCATTTTCCATGTGATGTAGGATTTTTCCTTCCTTCTTTCATCATTGATTTCCAGTTTCATTCCATTATTATCAGATATAGTGCATGGTATAATCTCCATGCTTTTATATTTACTAAGAATTGCGCTATGGCATAATATATGGTCTATCTTTGAGTAGGATCCATGTGAAACTGAGAAGAACGTGTATCCACTTGATGATGGCTGATATACTCTATATATGTCGTTTAAGTCTAGGTTACTGATTGTGCTGTTGAGTTTGATATTTTTTTTATTCAGTTCTTGTCTAGAGAATCTGTCTAATGCCGAGAGTGGTGTGTTGAAATCACCCATAATTATTGTGTTGTAGTCTATTTGACTATTGAACTTGAGAAGAGTTTTTTTATGAACATTGCAGCTCCATTGCTTGGTGCATACAAATTCATAATTGTTATGTCTTGTTGGTGCATGATTTCTTTTAACAGAATATAGTATCCTTCTTTATCCCTTTTGATTAACTTAGTTATGAAGTTGATTTTATTCCACATGAGTATGGCCACTCCATCTTGCTTCCGAGGGCCATGTGAGTGGTATGATTTTTCCCAACCTTTTACCTTCAGCCTGTGTATGTCTTTTCCTATCATATGAGTCTCCTTAAGGCAGCATATTGTTGGATTTGTTTTTTTGATCCAGGTTACTAGCCCATTCTCTTGATTGGTGAATTTAGGCCATTAACATTTAAGGTTACAATTGAAATATGATTTGTACTTCCAATCATGTATTTTCATTCTGTTTGGGTATTTTTCTCCATCATATTAGGATTAGTAGTCAGAGTCTAGTAGGGTATGAGTTAGTGTCAAGAATTCAGTATTTCAAATGGAAAATTGTAAAATGGATCAATGTGTATGCAAATGTGTGCTACACAAAAATTTTCCCACTCTCATTCAGAACAATGCCTTGACATTACCTTCACCCCAAGTAAGACACAATTAGAGGAGAAGAGTTAGAAAATCTTTGAATGCATATCTGAAATGAAAAATGTTCAGGAGTTCACAACCTTGGAGTTGGTAGAGGAGTTTCCAAAAGTAAAGGGACAGTGTAAAATCTCCACAAACATGGAGATTTACCAGCCTAAAGACTTCTGGAGAAACTGCCTCTAGGTTGGGCACTTGAAATATATGTTGTTGTCAGGAGCTTTAGCTTCCTTTCTAGTGAGACCATCAAAGCTTGGTCTGCACATCTGTGACCTGGAGGACATGGTTTATAATTCTCCAATGAACATGAAGCAGCAGTGTTGAATTCTCTCTTTGTAGGTAAACTATGGCCACTGGGGGCTAAGTGTCTCCCCATGTAGACTGCTAAGCCATTAGGTCATCCTCCACTTTTCAAAACGTTTCTTGATACTGCACTCGGAGTTTGGTATTTGCTTCATGAAATACAAGGAGTTCAACTGGGACAAAGGGCCGGAGGAAGTTCTTTCACGTGTGGTGGGTCAGGGTCTGCAGGAGAATGCACCAACAGGGCTTGTATACCACATAGGTTGCTCCCTTGACCATAGAAACCTGATTTTGAACATTGCCCTGAAACCTCTCTATATAACCAGATGTCTTTACATACAGGATCTGCTGGCTGCACCATGTCAGTCACAAGCCATTTGGAAGCCAATGGCAGATCCACATGACCCCACCACAGATGTTTTATCACACACTTGCTCACCACTGCTCAGGGCCCATTACTCAACCGGCTTCAAATGACTGGCATCTCTTTTCTACCCCATTTTCATGAAAACCAGTCAATCAACGCACTGTTTGGTACTCTCATGATCAGCAACTGGACATCTAAATGTTCTCCAGTGCCACCTGGTCAAGGGAATTTCAAAAATTTCATGGTATTTATCTAGCCAATTTTCAAGGATGAAGTTGGAGACACTGTGGGTTTCAATTCATTCAGGAATCATTTAATGGTGAGGAAGCTCATTTCAATGAAAGCTCTGGAGAAATCTCACAGGCAAGGCTCCCCAAAGAGTGGCCAAAAGGTAACATGAAGCCAGGCCCATTGAGTTCTACAATTGAGGTCCATGTGTGTTTTGACTATCAAATATGTCTGCCAAGTTTTTCAGAATAAAATTATGTGATATCCTCCTGAGATTCCCAGTGCTCTGTGGAAAGCGACACTGGGCCTAGATCTCAGTTTCCAAGGGTGACTCTCATGCGTGGCCTCCTAAATCCCAACACAATTCATGGCAATATTTCTCTGAGGTAAGTTCCAGAACTCAGTCTCTAAGGGGAATGACACCATAGTTCAAACCCAGTTGGATCCAGTCATCTCTTCCAACCGCCACACGAATGACCACAATTAAAACCAAAACACTCTCACATGGCCCTCATCTTGTTAAATATAGACACTCATCATAAACTCTGTCTGGAGGTTTCCATGCGGGACGCATCCCAAGACAGCGTCCAAAATATTCTCCCTTGCCCCTCATTTTCCTAAAGTCAGGGTGGCCTGGACACCCTTCCTGTGAACCAGAAGTGATCAAATAGGCCTGCTGTTAATACTGCTCTGCTTCTCCAATTTGAGGCCTATTGACTCTCAGGTATAGATTCTTTATGTGATTTGGAGTCACGAGAAAACACAAGCACCTCTGCCGGACTTTGAAAAACTCATTTGACCCAAAGGATCCCTGTCTCCCTTGATAGAGGTCAGGTACCTAACAGAGGAAGGCAAGAGACTCATCCACAATGACTGATTTTTTGAAATTATGGTTTTGATTGCACCCATGGTATCTATCTTTAGATCCATCATGTGCTGAAAATTTAAGCCACAACCTCATACAGGGCTAGGAGGCTGATTCAAACACATCCCTTTCAAAGCAAAGAACCACAAGTTATGCCCATTTATTTCGATTTTAAAACTGTTTTATTCAGGCTTCACAAAGGGGTGGCCTGAGGCAAAGACGTTTCTGACATTCAGGACAACAGAACAATAGGTAAGCAAATGAACCAAAATATGGTTTCTTCACTGAGCGTTTACTGGTCACAATGATGCCTGAGTTTTCTAAGATATTCCCATTCCCTATAGCTATCAAGTACATGGCCATGTCACAGAGCTTGGGGGTGGTATGTATCTTGGACACAAAACTATGAGGCTATTCTGGAGAGTGGCCAGAATTCAGGAAGAAAACAGGAACTTAGGAAGTTAGTAGGTGTTTCCCATCCATAAGGAAAGCCACAGTCCATTCATCAACTAGTCCTGATGAATGCTGGAAAGTTTTCTACTAGACAGGACACATACATTGATACATTCTCTTTTCGAATGTCTACAACCATGGACAGAGTGGGATACACAGACTTAGAAGCACTCGCCTAGTCAAATGACTTACTAGAAACAGTCCACTCCAATCCAAACAAACAGCCTTTCCTACCTATTCTCAGAGCATGAGACAAAACCACAAAATCACACCCACATCCACAAAGGCACCTCCTTAACTCAAGTAGGTCTGTGACTATCCGGAGTGTCCTCTGAATGGTGGGCCATACTATGTTCCCCTAAAATGGCCTGTCCTATCTCAGATCTGGTCTCCTTGGCAAACTCTGTGAAGTTGTCAACAGCCAGCGGTGAACCACTACCTGCTTTCTCAGGAAAGGCCCCTCTTCAGAGCTCTTCAGGCATTTGACAATCCTCATATCAGTAGGTACCAAGGAAGACTGACTCTGTCCTTGGTAAATCCAAACAAGTGAGACCACTGGGATTGGGACTTGGACTGGCTCTCGGTGCCTGGCTTCCTGGATCGCAAATTCAGAGTTTTCCATCACCAGGAAAGTGAGGTGAGGTCACTTCCTTCAGGAACTGAATGAGGTCACTGCCTTGGCAACCACTTTGTCCTACCAGATTCATCCAAGGTTCCCATGAGATGGAGGCTGCCACTACTTCCTGTGACACTTTCACAAGTTAGAATGGTATATCAACCATAGGCACCTGGGAACAGCTCTCCACACAGGCATGGTTTGATGAATCTTCTCTACATTAAGAAAGGAGAGGCTGATTCAGACTCATCCCTTAATACTGACCAGGTTGTTTGTCATGGAAGTTGACTTTTGCTCTATTAGGTCCTTCATAGCTGCCTGCAACTTCTCCAGGGTATCATTTCTGCTTGTACCTTTGATGTTCTCAGCAGGTGGAAGAGCCCCTACATTACTGTATTGTAAGACAAACTCTGTCCCGGCTCTTCTGTACAGTTAGTTTGAGGGTACAGTGTATGGTTAGGGTAATAACAGGTTCGATTTAGGTTAGGAATCATACTGAGGAATGAACAATGGTATTGGGAACTCGCGATATTTATGAGAATATATAGGTGAAATATAAGTATGAAAACAGATATCTAGATAAGATTTGAATGCAAGAAGGGCATTGGGCTGTTGATTGGGATACTTATCTTTGAATTTGATTCTGCACAGATGTCTCAGATAAATTGATATACAATGGCATAGGACCTTGTACCTTGGATGATTGATTGACAAAAAGAATTTCCAGTCAATAAAGGGATAGTCGGTAGGATTAGGAAGATAGTTGGTAGGTATAGAAAAAAGAGTGAGTATAGGATTTCAAACAAAAGTTCTGTAGCAATAGGGTTTCGGATAGAGAGTGAATGTAAATGTCAGCACATGTGAAGAGTCAGTCACAATGATGAACTCAGGAAAATATGTATGAAAGCAGATATCAATGGAGACATTAGGAAATCAGGAAAAGCATAAAGTGAGGGTTAGTATTAGTCATTTTCAACAGGGTTGAGGTTGAATATATAATCTTAGGAACAAATATGTAGTCACCAATAGGATTGATTTGCGAGCATTAAGCAACCTGGACATGGATGATTTTAGAAATCCATGCTCACTTTCCATTTAGGATTTGGTGAAAGGTTAATAAGATAGGTACTTGTCACTTCCTGTTTTTCTGTATGCTTAACAAAACACTGTTGAAAACTTGAGGACTGCTTGCTAATCTTTTTCCCAGAATGTGCTGTCCCCGACTGCCAAACTGAGAATGTACACCCTCACCTATTTGCAGGCAAACCGCCCACTCGCCCTGACCCATCAATAAACTTCCCTCCCTGCCCTCTTCAAGGAAAGTATATAAGCTCTGCTTAAGCTGTTCTCATTGCTCTCTGCTCTATTCAAGTGAGCTCTGAGCCCCAGAATGCTAGACTCCCAATAAACCCAAGGTAACTTTTGATGTGGAGGGGACCCCAGTAAACTTTGAAGTGGATACAGGGGCAGTTTACTTAGTCCTTAAGGCCCCACTGCGCCCTCTATCAAATAAAAGCTCTCTAGTTCAAAGTGCTAACACCAGTAAATATGGGAATTAGACAACTAAGAAAACCATGGACATGAGGAAAGGAAAAATCCATCACTCCTTCCTAGTAATCCCAGAATGCCTGGCCCCATTGATGGGCAGAGATCTGCTCACCAAGCTCCGGGCCAAAACGACTTTTAACCCTGAAGGCCCAAAAATGATATTTCTAAATCCTTCAGTATAAACTCCTATATTCACGGCTTTAAATATGTCAGTAGAAGATGAACAGCAACTCTTCACACCCCCCAAGACTGATCAAACAGGCAAGCTACCCCAGAAATGGATAACAGATTACCCAGATGCCTGGAAAAAAACTGCTGGGTTAGGCCTAGCCATGAAACAACCTCCAAAAACAGTGGAGTTAAAAACCTCAGCCTTCCCAATCAATGTCAAACAATATCCTCTGAGCAAAAAAGCTAAAGATGGGATAAGGCCCCATATTCAGAAATATCTGGCCTTAGGGTCCTAAGGCCTTGTCAATCATCCTAAAACACTCACCTGCTACCAGTATAAAAAGCCAAGAACTGGGGACTATCCCCCATTCAAGACATAAGAGAGACCTACAACAGAGTGTAGGACATTCACCCCAGTGTACCTAATCCGTACAATCTGCTTATCACTCTGAACCCTGAGAGGAAATGGTATACTGTTCTGGACTTAAAAGATGCTTTCTTTTGCTTGCCTCTGCATAAATATAGTCAGTTGCTGTTTGCTTACTAGTGGGTAGACCCAGACTGGAACGTCTGGTCAAGTAACTTGGACTAGACTCCCCAAAAGGGTTGAAAAACTCCCCCCACTCTCTTTGATGAAGCCCTCCACAGAGATCTCAACAGCTTCAGAAATATGCACCTCGAAGTCACCCAGCTTCAATAAGTGGATGACCTGCTACTGGCAGCCAACACCAAGGATATCTGTGAATCTGGGATCCAAGCAGTATTATATGAGCTTCCTCAACTCGGGTATAGAGCTTCTGCCTAAAAGGCCCAAATTTGCCAGCAAGAAGTAATCTTCCTGGGCTATTCCTTTAGGGGCAGTAAACGATGGTTCACTGAGCCCAGAAATCAAATGGTTGTGCAGATACCACCCCCATCTAACAGCAGACAACACAGAGCGTTTCTTGGGACTGCTGGGTTTTTCAGGTTAAGGATTCCTGTGTTTGGGTCCTTAACTTCTCATTTATACCCGCTGTTAAAGGGAGATGCCCAATTCTAATGGACCTCTGAGCACCAGCAAGCTTTTGATAACATCTAAGGACACTGACACTGTACTCCTCAACTTCACTGAGTAAAGCCTGAAATTTCAGAAAGCCCTACACTACGTTAAAAATGTACATCAGTTCACTCAACTTGGTTCAAAGAAATTGCAGGCATTCCTGAAGGATCAAGAACAGAGTTTTCCACTAACCGACTCACAGTGAAAGAAAATAACTGAACAGGTAAAAAAAGCCTGTCGGGTCTGTCAATAGGTTAATGCTTACACTTCCAAGCTTCCTGCAGGAAAACACCTACGAGGAACCAGACCAGGACAATTCTGGGAAGTGGACTTTACTGAAATTAAGCGAGCATGGTATGGACTTAAATATCTCCTACTCTTTGTAGATATATTTCAGGATGGATTGAAGCCTCCCCCCCCCAAAAAAAAAAAGGCGCAAATGGTGGTCAAGAAGATCCTGAAAGATATTTTTCCAAGGTACGGCCTGCCTAAGGTAATAGGGTCTGATAATGGACCAGCGTTCATGGCCCAGGTAACTCAGGGGTTAGCCAGGACCCTGGGGATTAATTGGAAGTTACATTGTGCTTATAGACCCCAGAGTTCAGGACAGGTAAAAAAATTAAATAGAACCATTAAAGAGACCTAAACGAAATTAAGCTTAAAGAGTAGCATAAAAGATTGGACTATGCTCCTGCCTTATGCACTGTTTCATGCGAGAAATACTCCCTCTGTTTCTTTGTGTAACCTCACCCCCTATGAAATTCTCTATGGGGCCCCATCTCCAGTAAGGGACCTAACCCTAACTCAAAGATCTAATGATCCCTTCCACACCACCTTGCTTGACAGACTTAAAGTTCTGGAAGCAACTCAGCAATACCTGTGGAAACAGCTGGCCACTCCCTACCAACATGCTGAAGAGGGTACTCCACATCTATATCAAGTAAGAGACTTTGTCTACATAAGACGACATCACGTTTCATCCCTGGAACCCAGCTGGACAGGACCATACCAGGTGCTACTTATAACACCTACAGTGCTAAAGTTAGACGGAATCACTTCCTGGTTCCTAATTCTCATCTCAAGCCTGCGCCCTGTCCAGAATCTGGCTGGAAAATGGAAAAGACTGGTAACATTTTCAAATTGCGTATTCGCCATGTGAATAAGACTATAGACTCTCCACTTGGCCACCAGTAGTCCTAACCCTCATCAGCCCGTTCAGCAGCGATGGCTGATCACAAATCCTACTAGACAAGAAGTATGGTCTATCGCACATACAGCCCACTTAGGGACCTGGTGGCCATCTCTCCACCAAGAAAATTGTCAGCTGGCTATACGTCTTTCCTATTGGGATATCTCTGATGAAGAGGATCCCACTAAAATTCCATTAAATCCATTCCGTACCATAGATAATGGAAACAAACATTATCGATGTAGGGACACGCGAGCCAGATGCAGGTTGTCTAGCCTAGATTACTATGTTTGCCCGGCGGACTACCAAAGCCAAAAACAGCCACGACTGTGTGGGGGAAAAGCCAACTTCTTCTGTAAATAATGGGGATGTGAGGATACAGGGGCTACCTGGTGGAAGCCAAACTCCTCATCAAATTCAGTACACAGCATTGGCCATATTACCAGTTAGATAACAAAAACCGATGGCCCCCAGAGGGGTATCTAGATCCTCAAATTTTGCGTGACCTTTTCAACTTCGACAAGTGCTCAAAAGGGTGGAAGGAAATTCCTCTACGTTTAGGCCTTTTCCCTCCTATGCTCAAATCCTGAACTATGCTTCTCCAATAGATCCTCACCCGCAGCCTTCTGCCCCAGACTCTCTGCTGTCACCCCCACATCAGCAACCTGATTTCTCAGCTCTAGTTACTAGATCAAAAACCCAAATTTCCGTTGGTTCTTAGACCATTGCCCCCTTGCTGAGCTTGCAGGTACTGAGGTACCCTTCCACCCACTCACTCCTCTCTCCTCCTGTCAGTGCCCGCACTGGGACCCACCAGGTCCTCTTACCAGCTAACCCAAAGCTCAAACCAGCTAAGGAGTGCCCTCAGACGCCTATCCAAGATGTAATTAAAATGGCCTTTAAAGTTGCTTGTCATCACTGAAAACAGGTTACTAAGAATTTAAAGTCCCTCACAGGCTTTTTGGGATACTCACTCCCATCTTCCTCTCTGCTCTACCTGTTCTACTGCTCAAGTTTTGTTGCCAGGAAAATCCCAAACCCCTTTCCCATAATTCTTTTATATGTCTTTTTCCTCATTCTCAGATCCACGGAGCTGCTCTCATCCCCTGCATTCCCCGTCTTCCCCTCTGTACCAGGCCCACAGAAAAGTCTTAACTGACCTTCTCCAGAAGTCTTCACCATGGCTGACTTTAAGCCTTTCAGCAACACAGTTCCTATAAAAGAGTTCAATGTAGATAAACTTCTTCTATTCGTGTTGCTCTGTTCTACTTGGCCACTGGCTGGAAAAATCAGCACTCCTAAGCTAGACACCCCCTTACTAGTTTTTAACAAAATATATGAAGAAGGCCTCTGGCCTGGAGCTGGGGCTTCATAGAGATGGCTACATTTCTAAGATAAAGAAGTTACCAACTGTGCTCCATGGTAACAGCTGGCAGGGAGGAAAAGAAAAAAAAGAAGAAAAAAGCTCTCCCCCTCCCAGGTGTCCTTAAGAAGTTTACTTGCCCAGAACAGAGGGAAAAAAAAACAGAAACAAAAACTGCTTTTTGTGAATTTCTGCAGACTGTGAACTTCTGAGCCCCTTCCCTTACATGCTGGGTACAAAATTCTGAAACAACCTAAACTTGGGGTTCAGGGATTAATTGATTACAACAGAAGCAATGCCCTCTAAATCCGGATGCAACCAAATAAGACTGTTTCCCTGTCTTCTGTGCTATCTTAGGTGCCTTGCCTTGTCCGTCTCTCCAGCAGTACAATTCTATATACTTAAACATTGTTTATGTTTTCATAAAATGATCAACAGATGGGATTAAGTATGTAATGGTGCAGATGTTTTCCAGAGTGCTCTATCATGACGCAGGTACATTTAAATATCAAATAGGGGGGCAAACAACCCGGTTCTGCCAGGAACCTGTATCCCTCACTTTAGTCATCCTATTATGAATAGGAGTTGCTGCAGGGGTGGGCACAGGAACCACTGCCCTGGTCCATGGGACACAACAAATGACCCAATTAGAAGCAGTAATAGACCAAAACTTAAAGATATTAAAAACCTCCTTCACAGCTTTACACGAATCTTTAACCTCTCTCTCTGAAGTTATTTTACAGAATAGTCGAGGGTTGGACCTCCTCTTCATGAGAGAAGGGGCTTTCGTCCTGCATTGAGGGAAGAATGTTGTTTTTATGCCGACCATACTGGAGTTGTAAAAGAATCTATGATTAAATTAAGAACATGCCTTGAAGAGAATCAACAAGAGAGAGAGGCCCAAAATAGGTGGCTTGAGTCTTGGTTCACAAAGCCCCCTCGTTAACTACGTTTTTATCAGCCCTGTCCGGTCCATTAATAATCCTCATATTATTGGTAACTGTAGGATCCTGTTTGATCAACCGTGTAGTTTCCTTTCTCCATGCTCAAATTGGACAAGTTAAACTTATGGTAATCAGAAAACAATATACCACACTAGCAAACATAAAATGTGACACCCCCAATGATCATTTTTATGATTAAAAGTAACCAGAAGAAGAAGTGGGGAATGAAAGGTTAATAAAATAGGTACTTGTCACTTCCAGTTTTTCGGTATGCTTAACAAAACACTGTTGATATCTTGAGAACTGTTTGCTAATCTAGTTCCCTGAAAGTGCTGTACCCAACTGCAAAACTGCAGAATGTACTTCCTCACCCGTTTGGACGCAAACCGCCCACTCGCCCTGACCCATCAATAAACTTTCCTCTCTGCCCTCTCCAAGGAAAGTATATAAGCTCTGCTTAAGCTGTTCTCAGGGCTCTGTGCTCTATTCAAGGGAGCTCTGACCCCAGCATGCTGGACCCCCATAAATTCTTGGCTGTTGCATGAGACAGTCTCTGGTAGTCTCTTCCTCCGACACTCGCCTGACATTTACATTGGTAAAATAATAAGTGTCATCTTTGCTTTTTGTGTCCAGAATATTACTGTGATAAAATGTATATGTAGATAAGGTGACGTGAGTATTTCTTCCACCATTTCTGGGAGCAATATTTTGAAGATGTATAAATTAGTATTGGGGGTACAAATAGGTATATCCTGTGATTCTGAATATAGAGATAATGCATGAATAGACCATACTGTGAATAAATAATATAATGGGTTCCAAATTTAAATAATGGATTCCATTGATATCTGAAAATATACAGGAAATCTTATATTGATATACATACTTTCATTCCAACCACTAATACGTCTAATGGTAATATTAGGATTATGGTTTATCATGAAGAGTGTGTGAGTTTTGCTTCAAAAGTGATCATGGAAATTGAAAATAATGTGTTTGGAAAGAAATCTCATGAAAAGCCCAGTCAAGAAACCTAGAGGAATTCATGTGTTCTGAAGCAGGAAGTGATGAAAGTGAAACAACTGCCTATAAGTTTGCTAACTTGTGGATGGAATATATATCCTATCATGTGCATAAGTTGAAGAAATAGTAATGTACCAGTGCTGAATAAAAATGACCGTCAAAATACACATCATGTCCCACTGGAATCTACTTGCATTGATGTTAAACTGGGTCAGTTACTGTAGAAATAATAGTATTTGTATGCAACATAAACTGAAGTTAGTTTTCAGTACTGGAAACAAATATGTATTTCAGAAGGATGAATATTTCTGAGAAAAATCTTGTAAAAATTTGATTATAAATCCATATACATGAACATGAATAAATTTAGAGAGTGTATATAAGACACATATATTTCTGGAGCGTATATATATATACATATACACACACACACACACATACACACACACAAAATACACACACACACAGACATTAAATTAGCAATATATATGCCAATCGAAATTTAACATGATATATATATATATATCATCCAGAGATGCAAAAATATTTCTTTTACTAAACATGGATTTATGTATAATGTTGTTCAACTAGGAAGCTCACCTATAGGTTGAATTTTCAGTTCCAACAGCGTTTAAGAGGAGTGATCACTTCTCACAAATTGTATTTGCCAAATCAGCCACCTCACAAGAATGTACATGTGATACCAGGTATGATTCTATATGTGCATTTAAAAGTACATGTGCTAAATAGGATACAGAGAAAGGGAGACAGGAATTCACATATTTGTTAACCTTAAAAACACATGGAGAACTATTTAACTTAAATATCGACTAGATTTATAACACCTACCATTAATCATGCAAAAGACAAGTACAACTATACACTATGATTTCTCCTAACTGCTTGTATTCCTATTCTGTTTGTGTTTTTTTTCTCCATCATATTAGGAGTAGTAGTCAGAGTCTAGTAGGGTATGGGTTCGTGTCAGAGATTCAGTATTTTGAATGGAAAATTGTAAAATGAATGCAATGTGTATGTATATATGTGCTACAAAAAAATGTTCACACTCTCATCCAGAACATTGCCTTGACATTGCCTTCGTTCCAAGTAAGACACAATTAGAGGAGAAAAGTTAGAAAATCTGTGAATATATATCAGGAATGAAAAATGCTCAGGAGTTCACAACCTCTGAGGTGGTAGAGGAGTTTTCAAAAGTAAGGGATAGGGTAAACATTTCTCAAACATGGAGCTCTGCTGGTGTAAAGACTTCTTGAGAAAATTCCTCTGAGGTTGGGCACTTAAAATATATGTTGTTGTTAGGAGCTTTAGCTTCCTTTCTTGGGAGACCATCAAATCTGGGTGTGCAACAATGTGACCTGGAGGATATTGTTTCTGATTTTCCAATGAACATGAGGCAGCAGAGCTGAATGCTCTCTTTGTAGTTTAACTATGGTCACTGGGTTGTAAGTGTCTCCACGTGTGGACTGTGAAGGCATTTGGTCATTCTCCAATTTTCGTGGTGTTTCTCACAGGTGCACTGGGAGTTTGGTATTTGCTTCATGAAATACAAGGAGCTAAACTGGGACACAGTGCTGGAGAGAGTTCTGTCCCGTGTGGAGGGTCACGGTCTGCATGAGAATGCACCAACCAGGATTCAATTCCACATAAGTTGCCCCCATTTCCATAGCAACCTGATTCTGAACATTGCCCTGAAACCTCTCTATATAAAAAATGCCTTTCCATAGAAGGGTATGCTGGCTGTACCATGTCAGTCACAAGCCTTTGGGAAGCCAATGGCAGATCCACATGTCACCACCACACATGTTTTATCACACACCTTCACACCACTGCTCTAGGCCCACTAATAAGCAGGATCCAACTTACTGGCATCACTGTTCTACACAAATTTCATGAAACCCAGTCAATCAAGGCACTGTCTTGTACACTCATCATCAGCAACAGGACATCCAAAAGTTCTCCAGTGCCACCTGGTCATGGGATTTTCAAAAATTTCATGGTATTTATCAAGCCATTTGTCAAGGATGAAGTTGGAGGCTCTGGGGGTTTCAATTCATTCAGGAACCATTAAATGTTGAGGAAGCTCATTTCAATGAAAGCTCTAGAGAACACTCACAGGCATGGCTTCCCAAAGAGTGGCCAAAAGGTCACATGAAGCCAGGCCCATTGAGGTCACCTTCATGTGACTCAACTGTGGCTGCAAAGTCTTTCAGAATAAAATCATGTGATATCCTGGCTGAGATTCCCAGTGGTCTGTGGAAAGCCACTCTGGGCCTAGATCTCAGGTTCCAAGGGCAACTCTCATGCATGGCCTAGTAAAATTCAAACACAATTCATGACAATGCTTCTCTGAGGTCAGTTCCAGAACTCAGACTCTAAGGGGAATCACACCAGAGTTAAAGCCCAGGTAAACCCAGGCATCTCTTCCAACTGCCACACAACTTACCACAATTCAAAACAAAATTCTCCCACATGGCCCTTATCTTCTTCCATGTAGACACTCATCATAACCTCTAGATGGAGTTTTCCATGAGGGGCACAGACCAAGACAATGTCCAAAATAGCCTACCTTTCCCCTCATTTGCCTAAAATCAGTGTGGCCTGGAAACCCTGACTGTGAACGAGGAGTGATCAAATAGGTCTGCCATTAATACTGCTTGGCTTCTCCAATTTGAGGCCTACTGACTGTGGGGTTTAGATTCTTTATGTGAATTGGAGTAATGAGAACACCCAAGTGCATATGGGCTAGCCTCTGCAGGGCTTTGAATAACTCACTTGACCCAAAGGATCCCTATTTTCACTTGATAGATGTCAGGAACCTTAGAAAGGAAGGCGAGAGTCTTCATCCACAATGACAGCTCTTTTGGCTATTTTGGTTCTGTATGCATCCATGGGATCTTTCTTTAGATCCATCAGGTGCTGAGAATCTAAGCCACAGCCTCACACAGGGCCAAGAGCCTGATTCAGACACATCCCTTTCCAAAGCAATTAAGCAAAGAGCCCTAGGTGATGCCCATTCATTTCCATTTGAAAACTGTTTTCTTCAGGCTTCACAAATTGGTGGCCTGAGGCAAAGAACTTCGTGACATTCATAGCAACAGAATAATAGGTAAGCAAAAGGCCCAAAGCAGGGTTTCTCCACTGAGATTTAGTGGTCACACATGTATCTTATTTTTCTGAGATGCTCACAATTCACTTGAGCTATCCAGTACATGGCCATGTCACAGAGCTTGGAGGTGGTACATACCTTAGAGACAAAACCATGAGACTATTCTGGAGAGGGGCCAGAATTCTGGAAGAAAACTGGAACTTAGGAAGATTGCAGGTGTTACCCATTGATAAGGCAATCTGAACTCCATTCATAAATTGGGCAGGATGAATGCTGGGAAGCTTTCTACTAGACAGGACACATCCATTGATGCATTCTTTTTTCTAATGAGTACAACCACGGACACAGTGAGGTAAACAGACATAGAAACACTCGCTTTGTCAAATGACTTACAATAAACAGTTCATTCCACACCAAATAAGCGCCTTGCCTACCTATTCTCAGAACATGAGACAAAACCACAAACCAACACCCACAAAGGCAGCTCCTTCCCCCAAGAAGGTCTGTTACTATCCGGAGTGTCCTCTGACTGGTGGGCCATATTATTTTCCCCTGAAATGGCCTGAAATGTCTCAGATCTGGTCTCCTTGGCCAACTCTGTGAAGGTGTCAGGACCCAGAGGTGAGCCACTACCTGCTTTCTCAGGAAAGTCCCCTCTTCAGAGCTTTCCTGGCATTTTGCAATCCTCACATCAGTAGGTACCAAGAAAGACTTACTCTGTCCTTGGTAAATCCAAACAAGTGAGACCACTGGGACTGGGACTGGGACTGACTCTGGGTGCCTGGATTCATGAATCTCAATTTCTGAAATTTCCTTCACTAAGGAAGTGATGTGAGGTCACTTCCTTCAGGAACTGAATGAGGTCACTGCCTTGGCAACCACTTTGTCCTACCAGTGGCTTCCAAGTCTCACATGAGAAGGAGGCTGCCCCTACTTTCTGTGACACTTTCAAAAGTTAGAATGGTATATCAACCATAGGCACCCTGGAACAGCTACCCACACAGGCCTGGTTTGGTCCATCTTCTCTACATTAAGAAGAGAGAGGCTGATTCAGACAGAACCCTTCATCCTGACCAGGTTGTTTGCCATTGAACATGACTTTTGCTCTCTCAGGTCCTTCATAGCTGCGTATATATTCTCCAGTGATCATTTCTGCATGGAACTTTGAGGGTCTCAGTAGGTGGAAGACCCCCTACATTTCTTTACTGTAAGACCAACTCTGTCCCTTCCCTCTGTAAATTTAGATTGAGGGAACAGTGTATGGTTAGGGTTAACAACATGTTTTATTTGTGTTAGGAATCATTCTGCTGGATGAATAATGGTATTGGGAACCTGAAATATTTATAAGAATATGTATTTGAAATATAAGTATGAAAAGAGAAATCTAGGTAAGATTTGAAGCCAGGAAGGGCATTGGGCCCTTGATTATGATATTTAGCTTTGAATTACATTCTGCATTGTGGTCGCAGGTAAATCTACTTACAATGGAATAAAACCTAGTACCTCAGATGCCTGAATGTCGAAGAGAACATCCAGTCAAAAAGGGATAGTCAGTAGGATTAGGAAGATAGTAGGTTTAGGTTGAAGAGTGAGTCTTTCAGTTGGAACAATAGTTCTTTAGCAATAGGGTTTCGTTTAGAGAGTGAATGAAAATGTCAGCACATATGAAGAGTCAGTCACAATGATGAACTGGGGAAAATATGTAGGAAAGCAGATATAAAATAGAGACATTAGGAAATCAGGCAAAGTATAAAGTGAGTAACAGGATTAGACATTTTCAACAGAGTTGAGGTTGAATATATGATATTAGGAGAAACAAATATGTACTCACCAATAGGATTGAAATTTGAGAGCATTAGGCGACCTGGACATGGATGTTTTTAGTAATATATATTCACTTTCAATTTAGGCTTTGGTACAATCATAAGTGTTACCTTTACATTTGTGTCCAGAATATTACTGTGATAAAATGTATATGTAGATCAGGTGACATGAGTATTTCTTCCACCATTATGGGGAGCAATATTTTTAAAACCTATTAATTAGTATTGGGGAAAAAAATAGGTGTACCCTGTTTTGATGGATATAGAGATGATGAATGAGTAGACCATACTGTGAATAAATAATATAACTGGACCCAACATTAGAAACTGGAATTGGAATAAATTGATATCTGAAAATATACAGGAAATCTTATATTGATATTGGCATACATACATTCATTACAACCAGTTGTACATCTAATGGTAATATTAGTGTTATGGTTGATCATGAAGAGTGTGTGAGTTTTGCTTCAAAATTGATTATGCAAATCAAAAATAATTTGTTTGCAAAGAAGTCTCATAAAAGACAAGTGAAGAAACATGGAGGAATACATGTGTTCTGAAGCAGGAAGTGATTGAAAGTGAATCAAATGTTTTAAATTTTGAAATTTTGGATGAAATATTTATCCTATGATGTGCATAACCTGAAGAAATAGTACTGTACCAGTGTTGAATAAAAATGAATGTCAAAATACACATCATGTCCCATAGGAATCTACTTGCATTGATATTAACCTGGGTAAGTTACTGCAGAAATATTAGGATTTGTATGCACCTTTCATTGAAGGTAGTTTTCAGTACTAGGAAACAAATATGAGTTTCAGGGGGATGAATATTTCTGAGAATAATCTTGTGAAAATTTGATTATAAATCCACATACATGAATATGAATGTATTTAGGGAGTGTATAATAAGACACATATATTTCATATTTTAAAAAATCTAGAGATTATACATATATATATATATATATATATATATATATATATATATATATATATACATATACACAAAACACACACAGACATTAAAGAGTAGCAGTATATATGCCAATCGAAATTCATAGTGAAATATATATCGTCCACTGATCCGAAAATATTAATTTTACTGAACATGGATTTATGAATAATGTTATTCAACTAGGAAGATCACCCATAGGTTGAATTTTAAGATCCAACAGCATTTAGGAGGAGTTATCTCTTCTCATAATTTTTATCTGCCACGTCAGCCTCCAAACAAGTATGTACATGTGATACCAGCTAGGATTCTATATGTGCATATAAAAATACATTTGCTGAATAGGCTACAGAGAAAGGGAGATAGAAATTCACATATTTGTTAACTTTAAAAACACATGGAGAACTATTTCAATTAAAAATTACCTAGATTTATAACACCTACCCTACATAATGCAAAAGGCAAGTCCAACTATACACCATGCCTTCTCTGTACTGCTTGTATTTCTATTCTGTTTGGGTTATTTTTCTCCATCATATTAGGATTAGTAGTCAGAGTCTAGTAGGGAATGGGTTCGTGTCAGGGATTCAGTATTTTGAATGGGAAATTGAAAAATGAATCCAATGTGTATGCATATATGTGCTCCACAAAAATCTTTCCACTCTCATCCACAACAATGCCTTGACATTACCTTCACCCCAGGTAAGACACAATTAGAGGAGAAGTGTTAGAAAATCTGTGAATGCAAATCTGGAATGGAAAATGCTCAGGAGTTCACAACCTTGGAGGTGGTAGAGCAGTTTCCAAAAGTAATGAACATGGTAAACACTCCACAAACATGGAGCTCTGCTGGCCTAAAGAATTCTTGAGAAACTGCCTCTGAAGCTGGGCACTTGAAATATATGTTGTATTAAGGAGTTTTAGCTTCTTTTGTAGTGAGACCATCAAAGCTGGGTCTACATCTATATGACCTGGAGAACATGGATTCTTATTTTCCAATGAACCTGAGGCAGCAGTGCTGAATTCTCTCTTTGTAGGTAAAGTGTGGCCATTGGAGGCTAAGTTTCACCCCGTGTGGACTGTGAAGCCATTTGGTCCTCCTCAAATTTTTGTGGTGGCTCTTGCTGCTGCACTGGGGCTTTGGTATTTGCTTCACAGAATACAACAAGTTCAACTGGGACACAGTGCTAGAGGGAGTTCTGTCACGTGTGGTGGGTTAGGGTCTGCAGGAGAATGAAACAACCAGGCTTCTTTCCCACATAGCTTGCACCCGTGACCATATCAACCTGATTCTGATCATTACCCTGAAAGCTCTCCAAATAAAAAGATGCCTTTACAAATAAGGGTCTGCTGGCTGCACCATGTCAGTCACAAGCCATTTGGAAGCAAATGGGCGAATCACATGAACCCACCACAGATGTTTTATCACACATGTGGCCACCACTGCTCTAGGCCCACTACTCAGCAGGCTCCAACTTACTAGCATCTCTGTTTTAGATTATTTTTATAAATTCCAGTCAATCAAGGCACTCTCTGGTATACTCATGATCAGCAAAAGGACATCCAAAGATTCTCCAGTTCCACCTGGTCATGGGAATTTCAAAAATTTCATGGTATTTATCTAGCCATTTTTCAAGGATGTAGTTGGGAGGCACTGTGGCTTTAAAGAACCATTAAATGTTGAGGAAGCTCATTTCAGTGAAACTCTGGAGAACTCTCATAGGCAATGCTTCCCAAAGAGTGGCCAAAAGGTTACATGAAGCCAGGCCTATTGGGGTCTACAATGTGAGTTCCATGTGTGTTTTGAGTCTCAAGTATGGCTTCCAAGTCTTTAAGAATAAAATCATGGGATAACTTGGCTGAGATTCCCAGTGCTCTGTGGAAAGCCACCCTGGATTTTGATCTAAGTTTATAAGGTCGACTCTCATGCATGGCTTCCTAAAATCGCAACTCAATTCATGGCAATACTTCTCTGAGGTCACTTCCAGAACTCAGTCTCTAAGGGGATTCACGCCAGAGTTCAAACCCAGGTGCACCCAGTCATCTCTTCCAACTGCCACACAAATGACCACAATTAAAACCAAAATACTCCCACATGGCTCTCATCTTCTTCCATATAGACACTCATCATAACCTCTAGCTGGAGGTTTCTATGAGGAGTGCAGGACAAGACAGTGTCCAAAATATGCACTCTTGCTCATCATTTCTGTAAAGTCAGAGTGCCCTGGACATCCATCCTGTTAACCAGAAGTGATCGAAAAGGCCTACCATTAATACTGCTCAGCTTCTCCAATTTGAGGCCTACTGACTGTGGGATTTAGATTCTTTATGTGCATTGGGGTCATGAGAAAACCCAAGCACCTATTGGCTAGCCTCCGCAGGGCTTTGAAGAAGTCATTTGACCCAAAGGATTCATATTCTCACTTGATGGAGGTCAGGAACCTTACAGAGGAAGGCAAGAGATTTTATCCACAATGACTGCTCTTTTGGCCATTTTGGTTTTGGATACACACATGGCATCTTTCTTTAGATCCACCAGGTGCTGAGAATGCAAGCCACAGCCTCACACATAGCCAACAGGCTGGCTCAGACACATCGCTCTCAAAAGCAATTACTCAAAGAGAGACAGGTGATGCTCATTCATTTCCATTAGAAAACTGTTTTATTCAGGTTTCACAAAGTGGTGCCTTAGGCAAAGACCATCCTGACATTCAGTGCTACAGAACAATAGGTAAACAAAGGCCCAAAGCAGGGATTCTGCACTGAGACTTTCATGGTCACACAGATATCTGAGTTTTCTGAGATTCTTGCCATTCCTTTCAGCTATTCAGTACACGGCCATGTCACAGAGCTTGGAGATGCTACATATCTTGGTCACAAAATTATGAGTCTATTCTGGAGAGTGGCCAGAATTCAGGAAGAAAACAGAAACTTAGGAAGACAGCAGGTCTTGCCCATCAATAAGGCAAGCCTCCGTTCTTTCATAAATTGGACAGGATGAATGTGGGGAAGCTTTCTCCTAGACAGGACACATCCATTGATGCATTTTCTTTTGTAATGTCTACAACCACGGACAGAGTTGGATACACAGACATAGAAACACTCGCTTTGTCAAATGACTTACTAGAAACAGTCCACTCTAAACCAAAGAAACCGCCTTTCCTACCTATTCTCAGAGCATGAGACAAAACTACATACACACACTCATTCCCACAAAGGCACCTTTTTTCCCCAAGAGGGTCTGTGACTATCTAGAGTGTCCTCTGCCTTGTGGGCCATACTATGTTCCCACGAAATGGCTTCTCTATTCTCAAATCTGGACTCCTTGGTCCACTCTGTGAAGTTGTCAGGAGCCAGCAGTGAGCCAATACCTGCTTTCTCAGGAAAGACCCCAATTCAGATCTTTCCTGGCATTTGGCCATCCTCACAACTGTAGATACCAAGAAAGATTGACTCTCTCCTTGATAAATCCAAACAAATGAGACCTCTGTGACTGTTATTGGGCCTGACTCTGGGTGCCTGTTTTCAGGGATCCCAAGTTCAGAGAGTTCCATCACCAAGAAAGTGAGGTAGGTCACTTCCTTCATGAAGTGAATGAGCTCACAGCCTTGGCAACCACTTTGTCCTAACAGTTGCTTCCAAGGGTCCCATGAGATGGAGGCTGTCCCTACTTCCTGTGACACTTTCACAAGTTAGAATGGTATATCAATCATTGGTACTGGGGAAAAGATCTCCACACAAGCCTGGTTTGGTCCATTTGCTCTATATTAAAAAGAGAGAGGCTTATTCAGACACATCCCTTCATACTGACCAGGTTGTTTGCCATGGAAGCTGACTTTTGCTCTCTCAGGTCCTTCATAGCAGTCTACATCTTCTTCGGGGATCATTTCTGCATGGATCTTTGATATTCTCAGCAGGTGGAAGATCCCTTACATTCCTCTTTTGTAAGACCAACTCTGTCCCTGCACTGCTATAAAGTTAGATTGAGGGAACAGTGTATGGTTAGGGTTAATAATATGTTCAATTTTGGTTAGCAATCATTCTGCTAGATGAATAATGGTATTGGGAACCTGTGATATTTACAAGAATATATAGGTGAAATATAAGTATGGAAACAGAAATCTAGGGAAGATTTGAAGCCAAGTAGGGCATTGGGCCCTTGAGTGGGATACTTAGCTTTGAATTATATTCTGCACAGATGTCTCAGATAAGTCAATATACAATGAAATTGGATCTTGTACCTCGGATGATTGAATAACAAACAGAACATCTAGTCAAAAAGGGATAGTCCGTAGGATTACCAAGATAGTCAGGAGGTTTATAAAGAAGAGTGAGTATAGGATTTGGACCAAAAGTTCTTCACAAATAGGGTTTCGGGTAGAGAGTGAATGTAAATGTCAGCACATGTGAAGAGTCAGTCACAATGATGAACAGGGGAAAATATGTAGGAAAGCAGACATAAATAGAGACATTAGGAAATCAGCAAAAGTATAAAGTGTGTAATTGGTTTAGACATTTTCAACAGGGTTGAGTTTGAATATATAATCTTAGGAAGAAACAAATATGTTGTCACAAATACGATTGAATTCGAGAGCATTAGGTAACCAGGACTTGGATTTCTTGGATTTCACTTTCCCTTTAGGCTTTTTTAAAATCATAAGTGTGACCATTGCATTTGTGTCCAGAATATTATTGTGATAAAATGTATGTGTAGATCAGGTGACATGAATATTTCTTCCACTGTTTCTGGAGCAATGTTTTGTAGACGTATAATTTAGTATTTGGGGTACAAATAGGTGTACCCTGTGTCTATGAATATGCAGATTATGCAGGAATAGACCATACTGTGTATAAATAATATAACTGGTTCCACTTTAAATAATGGATTGAATTGATATCTGAAAATATAAAAGAAATCTCATATTGATATGCAATCATTCATTCCAACCACTTATACATCTAATGGTAATATTAGGGTTATATTTTATCCTGAAAAGTGTGTGAGTTTTGCTTCAAAAGTGATTATGGAAATCAAAAATAATGTGTTTGGAAAGAAGTCTCATGAAAAGAATAGTCAAGAAACCTGGAGGAATTCATGTGTTCTGAAGCAGGAAGTGATTGAACGTGAAACACATGCATATAAATTTGCGAACTTTTGAATGAAATATATACAGTATGATGTGCATAAACTGCAGAAATAGTAATGTAGCAGTGTTGAATAAAAATGAACATCAAAATACACATCATGTCCCCTAGGAATCTACTTGCATTGATATTAATCTGGGTGACTTACTGTAGAAATATTAGGATTTTTATGCACCATTTACTGAAGTTAGTTTTCAGTACTAGGAAACAAATATGTATTTCAGGTGGATGAATATTTCTGAAAATAATCTTGTGAAAACTTGATTTTAAATCCATATAAATCACAAAACATTATAAACACAAAACACACACAGACATTAAAATGTAGCATAGTATATGCCAATTGAAGTTCATCTTGAAATATATATCATCCACTGATCCAAAACTATTTGTTTAATGAACTTAGATTTATGAATAATGTTGTTCAACTAGGAAGCTGCCCCATAGTTTGAATTTTCTGTTCCAACAGTGTTTAGGAGGAGTGATCTCCTAAATGTGTATTCAAATATGTGCTACACAAAAATCTTTCCACTCTCATCCAGAACAATGACTTGATATTACTTTTGCCCCAAGTAAGACACAATTGGAATAGAAGAGTTAGAAAATCTGTGAATACATATCTGGAATGTAAAATGCTCGGGAGTTCACAACATTGGAGTTTGTAGAGGAGTTTCCAAAAGTAAGGGAGAGGCTTGATAGACCCAACCTGATTTTTTTATTAAAATTGGGAACCATCTTGCCACAAAGCCGTGAAAAGATAATTTTAGCTTTACTCTAAATTACTGCAAATTCTGAACCTGCTTGGAATGCCTGCCCGTGCCTTGAACTCAACCACACCTGGCTCTCTGACCAGATAACAGTGCTTTCTGAAACTTTAGTGACACCTCATAAATATTGGCCTTCCCTGGCCAGACAACGACCCTCTCTGAGGCTCTAATGGTCCTCATTATTTCTGATGTTGGGGCCAGCAAAAAGAAAAATGTAAACTACCATTAGTGTGATGCTTTAAAAGTTTTGTTATCTGTAACCCCCCGTTTGTGTAACTTTCTGGGCTATATAGCTGGGCTGTAGGAAAGGTGGGGTTGCTGTCTTGTTCCCGCCATTTTGGGAAGGAGAGGCAGCCCAGCCTGTTGAAATAATAAGCTTGCCTTAATTTGATTTTAATTGGAGTCAGTGGTCTTTTCTTGCATCCTAGTCCAAAATTTTGGAGTTCCCCAGCGAGATGACCCTGCCTGAGCAGATCACAAAACCAGACTGCTGAAAATTCTGAAGCTGGCCTTCCCTCCAGAGCACTTGGCTGGAGAACCACTCTAGGGGGTGCACAACTTGAGTTGTTCCAAGGCCTTGGAATGAGCCGTCAGTCTGGGGAGCACTGCAGTGAACCACCACACTAAAACTATTATCAAGCCCCTGGTGGAGGAGGCCTCCATAGGTAACTGGCGCCTTTATAACATCTGATATCTGGTTAAGGGAGATCTCTTCTGATGAAAGAGAGGTGGCCTGGGGAGGCTCACATACACTCCTGTCCAGGACAGTAATGAGAATCATGCTGTCCTCTGTTCTGTTCTGTAGGGAATTCCTCTGGAAGGGTAGAGAGGTGCCGATGGGCACACACACGCTCCTACCCTGGAGCTTTAGCAAGATGTTGCATTGCTCCTCTGTTTTTCTGTTTCGGCACCAGGATTCTGTTTTTCTGTGTTTTGTTCTGTGGTCTATATGTTTTTTGTTGTTTGTTTTTGTGCGTTTTTTTTGTTTGATTTCTGTGGTAAAATCTTAAGGATATTGTACGTGAAAATGGGTAACAAAGCAAGTAAGCCTGACACCCTTTGGACTGTGTTTTAAGGAACTGTGATGAACTTTACCCACCTTTGTTAAGCAGGATGAAAGAAGCCCCTAGCTGGCTGCCTGGAGCACACCCACTGCACAGGGCAAAGCCTGCTGGGGAATGAAGAACTGAGTATATCCCAGGTTAACAAGTAAAACTCTTTAAAATCCCTTGTCCCTCCAGATCATGAGAGTCACAACCTTTTGGCAGAGTCCCATTGTTTTTCCTTTGTTAGCAAAGCAATAAACCTCCATTTTCTTTTTCTAAAAACCCTGTCCTCATTATTAAATTGGCATTAATTTGCTTCAGGGTCAGAAACCGAACTTTAAGTTACAAATTTTGATACCCGCCTCTGTCCCAGAACTTTTTGAGAGCTGATGACTGAAATGTTAGGAGATGGAGCATGCTTGGAGTGGACCCGAAACAAAAGAGCTAATCCTGTAAGTAAAAGGAGGGACTGAGGGACCCCAGCAACTGCCAAAGCCCTGTTGCTTCAGGGAATTCCCTCCTTCCTTCCCTGCACTGTAAGCATTATGCCACATCTGTCTTCTTTTCAAAGAGAAAAATAAAAAGGGGACACTAAATGCAGTAAAGTCACCATGGAGACCCTTGATTTTACATTTCAGGTAGCTCCTTTGTGAAAACATCTGGTCCCCTTGTGGGGACATCTGTGGTGCCACTGGTGTAGGAGATTTTTTTCTTATCTGCTCTGTTTTAAAGGCTTCTGTCTGTCAGCCATATTCTGGAGTTCCTTTCTGTCTGTCTTGTGCCTTTGTTTCTGGCCCTTTAAGACATGTGCAATAATGTGTTTATATTATAAATTGTTTCTTGAGAATGATCTTAGCTGAATGTGTGTCTAAATGATGATGTTTTATTGTAACAATCTGGTATCTGAATTCGTTTTTTGAAGCATTGCACAATCTTGCAGTTAAAAGTCGGGTTTAGGTAATTGTTTAGTTTATTATTTCAGATAATTCATGCCAGAGAACTTAAATAATTAGGATGGAAAACTAAAGAACTCTACTTCCAAGTTGGCAAGTAACTTCCCAATCATGCAGTCTTTTTTTCACCAATTTTGAATTGGGTAGCCTGGGAAAATGTCACTGTGTTTACCAGTGCATTAATTTGGACAAGGATAGTAAATCATAGTATGGTATCTGTTGACAAAACAAGATGTAAAGATATAAAATTTTGTGAATTGTATCTTAAACTTGTATCGTAATTTTCAACATCCTAACCAGAATATGATGGTTAAAATGCCTTAGGCCTGAGGTGTCTGCTCAGAATAGCAGTTTTTTCCTGCTCTTTCCAGACCTCAGCCAGGACTTCTGTTGAAATGCAAATGAAAGTCTCCTGTAAGCTCAGTAGGAGACTGATCTGAGGCCTAAGGAAAAAAAAAATAGTAAATTGTATGGTATTTACTAATTACTGGCCAGTCATTTTTCTAGGACTCATAATTTTTTCTTAGATTCTTTTTTTTTTTGAGTTCATGATTTTGATCCTACAGACCTAGGTTAATGTTTCTCTGATCAGTTTTATCTTTGACCAACTGTGGAGTTTTAAAAACATTGCAATGTTGATTTCACGTGTGAAAAGCTATAAGGCCTTCACTATTATTATGTGTGCACACTTTTGTTATGTGTTGTATATATATATATACACACATATGTCCGTATATCATTCATATGATACACAAATTAACATATATAAGTAGCACTCATATAAAAAAGCGCTCATAAAAACAAATTTTAAAAAGTGGACCACAGATCTTTAATTCACGTGGTTTAAATGTTTCAATTTAGATTGGATAAACAGATAAATTTAAATGTCTTCAAATTTATGCCTATAAGTTTTTCTAGGTGTTCAAAAATCTAATAAAATATTATTGTCTACCAAAGGTCTATATGGCTTTGTTCTAGGACTTTTCCTTCAACCAAAAAAATGGTTTACACTGTTCAATACATTTGTCTAATATTTTGATTAAAAAGTAAAGTAAATTTGATATGGATTTACTCATTCATGAGTGCTTTTGTTTGATATCTGATTGATATACTAAGGTCTATCAATTTTTAGTACAAAGTCTGTATAAAATTTTTACAATCTTATACAGACTTTCTACTAATGTCTGTGTAAGATTATAAAAATTAGTCATGTGTTAAAGAGACAAAAATTTCTTAAAACATAAGTTTACTCATAACATTGTGTTTATTAAGTTTTATTTTTTTCAGAGCAAGCAACCATAAAAATTAAACAACTATTTAAAACAGAACTGTTATTTTAGAGCACTGTACTGCCATTTCTTTAAAAGCTAAACTTGGTTAATGTAGAAACATCAATGTAATTGTGATGCTATTAATGTGCTCATATCTTCCAGTTATACAACTCTATAAGGTAGAAACTTTAAAAGAGCATTATATCAAGCTGGTGTTCTGAAGTTGTATGGTAAATAAGATATATATTGGGGATTTATTTACCTGTTATCAATAAGATATGTAAAGTTTTATGTTACATTTTACATTGTGGAACAATTTAAATGTATTTTTAAATTAATGAGAGCCTAATCTATTTAAATGTTAAAAACATTCAGCCATTCTTTAATTCATGTTTTAAAAGTGATATTATATGGTGTTAGCTAATGTTCATGTGACCTCAAACAATTTATGTAAACTTTGTAAAAGGATATTTAAAAAACAAAGATCAGCTTTAGAACTAAAACACTTAAGATTTATAAAGAGCCCTGTCTTACCTGAGTTAAGGCTCTGTGTCCCATCTTACCACATGTGAGAAAGACTACGAAAGCAGTAGGTCAGATTTTATTTCATTTAAAGTTATGTTCAAAAGTTTTGTTTTTTCTTTTCTTTTTTTTTCTCTCAAGTTTACTAGGATTCAAACAGGGAATATAAAGTATAACTCACCCAAAAAATTCAGGGTAGCATTACATTAACTAAGTACTTTTACTCTTGTTAAAAATTTTTATTTTTTAATTTGCTTATAAGTGATCTAAAGATTCCCTGTTGGTGTTTTACAGATGTGTTGCTTTAAGAACACAACATAGGTTAATTTAAGATAATAAGTCATCATCTACAAGATAGACAGAATAATACAGATCCCAATTAATAAAAAGATAAATGATTATTAAGTTATAGACTTTAAAGCCCAATACTCTTAATATAAGGCTTTTAAAATTTATTTGCTGGATGTTTTAGATTAGGATTTAAAAATTAAAGTTAAATTAAAAGGGCCAAGAAAACCAATATTTGGCTCTTGCCCTCTGAGTCAGTCTGAATCCAGGGAACAGGGGACTTCTCTATGAGCTTTGCAACTCTGGGCCACAAAACCTCCCCATCAGGGAGATTAATGAGATCATTGCAGAACAGAAAGCATATCAGTTCATTTGCTACTAAGAGGAGAGTCATCAGAGAAGGAAGACATCCCTGATGCTTCGAGGGAAGCCACATGATCAAGCAAGACCTGGACCCACCTAGCGCAAATGGCACTAGCAGAACTGAGAAGCTGCTCTCAAGTTTCCCCAGGAATGACTCCCATGAAAGCTCAGCTGACTGTTAACAATAGATAGAAACAAAAGTCAGTTTGACTGCTTCATCTCAAACACTTAGGAAAGACAGTTGAAAGCAAAATACAGCCATTCCCGGTCATTTAAAATAATAATAATAATAATATTTTAATGTATACACTTTATGTTAGCCTCCCAAAATAAGTAAGACTGGAGGCTACAAAGAAGGATTCTCAGACAGGAATGCCTGATAACTATAAAAAGAGGCTATCAAGAGGAGCTGCCAGAGGCAGAAGTTTTTAGTTTAGGGCCTACAGATATTTCTAACCTACACAGGTAGATTTGGTGTTTGCTAGTACGATTATCCAGCCCTGAGTAACAGAATTAAAGATTTCTCTATTAGACACAGAGGTCATACTAGTAAAAGGATTTTGCAAGATCAGATGACATTAAATTATTAAACTGTATCTTATGGGTGGGACAACTGTAACACTAAAATTTAAATATTAACTTGACAGTCCTGATAACTGGGGATATTTAAGACTGGTGAGGAAACTTCTGTACAGTGACATGTTCTAGCTGCTGCATCATTTATTCAGTACTCATGTATTTTGTTTCTCTCATAGAAGAACCCATCTCCAGATGACTTTACAACCTGTTCTTCCCCAATCAGACTTCAAAACCAACTGACATCTAAAAGGCAATTCATATCCCTCAACTGACTTCAAAAAGGCAACTCATGTTCCTCATGCCGTGCCCCCTCACGTCACCCTCTCTCAGCTCAGAAGAAGCCAAAATGAGAGACGCCTCTCTACTTACAACAATGGAGGCAAAAATAAATAGACTATCAATATAAGTAATTAATTAAGTCAGGTAATATCAGGGAGACCAGTTTTCAGTGAGTTCTAAAAATTTGGAGACTGTTACCTGAGGGATTAAAATTTCCTCAGTGCTCTTCCCCTACCCTATCAAACATTTGAAAGGGACATATAAGAAAAGGGGGAAATGATAAACCCAACCTTATCTTTTATTAAAATTGGGAGCCATCTTGCAACAAAGCCATGAAAAGATCATTTTGGCTTTACTATAAATTACTGCAAATTCTGAACCTGCTTGGAATGCCTGCCCGTGCCTTGAACTCATCCATGCATGGCTCTATGACTAGGTAGCAGCCCTCTCTGAAACTTTAGTCACACCTCATTAATATTGGCCTTCCGTGGCCAGAAAATGATCCTCTCTGAGGCTCTAATGGTCCTCATAAATTTTGAAGTTGGGGCTAGCAAAAAAAATGTAAACTACCATTAGTGTGATACTTGTCAGAGTTCTGTTATCTGTAACCCCCCTTTTGTGTAACTTTCTGGGCTATAAAGCTGGGCTGTAGGAAAGGTGGGGTTGCTCTCTTGTTTGTGCCATTTTGGGAGGGAGAGGCAGCCCAGCCAATGGAAATAATGAGCTTGATTTAATTTGATTTTAATTGGAGTCAGTGTTCTTTTCTTACATTCTAGTCTAACAGGTAAACACTCCACAAACATACAGCTCTGCCGACCTAAAGACTTCTTGAGAAACTGCCTCTGAGTTTGGGCACTTGAAACATATGTTGTTGTCAGGAGCTTTAGCTTCTTTTCTGGGTCTGCATCTATGTGACTGGAGAGCATGGTTTCTTATTTTCCAATGAACATGAGGCAGCAGTGCTGAATTCTCTCTTTGTAGGTAAACTGTGGCCACTGGGGGCTAAGTGTCTCCCCGTGTGGACTGTGAAGCCATTTGGTCATCCTTAGTTTTCGTGGTGTTTCTTGGTGCTGAACTGGGAGGTTGGTATTTGCATCACGATATACAAGGAGTTCAAGTGGGACACAGTGCTGGAGGCAGTTCTGTCACGTGTGGTGGGTCAGGGTCTGCAGGAGAATTCACCAACCAGGCTTCTATCCCACATAGCTTTCCCCTTGAACATAGCAAACTGATTCTGAACATTGCCTTGAAACCTCTCCATATAACAAGATGCCTTTATATATAAGGGTCTGTTGGCTGAACCATGTCAGCCACAAGACATTTGGAAGTGAATTGGAGATCCCCACCTCAGATATTTTATGACACACCTGCACACCACAGCTCTGGGCCCACTACTCAGCAGTCTCAACTTACTGGCATCTTTGTTCTTCTCCATTTTCATGAAACCCAATCAATCAAGGCACTTTCTTGTACCCTCATGACCAGCAGCAGAAGATATAAATGTTCTCCAGTGCCACCTGGTCTTGGGAGTTTCAAATTTTTCAGGGTATTTATCTAGCCACTTTTCAAGAATGAAGTTGGAGGCACTGTGGGTTTCAATTCATTCAGGAACCATTAAAAGTTGAGGAACTTAATTTCAATGAATGCTCTGGAGAACTCCAAAGCCAAGGCTTCCCAAAGAGTAGCCAAAAGGTCACATGAAGCCAATTCCATTGAGGTCTACAATGTGAGGTCCCTGTGTGTTTTGACTCTCAACTATGGCTGCCAAATCTTTCAGAATAAAATCATGTGATATCCTGGCTGAGATTCCCAGTGTTCAATGGAAAGCCACCCTAGGCCTTGATCTCAGTTTCCAAGGGCGACTCTCATGTGTGGCCTCCTAAAATCCCAACACAATTCATGGCAATACCTCTCTGAGGTCAGTTCCAGAACTCAGTCTCTAAGGGGAATCACACCAAAGTTCAAGCCTTGGTGGACCCAGTCATTTCTTCCAACCACCACACAAATGAACACAATTAAAAACAAAACACTCCCACATGGCCCTCACCTTCTTCCATATAGACACTCATCATTACCTCTAGCTGGAGGTTTCCATGAGGGGCACAGCACAAGACAGTGTCCAAAATAAGCTCCCTTGCCCCTCATTTGCCTAAAGTCAGGGTGGCCTGGACACCCTTCCTGTGAACCAGGTGTGAGCAAATAATCCTGGCCATAGTACTACACTGCTTCTCCAATTTGAGGCCTACTCATTGTCATGTATGGATTCTTTATGTGATTTGGAGTCATGAGAAAACCAAAGCACATATGGGCTAGCCTCTCCAGGGCTTTGAAGAACTCATTTGACCCAAATAATCACTATTCTCACTTGATGGAGGCCAGGAACCTATCAGAGTAAGGCAAGAGACTTCATACACAATGACTGATATTTTTGCCTTTTTAGTTTTGGATGCACACATGTGATCTTTCTTTAGATGCATCAGGTGTTGAGAATCTAAGCCACTGCCTCACACAGTGCCAAGAGGCTGATTCAGACACATCCCTTTCCAAATCTATTAAGCAAAGAGCCACAGGTGATGCCCATTCATGTCCATTTGAAAACATTTTTCTTCAGTCTTCCCAAAGGGGTGGCCTGAGGCAAAGACATCCTGACATTCAGGGCAACAGAACAATAGGTAAGCAAAAAGCCCAAAGCAGGGTATCTCCATGGAGACTTTCTAGGTCACACTGATATGTGAGTTCTCTGAGATGCTGGCCATTCCCTTCAGGGATCCAGTACATGGCCATGTCACGGAGCTTGGAGGTGGTACATATCTTGGACACAATACCAAGAGCCTATTCTGGACAGTGGCCAGAATTCAGGAAGAAAACAGGGACTTAGGAAGATAGTAGGTGTTGCCCATCCATATGGCAAGCCACACTCCATTCATAAATTGCGCAGGATGAATTCTGGGAAGCTTTCTACTAGAGAGGACACATCCATTGATGCACTCTCTTTTCTAAAGTATAAAACCATGGACACAGTGGAATACACAGAAATAGAAACACTCACCTTGTCAAAGGACTTACTAGAAACAGTCCACTCCAAACCAAACAATCCTCCTTTCCTACCTATTCTCAGAACAGAGACAAAACCACACATCCACACTCACAAAGGCACCTCCTTCCCCCAAGTAGGTCTGTGACTATGCAGAGTGTCTTCTAACTGGTGGGCCATACTATGTTCCCTGGTAATTGTCTGTCCTGTCTCAGATCTGGTCTCCATGGCCAACTCTTTGCAGTAGTAAGGAGCCAGCGGTGAGTCACTACCTGCTTTGTCAGGATAGGCCCCTCTTCAGATCTTTCCTGGTATTTGGCCACACTCACATCAGTCGCTACCAAGAAAACTGACTCTGTCCTTGTTGATTCCAAACAAATGAGACCACTGGGAATGGGACTGGAACTGACTCTGGGTGCCTGGCTACCTGGATCCCAAGTTCACAGAGTTCTATCAACAAGGAAGTGAGATGGATCACTTCCTTCAAGAAATGAATGAGGTCACTGCCTTGGCAACCACTTTGTCCTAACAGTTGCTTCCAAGGGTCCCAAGAAATGGAGGCTGCCCCTACTTCCTTTGACAGTTTCACAAGTTAGAATATTATATCAACCTTAGGCACCCGGGAACAGCTCTCCACACAAGCCTGGTTTGGTCAATCTTCTCTATATTAAGAAGAGAGAGGCTGATTCTGACACCACCCTTCATACTGACCAGGTAGTTTGCCATGGAAGATGACTTTTGCTCTCTCAGGTCCTACAATGCTGCCTACATCTTCTCCAGGGATCATATCGGAATGGACCTTTGAAGTTCTCAAGAGGTGGAGGATCCCCTACATTTCTGTATTGTAAGAACAAATCTGTCCCTGCTCTTCTGTAAAGTTAGATTGAGTGAACAGTGTATTGTTAGGGTTAATATTATGTTCGATTTGGGTTAGGAATCATTCTGCTGGATGAATAATGATATTGGAGCCTGCGAGATTTATAAGAATATAGAGGTTAAATATATGTATGAAAACAGAAATTAAAGTAAGATTTGAATCCCAGAAGGGCATTGGGACCTTGATTGGGATATTTAGCTTTGAATTACTATCTGCAAAGATGTCTCATATAAATCAATATACAATGGCAGAGGAACTTGAACGTTGGATGATTGAATGCGGAAGAGATCATGCAGTCAAAAGGGAGAGTCAGTAGGATTAGGAAGATAGTAGTTAGGTTTAGCAAGTAGAGTTAGTATAGGATATTTAACAAAAGTTCTTTAGCAATATTTTTTCGGGTAGAGAGTGAATGTAAATGTCAGCACATATGAAGAGTAAGACACAATGATGAACTGGGGAAAATATGTAGGAAAGCAGATATCAATAAAGACATTAGGAAATCAGGCAAAGTATAAAGTGAGTGATAGGATTAGACATTTTCAACAGGGTTGAGATTGAATATATAATCATAGGAAGAAACAAATATGTAGTCACCAATAGGATTGACATTTGAGAGCATTAGGCAACTTGGACATTGATGTTGTTAGTAATCCATGTTCACTTTCAATTTAGGCTTTGGTACAATCCTAAGTGGGACCTTTGCATTTTGTTTCCAGTATATTACTGTGATAAAATGTATATGTAGATCAAATGACATGATTATTTCTTCCACCATTTCTGGGAGCAATATTTTGAAGACGTATAAATTAGTATTGGGGGTACAAAGAGGTGTACCCTGTTTCTATGAATATAGAGATAATGCATGAATAGACATTACTGTGAATAAATAATATAACTGGTTCCACTTTAAATAATGGATTGAATTGATATCTGAAAATATATAAGAAATCTTATATTGATATACAATCATTGATTCCAACCACTTATACACCTAATATTAATATTAGGGTTATGGTTTATCATGAAGTTTGTTTGAGTTTTGCTTCAAAAGTGATTATGGAAATCGAAAATAATGTGTTTGGAAAGAAGTCTCATGAAAAGACCAGTCAAGGAACACCGAGGAATTCATGAGTTCTGACACAGGAAGTGATTGAAATTGAAAAAAAAGGCGATAAATTTGCTAACTTGTGAATGAAATATATATCCTATGATGTGAATAAACTGAAGAAATTGTAATGTACCAGTGTTGAATAAAAATGAACATCAAAATACACATCTTGTCCCATAGAAATCTACTTGCATTGATGTTAAACTGGGACAGTTACTGTAGAAATATTATGATGCGTGTGCACGATTCACAGAAGTTATTTTTCTGTTTTTTCAAATTTTTTATTGTTGGTTGTTCAAAACATTACCTAGTTCTTGATATATCATATTTCACAATTTGATTCAAGTGGGTTATGTGGTGGAGGCGATCCCCCACTCACTGTCTTGACAGGGTCACAGTGAGGATGAATGCTGGCAAAGCCACGCTGGTTGGTGGGTAACCGAAACCATGAGACCCTTTTTTATGTAATTGGGACTTTGCATTTTCATGCTTATGTTTCTCACAGGAGGCATAAGTATGTTAAATGCCAAACAAATTAAATTTCAGATGGCTAGAACAGAACAGGTAGTTCATGCCTTGGAGGCCGTTCTACCCACCCCTCAGCATATCGAGGACAAAGTAAAAGGCTATTCTTCTATCTTAGTACATTGTGGACAAACCTAATAATGGACAACAATCATCCTCTGAAAAACAAACTCTTTGAGAACTAGTGCACCTTAACTGAGAAACAAATTCTTTGAGAACTAGTGTACCTTGACTGAGAAACAAAGAAACTCTTTGAGAAAGCAGTTAAACCAGTTTTATGAGAATAAATTTAGGAATCAATTAAAATAGGTTTATAAGACACAGTTTTAAAATAATGTTAAAAATATTATTTTATTTAGATTCTTAAGTTTAGAAATTCTTAAGTCTTTAAGTTGTATAGGTTTCTGATATGTTTTAAGGATGATTCATAAACTTTAGGATATTTTAAATATAAGATTTAAAGGGACTCTTTTAGATGGGAATTTTAAATTAAAAATAAAGTACAAGTGTACTTTAGGTTAATGATTGGCTAGGAGACTTAGAGTCTGGTTACGTAGTTTGGCATTAGTTAATAAGGAAATAACATATCTTGGGAAAAATAGTAAATCTTGGGAAAATCTGAAGGATGCAAATTGGTGACATGTTTTATTGATGATTTTGTACTTTGATGATTGTATGGCTGGGGGTCATATCCTGGAAGAATGTAGATTGGTGTGCTCTCAATCATGGTTAAGGAAATGTCATGTCTTGGCAAAGTTTTAAATTATATAATCAATGACGTATTGTGAATCTATAATGATGAGAAAAATTGTAATAAAAAGGGGACCCAGAGAAAGCAGTTTTAGCTCTCTCTCTGGAGATTGCTCAAACGGAACGACTCCTGTCTCATCATTTCGCCGACACCACTCCTCCTTCAGGATTCCCTGGACCCCGCTGGGGCTGGACCCCGGCAGTTAGGAATTCCCATTTTTACCCCGTATACACATTGCAGAATCACATCAGCTACACATCCATTGATTTACATATTGCCATACTAATGTCTGTTGTTTTCTGCTGCCTTTCCTAACTTCTAGTATCCCCCCTCCCCTCCCTTCCCCTCCCATCTTCTCTCTCTACCCCTCTACTGTAATTCATTTCTCCCCCTTGTATTATTTTTCCCTTTCCCCTAACTTCCTCTTTCTGAGGGTCTCCTTCCAATTTCATGCAATTTCCATTCACTCTTCCTTTCCCTCCCACGTCTCATCCATATTTAATGTTAATCTTCTTCTCATTGCTCTTCATCCCTACTGTATTCTTAGTTACTCTCCTTATATCAAAGAAGACATTTGGCATTTGTTATTTAGGGATTGGCTAGCTTCACTTAGCATAATCTGCTCTAATGCCATGCATTTTCCTGCAAATTCTTTGATTTTTGTCATTTTTTAATGCAGAGTAATACTCCATTATGTATAAATGCCATATTTTTATGCATTCATCTTTTGAAGGGCATCTAGGTTGGTTTCACAGTCTTGCTATTGTGAATTGTGCTGCTATGAACATTGATGTAGCAGTATCCCTGTAGCATGCTCATTTTAGGTCTTTGGGGAATAGACCGAGAAGGGGATTAGCTGGGTCAAATGGTGGTTCCATTCCCAGCTTTCCACGAAATCTCCATACAGCTTTCCAAATTGGCTGCACCAATTTGCAGTCCCACTAGCAATGTACAAGTGTACCATTTTCTCCACATCCTCGCCAGCACTTGTTGTTGTTTGACTTCATAATGGCTGCCAATCTTACTGGAGTGAGATGGTATCATAGGATGGTATTGATTTGCACTTCTCTGACTGCTAGAGATGGTGAGCATTTTTTCATGTACTTGTTGATCGATTGTATGTCCTCCTATGAGAAGTGTCTGTTCAGGTCCTTGGCCCATTGGTTGATTGGGTTATTTGTTATCTTATTCTCTAATTTTTTGAATTCTTTGAATACTCTGGATATTAGGGCTCTATCTTAAGTGTGAGGAGTAAAGATTAGTTCCCAGGATGTAGGATCCCTCTTTACATCTTTTATCGTTTCTTTTGCTGAGAAAAAACTTTTTAGTTTGAGTAAGTCCCATTTGTTTATTGAAGTTATTAACTATTGTGCTATGGGTATCCTCTTGAGTTATTTGGAGACAGACCCCACAGTATGTAGATCATAGCCAACTTTTTATTCTATCAGATTCCGTGTCTCTGATTTGATATCTAGCTCCTCGATGCATTTTGAGATAACTTTTGTGCATGGCGAGAGAAATGGATTCAGTTTCATTTTGTGGCATATGAATTTCCAGTTTTCCCAGCACCATTTGTTGAAGATGCTATCCTTCCTCCATTGCATTCTTTTAGCCTCTTTATCAAATATAAGATAGTTGTAGTTTTGTGGATTGGTTTCTGTGTCCTCTATTCTGTACCATTGGTCCACCCACCTGTTTTGGTACCAGTACCATGCTGTTTTTGTTACTATTTCTCTGTAGTGTAGTTTGAAGTCTGGTATCGCTATACCACCTGGTTCACACTTCCTGCTTAGCATTGTTTTTGCTATTCTGGGTCTTTTATTTTTCTATATGAATTTCATGATTGCTTTCTCTATTTCTACAAGAAATGCCATTGGGATTTTGATTGGCATTGCATTAAACCTTTAGAGAACTTTTGGTAATATCACCATTTTGATGATGTTAGTTCTGCCTATCCATGAACAGGGTATATTTTTCCATCTTTTAATATCTTCTATTTCTCTCTTTAGGGTTCTGTAGTTTTCTTTGTATAAGTCTTTCACTTCTTTTGTTAGGTTGATTCCCATGTATTTTATTTTTTATGAGGATATTGTGAATGGAGTGGTTGTCCTCATTTCCAATTCAGAGGATTTGTCACTGGTATACAGGAATGCCTTTGATTTATGCATGTTGATTTTATATCCTGCCACTTTGCTGAATTCATTTATTAGCTCTAATAAATTCTTTGTAGACCCTTTGGGTCTGCTAGGTATAGAATCATGTCTCCTGCAAATAGTGATAATTTAAGTTCTTCTTTTCCTATTTTTATGCCTTTAATTTCTTTCGACTCTCTAATTGCTCTGGCCAGTGTTTCCAGAACTATGTTGAACGGAAGTGGTGAGAGAGGGCATCCTTGTCTTCTTCCAGATTTTAGAGGGAATGCCTTCAATTTTTCTCCATTCAGAATGATGCTAGCCTGAGGCTTAGAATAGATTGCTTTTACAATATTGAAGGATGTTCCTGTTATCCCTAGTTTTTCTAAAGTTTTGAACATAAAGGGATGCTGTACTTTGTCGAATGCTTTTCCGCATCTATTGAGATGATCATATGGTTCTTACTTTTAAGTCTACTGATGTGATGAATAACATTTATTGATTTCTGTATATTGAACGAGTCTCGCATCCCAGGGATGAATCCTACTTGATCATGGTGCACAATTTTCTTGATATATTTTTGTAACCAATTTATCAAAATTTTATTGAGGATTTTTGCATTTTTCCTAAAATAGCTTGAAAAGTATTGGTATTAATTCCTTTTTAAAGGTTTTGTAAAACTCTTCTCTATATCCATCTGGTCTTGGGCTTTTCTTAGTTGGTAGTCTTCTGATGGTTTATTCTATTTCCTCAATTGATATTGGTCTGTTTAGGTTTTCTACATCCTCCTGACTCAATCTGGGCAGATCATATGACTTAAGAAATGTATCCATGCTTTCACTATTTTCTATTTTATTGGAGTATAAGAATTCAAAAAAATGTATGATTATCTTCTGTATTTCTGAAGTGTCTCTTGTGATATTGCCTTTTTCATCCCGTATGCTAGTAATTTGAGTTCTCTCTCTTCTTCTCTTTATTAGCATTGCTAAGGGTCTGTCGATTTTATTTTTTTTTCAAAGAACCAACTTTTAGTTTTGTCAATTTTTTCAATTGGTTCTTTTGTTTCGATTTCTTTAATTTCAGCTCTGATCTCAATTATTTCTTGCCTTCTACTTCTTTTGCTGTTGTTTTGCTCTTCTTTTTCTAGGATTTTGAGATGAATTATGAGATCATTTATTTGTTTTTTTTTTTTTTTTTTTTTTTAAGGAATGAACTTCAAGCAATGAATTTTCCTCTTAGAACTGCTTACAATATGTCCCATAGATTCCAATATGTGGTGTCTGTGTTTTCATTTATCTCTAAGAATTTTTTAATTTCCTTTTTCATGTCTTCTATAACTCATTGATCATTCAGTTACCTATTGTTCATTCTCCAAGTGATGAATGATTTTTCCTTCCTTCTTTTATCGTTGATTTTTAGTTTCATTCAATTATGATCAGATAAGATGCATGGTATTATCTCTACTCCTTTATACTGTCTAAGAGTTGCCCTGTGACATAATATATGATCTATTTTTTGAGAAGGATCCATGTGGTTCTGAGAAAAAAGTGTAACTGCTTGATGTTGTGTGGTATATTCTATATATGTCAATTAAGTCTAGGTTATTAATTGTGTTATTGAGCTTTATAGTTTCCTTATTCAACTTTTGTTTGGAAGATCTGTCCAGTGGTGAGAGAGGTGTGTTAAAGTCTCCCATGATTATTGTATGGTGGTCTATTAGACTCTTGAAATTGAAAAGAGTTTTTTGCATGAACATAGCTGCACCATTGTTTGGGGCATATATATTTATGATTGTTATTTCTTGTTGGTGTATCGTTCCATTAAGCAGTATGTAGTGTCCCTCTTTATCCCTTTTGATTAACTTTGGCTTGAAATCTGTTTTATTTGATATGAGAATGAACACTCCTGCTTGTTTCTGAAGTCCATATGAGTGATATGATTTTTCCAACCTTTCACCATCAGTCTATGTATGTCTTTTCCTATCAAATGAGTCTCCTTTAGGCAGCATATTGTTGGTTCTTTTTTTGTGATCCATTCTACTAGCCTGTATCTTTTAATTGGTGAGTTTAAGCCATTAACATTTAGGGTTATTATTGAGATATGTCTTGTTCTTACAGCCATATTTGTTTAGTCATGTTACTAAATATGGTTCGTTTTCCTCATTGATTATTTTCCCCCCTTTACTGTCCTACCTCCTACTGTTGGTTTTCATTGATATTTTCCATTTCCTCTTCCTGTAATGTTTTTCTGAGGATGTTTAGAAGAGATGGTTTTCTAGCTGCAAATTCTTTTAACTTTTTTTTTATCGTGGAAGTTTTTAATTTCATCTTCCATCCTGAAGCTTAATTTTGCTGGATACATGCTTCTTGATTGGAATTTCTTTTCAGTGTTTGAAATATGTTGTTCCAGGATCTCCTACCTTTCAGAGTCTCTGTTGAATGATCAGCTGTTATCCTGATTGGTTTTCCCCTTAAGTGTATTCTACTTCCTTTCTCTTGTAGCTTTTAAAATTCTCTCCTTATTCTATATGTTGGGCATCTTCATTATAATGTGTCTAGGTGTGGATCTCTTATGATTTTGCACATTTGGCGTTCTGTTGGCTTCTAGGATTTGGGATTTTGTCTCATTCTTCAAGTCTGGGAAGTTTTCTCATATTATTTCATTGAATAGATTGCTCATTCCATTGGTTTGTACCTCTATAACTTCCTGTATCCCAATGACTCTTAAGTTTGGTGTCTCTATGTTATCCCATATTTATTGGATGTTCTGCTCATGGATTCTTAACAGTCTTGCTGAGCTGTCTATGTTCTTTACGAGTTGAAATACTTTGTCTTCATTGTCTGATGTTCTATCTTCTAAGTATTCTGCTCTGCTGGTAGTATTCTCAATTGAGTTTTTAAGTTGGCTCATTGCTTCCTGCATTTCTAGGATTTCTGTTTGTTTGTTTTTTTTAACCTCTATCTCCCTGTATAGTTGATCTTTTGCTACTTGAATTTTTATGTAATTCATTGTCAAAGTGATCATTCATTGTCTGATTTTGCTGTTTAATGTCTTCCTTGAGACTCCAGAACATCTGAAGCATGTATATCCTGAATTCTTTATCTGACATTCCATCTGCTGCAGCTATTACCTCTCCTAAAGTTGAGTTGACCTTCATTGCTTGTGGTCCTTTCTTTCCTTGTCTTTTCATACTGCTCACATTACTCTCTACTTGGTGAAACTTTTGGCTTTTTAAAATTTTCCCCCTATATATTTATATTGCTCTTGTATAGTAGAAAAGTCTCCATTGCAGGGGTGGTCAGTGGCTGTGGTGCTCCTCCAATTGGGGTTATCTGTCTACCATGCTGACCGGCCACTGGGCCTGTTGTGCCGGTCAGTCGCAGGTCTGCCTACCTTGCAGCCATGGGTGGCAGCTGTGCTCTTTTCCTCCTCCAATTGGTGAGACGTATTTACCACACCCTCGAACTCCTGGGCTTCTTCTGCCAGTTTGTTGCAAGTCTGCCTACCTTGCAGTCATGGTCTGCGGCTCTTCTCTGTACTTACTAAAATTGGGGTGACGTGTCTACCACACCAGCAGGTCACTCTGCTTGTCTTGGGCGCGTGTGGCAGCTCTGCTCTTCCCCTACTCCAATTGGGGTGATTTGACTACCACGCCGATGGGCTTCTGAGCCTGTTCCGGACGTGGGTGGAAGCTCTGCTCTGCCCCTATTCCAATTGGGATGACGTGTCTACCATGCCGGCAGGAGGTTGGCCCTGTTCCCACAGTCGGTCGCAGGTCTGCCTACCTTGCGGGCACGGGCAGCGGCTCTGCTCTGACCCTACTCCAAATGGGGTGACGTGTCTGCCGTGCCAGCAGGCCGCTGGGCCTGTTCTGCCGGTTGGTCCCAGGTCTGCCTAACTTGCGGGCGTGGGTGGCAGCTCTGCTCTGCCCCTACTCCAATTGGGGTGTTATGACTACCATGGCGGCACTTCTCAGGGTCTGTTCCGGGAGCAGGCGGTGGCTCTGCTCGGACCCTACTCCAATTAGGGTAACGCATCTACCATGCCGGCAGGCCGCTGGGCCTGATCCACCAGTCGTTTGCAGGTCTGCCTACCTTGCAAGCACGGGTGGTGGAGCTGCTCTGCCTCTCCTCCAATTGATGTGACGTGGTTACCACGCCTGCGGACCACTGGGCCTCTTCTGCAGGTCGGTCGCAGGTCTGCCTACTTTGCGGGCTAGGGAGGCAGATCTGCTCTGCCCCTACTCCAATTGGGGTGACGTGACTACCATGCCAGCGGGTCGTTGGGCTTATTCCAGATGCGGGTGGTGGCTCTGATCGGGCCCTACTCTAATTGGGGTGACGTGATTACAATGCCTGCAGTTCGCTTGTCCTGTTCCGGGCACAGGCGGCAGTTCTGCTCTGCCCTTAGTCCAATTGGGGTGATGTGACTACCACACCGGTGGGTCGCGGGGTCTGTTCCGGGCACGGCCGGTGGCTTTGCTCTGCCCTTCTGGCTTGATGACAAAGTGAGAGAGACTCGGGTGTTTGTGACTCACTTTCTTTACCAGGAGACCAACTGTTTCTGTTGCCGCTGGTATCGATGAAGTTACCTCCCCCGCTGCTTTCTGACATCAGATCTCTGCCATGTTGGTATCCCATGTGAATGGCAGCATTTCATTCCCTTTGCCGGGTTACCAAAGCAACGGGTGAGTCCTGACCGGCCCTCACAAGCCCTGTCTCAATCCTGTTGCCACGGATTATGAAGGCTCGGTTGATATTTAACTCCACAGTATTCAGCAGGACCCAGACTGAGAAGCAGTTTTCGCAGGTTCTTTAGCCCTGGGCCAGAGCAGTTCTGGGACCCGGAAATCAGCCGCTCCGGGTTAGGTGTATGTTCTGATAGGAGCAGGCTCCAAGAACTAATTTCCTTGGGTTCATTAGCACTTAGCCTTAGTAATTTGTCTGCAAGTTGCAGGCGAATGGCAGCCAGAAATTACCTATTCTATATCTGAATGAGCTGCGATCAGTCGAAAACAGGGATGGTGATGTCAGCTCTCCAAGAATGTGGCCGCTGGCTTCCTCTGTGGTCTGACCGGTGTGCAGAACTGAATTGGACAGCTTCTTTCCCCGTCTCAAACCCAGAATTCAGCACTGAGCACAGTGACTGCACAGCTGGCAGGAGCCCGCAGTATCCACAGCACTGTATATTTGCATTGCTATCTCCTCGTTTCCCAGCGGGCACCACAGACTCTAGCCGCGGGGCAATTTGCTGAATAAGCAGCGTGACCCTCCTTGCAGAAAAATCGCTCGCATTTGAGTCCCCGTAGCTGGTCCTCGTGCGATAGAAATCCTTCCTCTAGGTTCTGGAGGACCCCAATTTGCTGGAAATTCCTAACAAGATAGCTTTTAACTGTTCTAACTCGTCATTCTTCCACAAAGTGACGCAGTACACAGGGGTGATGAACTCCCTTCGCCGCCATCATATGATCCCCTGAAGTTAGTTTTCTGTAATAGGAAACAAATAGGTATTTCTGGTGGATGAATATTTCTGAGAATAATCTTGTGAAAATTGGATTATAAATCCACATACATGAATATTTATGAATTTATTGAGTGTATAATAAGACACATATATTTCATATTTTGAAAAATCAGGAGAGTGAATATATATATATATATATATATATATATATATATATATATATATATATATGTTTACACACACACACACACACAGACATTAAAAATTAGCATTATGTATGCTAATCAAATTCACCATGAAATAAATATCATCCAAAGATCCAAAAATATTCCTTTTACTGGACATGGATTTATTTTGTTCAACTAGGAAGCTCACCCATAGGTTGAATTTTCAGTTTCAACAGAGTTTAGGAGGAGTGATCTCTTCTAACAATTTGTATCTGCCAAATCAGGTACCTCACAAATATGTACGTGTGATACCATGTAGGATTCTATATGTGCATATAAAAATACATGTGCTGAATAGGCTACAGATAAAGGGAGAAAGGAATTCACATTTTTGTTAACTTTAAAAACACATTGAGAACCATATCAATTAAAAATATGACTAAATTTATAACACCAACAATTTATCATGCAAAAGGCAAGTCCAAATATACACCATGCCTCCTCTGAACTGCTTGTATTTCTATTCTGTTTCGGTTATTTTTCTCCATTATATTAGGATTAGTAGTCAGAGATTAGTAGGGTATGGGTTTTTATCAGGGATTAAGTATTTTGAATAGAAAATAGGAAAATGAATTCAATGTATATGCAAATATGTGCTACACAAAAATCTTCCAACTCTCATCGACAACAATGCCTTGACATTACTTCGTGCAAAGTAAGACACAATTAAAGGAGAAGAGTTAGAAAATCTGTGAATACATATCTGGAATGGAAAATGCTCAGGAGTTCACAACCTTGGAGATGGTAGAGGAGTTTCCAAAAGTAAGGGACACGGTAAACACTCCACAAATATGGAGCTCTGCTGGCCTAAAGACTTTGGGAAACTGCCTCTGCACTTGAAATATATGTTGTTTTCAGGGGATTTTGCTTCGTTTCTAGTAAGACCATCAAAGGTGGGTTTGCATCTATGTGACCTGGATGACATGGTTTCTTATTTCCCAATGAATATGAGGAAGCAGTGTGGAAATTTCTCTTTGTAGGTAAACTGTGGCCACTGGGGGCTAAGTGTCTCCTCGTGTGGACTGTAAAGCCATTTGCTACTAATCCACTTTTCCTGGTGTTTCTTTATGCTGCACTGGGAGTTTGGTATTTGCTTCATGAAATACAAGGAGTTCCACAGGAACAAAGTGCTGGAGGGAGTTCTGTCACTTGTGGTGGGTCAGGGTCTGCAGGAGAATGCACCAACCAGGCTTCTAACCCACAGAGCTTGCACCATTCACCATAGCAACCTGATTCTGAACATTGCCCTGAAACCTCTCCGTATAACAAGATGCTTTTAAATACAAGGATCTGCTGGATGCAAAATGTCAGTCACAAGTCATTTGAAAGCCAATGGCAGGTAAACACGGCTTTCACACCTGCCCACTACTGCTGTAGGCCAACTACTCAGCAGGCTCCAAATTACTGGCATCTCTCTTCTACACCATTTTCATGAAACCAAGTAAGTCAAGGCACTGTCTGGAATACTCATGATCAGCAACAGGAATCCAATGTTTCTCCAGTGCCACCTAGTCATGGGAATTTCAAAAATTTCATGGTATTTATCTAGCCATTTTTCAACGATGAAGTTGGAGGCACTGTGCGTTTCAAATCATTCAGGAACCATTAAATGGAGAGGAAGCTCATTTCAGTGAATGATCTGGAAAACTATCACAGGCAAGGCTTCCCAAAGAGTGGCCAAAATGACACATGAGGCCAGACAATTGAGGTCTACAATGTGAGGTCCATGTGTGTTTTGACTCTCAACTATGGTTGCCAAGTCTTTCAGAATAAAATCATGTGATATCCTGGCTGAGATTCCCTGTGGTCTGGGGAAAGCCACCCTGGGCCTAGATCTCAGTTTCCAAGGGTGATTCTCATGCGTGGCCTCCTAAAATCCCAACACAATTCAGGGCAATACTTCTCTGAGGTCAGTTCTTGAACTCAGTCTCTAAGGGGAATCACACCAGAGTTCAAGACCAGTTGGAACCAGAAATTTCTTCCAACCGCCACACAAATGACCACAATTAATAACAAAACACTCCCACATGGCCCTCATCTTCTTCCATATAGACACTAATAATAATCTCTGGCAGGAGGTTTCCATGAGGGGCACAGTCCAACACAGTGTCTAAAATAAGCACCCTTGCACCTCATTTTTCACAACTCAGGGTTGCCTGGAAACCCTTTCTTTTAACCGGGAATGTTCAAATACCCTTTCATTAATACTGCTCCACTTCTTCAATTTGAAGACTACTGACTATGGGATTTAGATTCTTTATGTGAACTGGAGTCATGAGAATTCCCAAGCACCTATGGCCTAGCCTTTGCAGGGTTTTGAAGAACTCATTTGATGCAAAGGATCCCTATTCTCACTTGATGGAGGTCAGGAACCTTAAAGAGGATGTCGAGAAACTTCATCCACAATGAATGCTTTTTGGAAATTTTGGATTTGGGTGCACACATGGAATTTTTCATCAGGTGCTGAGAATCAAAGCCACAGTCTGACACAGGGCCAAAAAGCTGATTCATACACATCCCTTTCCAAAGCAATTAAGCAAAGAGCCACAGGTGATGCCCATTTATTTCCATTTGAAACCTGCTTTCTTCAGGCTTCACAAGGTTTCGCCTGATGCAAAGACCTTCCTGACATTCAGGGCAGTAGAAGAATAGGTAAGCAAATGGCCCAAACACTGTTTCTCCACTGAGAATTTCCTGGTCACACTGATATCTGAGTATTCGGAGATGCTAGAAATTCCCATCAGCTATCCAGTACATGGCCATGTCACAGAGCTTGGAGGTGGTACATTATTTGGACACAAAATCATGAGCCTATTCTGGAGAGTGGCCATAACTCAGGAAGAAAACAGGAACTTAGGAAGATAGTAGGTGTTGACCATTGATAAGGGGAGTCACAGTCCATTCATCAATTGGGCTGGATTAATGATGGGAAGCTTTCTACTAGACACGACACATCTATTGATGCATTCTCATTTCTAATGTCTACAACCATGGACACAGTGGGATACACAGACAGAGAAACAATCGCCTTGTCATACTACTTACTAGAAACAATTCATTTGAAACCAAACAAACCGCCTTTCCTACCTATTCTCAAAACATCAGACAAAACCACAAACCCACACCCACAAAGTCACCTCCTTCCCCCAAAAAGGTCTGTGACTATCCCGAGTGTCCTCTGACTGGTGGGCCATACTGTGTTCACCCAAAATAGCCTGTCCTGTCTCAGATCTGGTCTCCTTGGTCAACATTGTTAAGTTGTCAGGAGCCAATGGTGAGCCACTTACCTGCTTTCTCAAGAAAGGTCACTCTTCAGAGCTTTTCTGGCATTTGGCCATCCTCACATCATCAGGTACCAAGAAAGACTTACTCTGTCTTTGGTAAATCCAAACATTTGAGAGCACTAGGACTGGGTCTGGGACAGGATTTCGGTGCCTTGCCTCCTGGATCCCAAGTTCAGAGAGTTCCATCAACATGGATGTGAGGTGAGGTCACTTCCTTCAGGAACTGAATGAGGTCACTGCCTTGGCAACCACGTTGTCCTAACAGTTGCTTCCAAGGGTCCCATGAAATGGAGGCTGCCCCTACTTCCTGTGACACTTTCACATGTTAGAATGGTATATCAACCATTGGCACCCAGGAACAGCTCTCCACACAGGCCTGGTTTGGTCCTTCTTCTCTACATTAAGAAGAGAGTGGCTGATTCATACACATCCCTTCATCCTGACCAGGTTTTTTGCAATGGAAGATGACTTTTGCTCTCTAAGTTCTTTCATAGCTGCCTACAACTTCTCCAGGTATCTTTTCTGCACAGACCTTTGATGTTCTCAGCAGTTGTAATATCCCTTACATTCTTGTATTGTAAGACGAACTCTGTCCCTGCTCTTCTGTAAAGTTAGATTGAGGGAACAGTGTATGTTTAGTGTTAATAACAGGTTCGATGTGGTTTAGGAATCATTCTGCTGCATGAATAATGGTATTGGGAACCTGTGATATTTACAAGAATATATAGGTGAAATATAAGTATAAAAACACAAATCTAGGTAAGATTTGAAGCCCAGAAGAGCATTGGGCCCTTGATTGCGATACTTAGCTTTGATTTATTTTGTACACAGATGTCTCAGATAAATCGATATACAATTGCATAGGACCTTGTACCTTGGATGATTGATTGTCAAAGAGAACTTCCAGTCAAATAGCGACAGTCGATAAGATTAGGAAGATATTTGGTAGGTTTAGAAAGGAGAGTGAGTATAGGATTTGGACCAAAATTTCTTTAGCTCTAGGGTTTCAGGTAGAGTGAATGTAAATGTCAGCACATGTGAAGAGTCAGTCACAATGATGAACTCTGGAAAATATGTAGGAAAGCACATATCAATACAGACATTAGGAATTCTGGCAAATTATAGTCGGTAGTGAAAGGTTAATAAAATAAGTACTTGTCACTTCCTGTTTTTCTGTATGCTTAACAAAACACTGTTGAAATCTTGAGAACTGTTTGCTAATCTTATTCCCAGAATGTGCTGTCCCCAACTGCCAAACTGCAGAATGTACTCCCTCAACTGGTTGCACACAAACCGCTCACTCGCCCGGACCCATCAATAAACTTCCCTCCCTGCGCTCTCAAAGGAAACTATATAAGCTCTGCTTAAGCTGTTCTCAGGCCTCTCTGCTCTATTCAAGTGAGCTCTGAGCCCCAGCATGCTGGACACCCAATAAACCCTTTGCTTTGGCATCAGACAGTCTCTTGGTGGTCTCTTTCCCTGATTGTCACTGGACCTTTACATATGGAGGTTCCACCGAGATCTAGCAGCGGCGGACGAGAGACCCCAACAGACTCCTCTCGGGATAAGAAAGGCGCCTCTTTCTGGTTTCAGGTTTCAGGTAAGTGCTTGGCAAAATGGATGTCGATGAAGAGTGTGCGCTCTCTCTGACGGTGGCTGACAGTCATGTCACAGAGCCACAGGCCACGTCCCTAGGGGACGCCACAGAGGACTTGGGAAATCGAGGAACAATAGTCTCCACGACTCAGTGATATTTTGTTTCAGATTCGGTATTGCCAGCCCATCGGGTATTTCCTACTACTCAGTCCTGTTCTCAGTGTTGGACGTCCATATCCTTTCTTTATTGTCTTGTCTTGTCTGTGTCATGTGTTGTTGCTTTTACTGTTTGTGTATCTATCATTATGGGACAGAGCACTTGAATGGCTCTGTCCCTGACCCTTGATCACTGCACCAAAGTTCGCTTAAGGGCTCAGAATCTTTCTTTTTCAGTAAAACGCTGGACATGGCAGACTCTCTGTTCCTCAGAATGGCTCACCATTGGATTTGGATTGCCCATAGAAGGATCTTTCTACTTCCCACTAATTTAAAAAGTCAGAGACATTGGCTTTCAGCCAGGGCCACATAGATACCTGTGAAGATGGCCACTGCCTATCAACCTGGGGACGAGGGGAATCAACATCGATATCAAGAAAGAGACTTTGCCTACATAAGAAGACATCAGGTGTCATCCCTGGAACCCCGCTGGAAAGGACCATAGCAGGTGCTAATTATAACACCTACAGCAGTAAGTTAGACAGAATCTCTTAATGGATCCATACCTCTCATCTCAACCATGCGCCCTGTCCAGACTCTGGCTGGAAACTGTAAAAGACTGGTAACCCTTTCAAATTGTGTATTTGCCATGTGGATAAGGCTATAGACTCTACCCTTGACCACCAGTAGTCCTAACCCTCATCAGCCCGTTCAGCAGCAATGGCTGATCAAAAATCATACTGGACAAGAAGTATGGTCTATCTCGCATACAGCCTACTTAGGGACCTGGTGGCCATCTCTCCACACAGACATTTGTCAGCTGGCTATACGTCTTTCCTATTGGGATATCCCTGATGAAGTGGATCCCACTAAAATTCCATTAAATCCCTTCCATACCATAGATAAAGGAAACAAACATTATGGATGTAGGGACACGGGAGCCAGATGCAGGTTGGCTAGCCTAGATTACTATGCTTGCCCGGAGGACTATCAAAGCCACAAACAGTCATGGCTGTGTTGGGGGAAAGCCGACTTCTTCTGTAAGTCATAGGGATGTGAGCATTCACGAACTGCCTGATGGAACCCAAACTCCTCATCAACTTCTGTACAGAGCAATGGCCATAATACCAATTAGATAACCAAAACCGAATGCCCCCAGTGGGGTCTCTAGATCAATTTCTGAGTGACCTTTTTAACTTCTGCAAGTGCTCAAAAGTGTGAAAGGAGATTCCCCTACGTGGAGGCCTTTTCTCTCCTTTGCTCACATCCTGAACTATGCTTCTCCAATAGATCCTCACCCTCAGCCTTCTGCTCCAGACTCTCTGCTCTCACTCTCACCTTAGCAACCTGATTTCTCCCCTCCAATTACTAGATCAAACACCCAAACCTCTGCCGGTTCCCAGACCATTGCCCCCATGTTGAGGTAGTAGGTACTGAGGTACACCTCAACCCACTCACTCCTCTCTTCTCCTATCATTGCCCTCACCGGGTTCCACCAGGTCCTCTTACCAGCTAACACAAAGCTCAAACCAGCTGAGGAGAGCCCTCAGACCCTTATCGAAGATGTAATGTAAATGGCCTTTAAAGTTGCTTTGTCATCACTGAAAACAGGTTACTAAGTATTTAAAGTCTCTCTAAGGCTTTTTGGGATACTAACACCCATCTTCCCCTCTGCTCTACCTGTTCTACTTCTCAAGATTTAGTTGCTAGGTGCAGCAGTCTGGCTGGGCACAATTCAGGAGCCACTTGTCAAAAGAAACTAACTTTATTTTTAGAACCACACACGATAAACAAACAGCTCTTCAGGAAAAAACCCTCAGAGCCCAACTGCCACCACCGGCTTCCCACACGCCACCCACCCCAACCACCTCTTCCTCCCACAATCCTCCTGCTCTTGAGGCCGATTGGATGGGTCACATGGGCGGAGCCAAAAAAGTCCCCCAATGAGCAGCTCCGTGGTCTGAAAGGGCAGGTAAACAGCCCAATGAGCATCACCGCAGAGGAGCCAATCAGCTAGATGTTGCTGGGGCCGCTGTGAGCCAATCATCAGCTGGCAGTCTGAAAGTTTGCTGGGGCCCCTTCGGCTGTGGCTCTCAACATCTCCCCCTCTCTGTTTAAACAACAAGCATGTGGCTTAGGGACCGTGTCTGCCTTAGGTTGTCCAATAGTACATATGGTCCTTACCCGTTATCCGATGAGCTGACCTCAAGGTGTCAGCTTCCTGTCTTAGGTTGGTACCATAGTAATTGGATCTTACCCGTCATTGACTACCAGTCCAGTATACAGCCACACCTGTGTAGAGGTCTGCATACCAGCGGGGGGGTGAGGTTCTTTGCCTCACCTCTGTTGGCCCCCAAATTTTAGCTGAATGATCATGACAAACAGAAGGGAGGAAGATACACCAAGCCAGCTGACGGCTCCTTTTGGAAAAATTGTACCACCGATGACACCATAAGCATAAATACGCCAACACTACCAGAAGTTGCTGCACCAACAGATAGTTCACAATGCATACAAGTGAGTTCACAATGCATATAAGTGATACATAGTCCAGGCAAGTTCTGCAAGCAGTTCAGTGATGGCTATTGCAGAAGCTGTAGATTGGTTTTATCTTTGTCTTCATGCACTGGGATGAAGATAGGAATTCTGGCAATAATGGCTAAAGAAAAATTATATAACATTATATAACATTCCAGAAGGCACTAAAAGAAAACAATTTTCTTAACAATTTACATTGTCTTCACTGAAGATAGGAATTCTGGCAATAATGGCTAAAGAAGAAATTATGTAACATTCCAGAAGGCACTAAATGAAAACAATTTTCTTAACAATTTACATTGTCTTCACTGGCACTGGGATGAAGATAGGAATTTTGGCAATAATGGCTGAAGAAAAAATTATGTAACGTTCCAGAAGGCATTAAAAGAAAACAATTTTCTTAAAAATTTACATTATCTTTAAGAGAATTATTAAATATAATGAAAAGGAAACATGAAAGTAAACAAACAGATCTGTTAACCTCCTTTTTTGTTCACATTTTAAAACAATCTTCAACAGCTGTTTACCCAATTTAAATTAAACCATTTAAATCACGTGAATAAAAAAAAATTATTTGGATCCATTTTTTCATGAGCGCTCATCATATATGACATATGGACATACGTACATTCAAACACAAAACAAAAGTGTGCACACATAATACATACGACACAGAACATAATAGTAAAGGCCTTATAACTTTTTACAGGTGAAATCTCCATTGCAATGTTTAAAAACTCTATAGTCAAAAAATAGGACTGATCAGCAAAACATTAACCTAGGTCTGTATGAGCTCAAAAAAAAAATATATGGGAAAGGGCAATAAAAAAATAGATATTGAAAAAAGCATTCTGGTTCTGTCGCAGATGTAAGAATAACCAAACTGGAGTTCTCGATATCACATCTTCTTTTTGGTCTGTAGAAATCGCTTTAGTTAATCTGTCTGGAATCCAAATCAGCTAATGTTCTCCCTGTGCAAACACATAAACAGACCCCCGATTCCAGGCAATCACTGGGTCAGGACCTTAGTTAATCTCTCTGGAATCCAAATTGGCTGCTGTTCTCCCTGTGGAAACACACAAACAGACCCCCGACTCCAGACAATTACTGGGTCAGGACCTTTCCATTGTCCTGTTAGAATATCCTTCCAAAGTACCTTGTGCTTATATACATTTCTTGGACACATAAGCCTTTCCGCAGCACTAAGCCTTGATGAATCCAAATTTAAAAAGTTTAGAGTAAAAAGGGTTATTTTAAGTTTATCTTTGGGGAATATATATCCCTTCCCAATTCCTTCTTTTTTGCTTTAAAATGTACATTTTAATAGTTTGATGAGCTCTTTCAACTATTCCTTGCCCCTGTGGATTGTATGGGATTCCTGTTATATGAGTAATGCCAAATGATGAGCAAAATTGTTTAAAAGAGGTAGAAGTATAACCAGGGACATTATCTGTTTTTAACTGTTTTGGAACGCCCACCGTGGCAAAATTTTGTAAGCAATGAGCTATAACATCTTTAGTTTTTTCTCTGGCATGAAGGGAGCCCATCAAAAATCCAGAAGAAGTATCAACTGTAACATGCAAATATTTTAATTTTCCAAATTCTGGCAAGTGTGTGACGTCCATCTGCCAAATATGGTTAGGTATCAATCCTTTAGGATTGACTCCAAGATTAACTTGTGGTAAAAAGGTCACACAATTTTGAAATTGTTTTATTATTTGTCTAGCTTGTTCCTTAGTTATTTTAAAACGCTTTTGTAAAGTATTAGCATTGACATGGAACTTTTTATGAAAATTTATAGCTTCTTCTAGTGTAGAGAAAATATGTATGTCATGTGTAGTTTTATCTGCTAAATCATTGCCCAAACTAAGGGCTCCAGGCAATCCTGTATGTGCCCTGATATGTCCTATAAAGAATGGATCTTTTCTGTCCCAGATTAGACTTTGTATAGTGGAAAGCAAAAAGAAAATAGTAGAGGAAGGGGAAATCCTACCAGCATCTTCAAGGGATACTATAGCATTAACTGTATACTGACTATCAGAAAATAAATTAAATACAGAATTTTTAAACATCACAAAAGCCTGTAATACTGCCTTAAGCTCTACCTTTTGAGCTGATTGTTTGGGTACTAAAAATGTAAAAGTTTGATCAGGTGTAACTATTGCTGCTGTACCATTATTTGATCCATCAGTGAATATATTTGGAGCATTCCCGATAGGTGTTTTTCTTGTCATTTTTGGAAAAATTACAGGATGCTTAGACCAAAAAGACAATAAAGGATTAGATGGTAAGTGGTTATCAAATGAAACATTAGATTTGCACATGATTATTGCCCAAGTATTTAACCCATTAGCTAACTCATCAATTTGATTCATAGTATATGGAGTAATAATTTTATTGGGAGAAATTCCAAACACTCCCTTTGCTGCTTTTATTTCTTTGAGTATTAATTGTCCTACAGCCTCAGGATACCTAGTAAGAATAGTGTTAGGAGAATAAGATAAATGTATCCATAATAATGGACCTTCTTGCCAAAATACTCCTGTAGGAATATTTTTTTTTGGTAGTACAATAAATAATAAAGGCAAACTTACATCAATTCTATCCAAATGCATATTTTCCATATATGTTTCAATGATTTTTAATGCCTTACTTGCTTCAGGCGTTAACATTCGGGGTGAATTTGGATCTGATGGACCTTTTAGGATATCAAATAAAGGTCCCAACTCTCCTGTAGGTATACCTAGATAAGGCCTTATCCAATTTATGTCTCCTAATAACTTTTGAAAGTCATTAAGTGATTTGAGTTGATCTACTCGTATTTGAATTTTTGGTGGACGGACCATGGTTGAGGATAATAGAACTCCTAAATAATTAATTGGAGAATTTAATTGTACTTTATCTATTGCTATCTTTAGATTATAATTTTTTAATAAGTTGTAAGTGTGGCATAACAGTCTAGCAATGTGTTTTTAGCTTTGTGTGCTAATAATACATCATCCATATAGTGAAATATTTGTAGTTCAGGATTTTGATTTCTAAGTGGCTGGATTGCTTTGTTAACATAAATTTGACACATAGTTGGGCTGTTAGCCATCCCTTGAGGGAGTACTTTCTATTCATATCTCTGATCAGGACCTTCATGATTCAGTGCAGGGATATTAAATGCAAAACGTGGACTATCCTTAGGATGAATTGGAATTGAAAAAAAACAATCTTTAATATCTATAACTAAAACATACCAAGTTTTTGGCAAAGCAGACAACTGAGGAATCCCCGATTGAGCAGGTCCCATAATAAACATCTCATTATTAATGGCTCTTAAATCTTGCAATAATCTCCATTTACCAGATTTCTTTTTGATGACAAAAATGGGAGTATTATGGGGAGATACAGAAGGTTGTATATGTCCTTCTGCTAATTGTTGTTTGACCAGATCATGGGCTGCTAGTATCTTTTCTTTAGTCAGGGGCCACTGAGGAACCCATACTGGTCTTTCTGATTTCCAAGTAATTTTTATTGTCTCAGTGGCCCTTTCTGAAAATCCAACCCATGTCTGTCTGTTCCTTGATCTATTTGTATTGGTGCTGCTATACCTTGTTCTTGTTTTCCTAATCTTTTTCCTTTCCTAAAACCTTGTCTAGTCATAATAGTGGGTGCATTTTGGTTGATGTTATTTGTTAATGTCAAACCTAATTGATCTAGGACATCTCGTCCCCATAAATTTATAGGAAGATGATCCAATACATATGGCTGTATAGTTCCTTCAAATCCTTCAGGATCCTTCCAATCTAATACCATTGCACTTCTATGGGGATTAGTCGCCACTCCTAGGCCTCTCAGCATATGAAGGTGGCCTTGTCAGTTGGACACTTACGTCCTCTGGTCATAGAAAGGTGTTAGTAGCAGTCTCCTGTAGAGGTGGTGCTGTTGGTTGGACACTTAAGCCCTCTGGTGATAGAAAGGTTTTAGTAGCAGTCTCCTTTTGTAACTTTCCCCCTGATGGCTTTTTCTGCTCTAAACTTTCTTTCTCTGTCTGATTAGCTCAAAAGACCTTCTGTTTTACTTGAATCTTTTCATCTTTCTGACTAACTTGAGAGACCTTCTTTTTTACTTGAATCAATATGTCTTCTCCTTCCTCTACCTTCGTCTGAATTGAAGGCTTTGGACTAAGAAAACCAGATACCAACGCCCACAATGCCAATGTGCCAGCTGGCAGAGTTCCTGGGCTATTCTTTTCTATTCTTTTTAAATCTTCACCATGATGGTTCCATTGTGATATATTTAACAACTCCTCCTTAAAAAGCTATGGGCTACATTTTTGCATTGTATCAACGTATGCCCTGACTGTTCTTGATTTTACTGAGATGCCTTCTTCCTCTAACAATTTACTTAAAACTCTTTCAGTTTGTTTTTTACTAGTTTCTGATCCCGTATTTCTACTATAATACAACCCAACAAGATGACGCCAAACAAAACTGAGACAGAATGAAATAAAAATGGAACAACAAAAATTCATTATAGCCTTTCTATCCTCCTGACATGTGCATCCGTCCTTTCTCCCTATCTGTTCCTCAGACGTAAATAGTTTTTCCTCAGAAGTGAGCGGTTTTTCTTCCGTCTCACTCATCTCCAGGGACAGGCAACTTAAAACAAAAATGAAGCAAAACAAAAGAGGAATCTTAAAATGGCTCCCCATCCTCTCACCCTGCCCTCGGGGGCGAGCGGTTTACTTACCCTCAGTCGCTCCCCGTGCGAGCCACCAAATGCCGCAGTCTGGCTGGGCACAATTCAGGAGCCACTTGTCAAAAGAAACTAACTTTATTTTTAGAACCACACACGATAAACAAACAGCTCCTCAGGAAAAAACCCTCAGAGCCCAACTGCCACCACCGGCTTCCCACACGCCACCCACGCCAACCACCTCTTCCTCCCACAATCCTCCTGCTCTTGAGGCCGATTGGCTGGGTCACATGGGCGGAGCCAAAAAAGTCCCCCAATGAGCAGCTCCGTGGTCTGAAAGGGCAGGGAAACAGCCCAATGAGCATCACCACAGAGGAGCCAATCAGCTAGATGTTGCTGGGGCCGCTGTGAGCCAATCATCAGCTGGCAGTCTGAAAGTTTGCTGGGGCCCCTTCAGCTCATCAGCTGGCAGTCTGAAAGTTTGCTGGGGCCCCTTCAGCTCATCAGCTGGCAGTCTGAAAGTTTGCTGGGGCCTCTTCAGCTGTGGCTCTCAACATCTAGGAAATTCCCGAACCCCTTCCCATTATTCTTTTACATCTCTCCTACCTCATTCTCAGATCCCTGGAAATGCTCACAGCCACGCATTCCCCGTCTTCCTTCTCTGTACCAGGCCCACAGAAAAGTCTTAACTGACCTTCTCCAGAAATCTTCAACATAGCTGAATTTAGGACTTTCAGCAAAAGAGTCTCTATAAAAGATTTCTAACTAGATAAACTTCCTCTTTTTGTGTTTCCTTGTTCTACTTGGCCACTGGCTAAAAATATCAGCACTCCTAAGCTAGACACTCCCTTACTAGTTTTTCACAAAATATGTGAACAAGGCCTCTGGCATTGAGCTGGGGCTTCACAGAGATGGCTACAATTGTAAGATAAAGAAGTTACCAACTGGGATCCATGGTAAAAGTTGGCAGGGGAAAAAAATAAAGGGAATTAAAAGTTCTCCCTCACCCAGGTGTCCTTGAAAAGTTAACTTGCCCAGAACAGAGGAAAAAAACACAAGAAAAATTGCTTTTTGTGAACTTCTGAAAACTGTGAACTTCTGAGCCCCTTCCCTTACATGCTGGGTACAAAATTCTGAAACTACCTTAACTTGCGGTTCCCGGGATTTAATTGATTAAAACAGAAGTAATGCCCTCTGAATCTGGTTGCAAACAAATAGGACTGTTTTCCTGTCTTTGGTACTATCTTAGGTGCCTTGCCTTGTCTGTCCCTACAACAGTATAATTCTATATACTTAAACATTGTTTATGTTTTCATGAAATGGTCCACAGATGTGATTAATTGTGTGATTCTGCAAATGTTTCCCAGAGTGCTCTATCATGACACAGGTTCATTTGAAGATCAAATAGGGGGGCATAAAACCTGGTTCCAATGGAAACATATATCCCTCACTTTAGCCATCCTATTAGGAATACGTGTTGCTGCAGCGGTGGGCAGAAGAACCACTGCCTTGGTCCATGGTACACAACAAATGACCCAAATAGAAGCAGCAATAGACCAAAACTTAAAGATATTAGAAACCTCCATCACAGCATTGCAGGAATCTTTATCCTCTCTCTCTGAAGTTGTTTTACAGAACAGTCTAGGATTGGACCTCCTCTTCATGAGACAAGAGGGCCTTTGTTTTGCATTGATGGAAGAATGTTGTTTTTATGCCTACCATACTGGAGTTGTAAAAAAATCTATGAGTAAATTAAAAAGACGACTTGAAGAGCGTCAACGAGAGAAAGAGGCCCAAAAATGGTGGTTTGAATCTTGGTTCACAGAGTCCCCCTGGTTAAGTACACATTTATCAACCCTGGCCGGTCCAATAATAATCCTCATATTATTGCTAACTATAAAACCCTGTTTGCTCAACCATGTAATTTATTTTCTCCAAGCTCAAATTGGACAAGTTAAACTTATGGTAATACCCCACTAGCAGATATATAATGTGACACCCCCCAATGATCACTTTTATGATTAAAAGTAGCCAGAAGAAGAAGTGGGGAATGAAAGGTTAATAAAATATATACTTGTCACTTCCTGTTTTTCTGTACACTTAACAAAACACTGTTGAAATCTTGAGAAATGTTTGCCAATCTTGTTCCCAGAATGTGCTGTCCCCAACTGCCAAACTGTACTCCCTCACCGGGTTGCATGCAAACTGTCCACTCGCCCTGACACATCAATAAACTTCCCTCCATGTGCTCGCAAAAAAAAGTATATAAGCTCTGCTTAAGCTGTTCTCAGGGCTCTCTACTCGATTCAAGTGAGCTCTGAGCCCCAGCATGCTGGACCCCCAATAAACCCTTTGGTATTACATGAGATAGACTCTTGGTGGTCTCTTCTTCCAACGCTCGCCCGACCGTTACTTACATGATTGAATGTAGAAGAGAACATCCAGTCAAAAAGGGATAGTAGGTAGGATTAGGAATATAGTCTGTAGGTTTAGGAAGAAGAGTGAGAATTGGATTTGGACCAAAAGTTCTTTAGCAATAGGGTTTCGGTTAGAGAGTGAATGTAAATGTCAGCACATGTGAAGAATGAGTCACAATGATGAACTGGGGAAAATATGTAGGAAAGCAGATATCAATAGAGACATTAGGAAATCAGGCAAAGTATAAAGTGAGTGATAGGATTAGACATTATCAACAGGGTTGTGTTTCAATATATAATCTTAGGAAGAAACAAATATGTAATCACCAATTAGATTGACATTTGAGAGCATTAGGCAACCTGGACATGGATGTTTTTAGTAATCCATGTTCAATTTCTATTTATCCTTTGGTATAATCATAAGTGTGACTTTTGCATTTTGTGTTCAGAATATTACTGTGATAAAAAGTATATGTACATCAGGTGACATGAGTATTTCTTCCACCATTTCTGGGAGCAATATTTTGAAGACGTATAAATTAGTATTGGGGGTACAAAGAGGTGTACACTGTGTCTATGAATATAGAAGTAATGCATGAATTAACAATACTGTGAATAAATAATTTAACTGATTCCACTTTAAATAATGGATTGATAGAATTGATATCTGAAAATATATAAGAAATCTTATATTGATATATAATCATTCATTACAATGAGTTATACATCTAATGGTAATATTAGGGTTATATTTTATCATGAAAGATGTGTGAGTTCTGCTTCAAAAGTGAGTATGGAAATGGAAAATAATGTGTTTGGAAAGAAGTCTCATGAAAAGACCAGTCAAGAAACATAGAGGAATGCATGTGTTCTGAAGTAGGAAGTGATTGAAAGTGACACAAATGCAAATAATTTTGCTAACTTGTGGATGAAATACATATCCTATGATTTGCATAAACTGAAGAAATAGTAAAGTACCAGTGTTTAATGAAAATGAACGTCAAAATATACAACATGTCCCATAGTAATCTACTTGGATTGATGTTAAACTGGGTTAGTTACTGTAGAAATATTAGGATTTGTATGCACCATTCACTGATGTTAGTTGTCCGTACTGGAAAACAAATATGTATTTCAAGTGGATGAATATCTCTGAGAATAATCTTGTGAAAAGTTGATTATAATTCCACATACATAAATATGAATGAATTTAGGATATGTAAAAGAAGACACATGTATTTCGTATTTTGAAAAATCTGGAGAGTGTGTGTGTATACACACACACACACACACACACACACACATACACACATAGACACACAGAGACATTAAAAAGTAGCAATATATATGCCAATCGAAATTCATGTTGAAATACATATCATCCACAGATCCAAAAATATTTAATTTACTGAAAATGGATTTGTGTATAATGTTGTTCAACTAGGAAACTGCCCCATAGGTTAAATTTTCAGTTCCAACGGTGTTTAGGAGGAGTGATCTTTTCTCAAAATTTGTATCTGCCAAGTCAGCCACATCACAAGAATGTACATGTGATACCAGCTAGGATTCTATATGTGAATATAAAAATACATGTGCTGAATAGGCTACAGACAAACGGAGACAGGAATTCACATATTTGTTAAATGTAAAAACACATGGAGATCTATGTCAACTAAAAATTGACTAGATTTATAACTCCTACCCTATATAATGCAAAAGGCAAATCCAACTATACACCATGCCTCCTCTGAACTGCTTGGATTTCTATTATGTTTGGGTTATTGTTCTCCATCTTATTAGGATTAGTAGTCAGAGTCTAGTAGGGAATGGGTTAGTGTCAGGGATTCAGTATTTCAAATGGAAGATTGGAAAATGAATCCAATGTGTATGCAAATATGTGCTACAAAAAAATCGCCCAACTCTCATCCACAACAATGCCTTGACATTACCTTCACCCCAATTAAGACACAATTAGAGGAGAAGAGTTAGAAAATCTGTGAATATATATCTGTAGTGGAATATGCTCAGGAGTTCACAACTTTGGAGGTGGTAGAGCAGTTTCCAAAATAAGGGACAGGGTAAACACTCCACAAACATGGAGCTCTGTTGGCCTAAAGACTTCTTGAGAAACTGCCTCTGAGGTTGGGCACTTGAAATATATGTTGTTGTCAGGAGCTTTAGCTTCCTTTGTAGTGAGACCATCAAAGCTGGGTCTGCATCTATATGACATAAAGGACTTGGTTTCTTATTTTCCAATGAAACTGAGGCAGCAGTGCTGATTTCTCTCTTTGTATGTAAACTGTGGCCACTGGGAGCTAAGTGTCGCCCCATGTGTTTGGTTAGGGTTAATAACAGGTTCGATTTGGATTAGGAATCATTCTGAGCGATGAATAATGGTATTGGGAAAGTGCAGTATTTACAAGAATATATAGGTGAAATATAAGTATGAAAACAGAAATCTAGGTAAGATTTGTAGCCCAGAAGGGCATTGGGCCCTTGATTTGGATACTTAGCTTTGACTTACGTTCTGCACGGATGTCTTAAATAAATCCATATACAATGTCATAGGAACTTGTACCTTGGATGATTGAATGTCCTGAGAATATCCAGTCAAAAAGCTATAGTCAGTAGGATTAGGAAGCGTGTCGGTAGGTTTAGAAAGAATAGTGATTATAGGTTTTGGAGGAAATGTTTTTAGCAATAGGGTTTCTGTTAGAGAGTGAATTTAAATGTCAGCACATGTGAAGAGTCAGTCACAATGATAAACTGGGAAAATATTTAAGAAAGCAGATATCAATATAGACATTAGGAAATCAGGCAAAGTATAAAGTGAGTGATAGGATTAGACATTTTCAACAGGCTTGAGGTTGAATATATAATCTTAGGAGGAAACAAATATATAGTCACCAATAGGATTGACATTTGAGAGCGGTAGCAACCTGGACAGGAATGTTTTTAGTAATCCATGCTCACTTTTCATTTAGGCTTTGGTACAATCATAAGTGTGACCTTTGCATTTTGTTTCCAGAATATTACTGTGATAACATGTATATGTAGATCAGGTGACATGAGTATTTATACCACCATTTCTGGGAGCAATATTGTGAAGACGTATAAGTTAGTACTGGGGGTAAAAATAGGTGTACCCTGTGTCTATGAATATAGAGATAATGCATGAATAGACCATACTGTGAATAAATAGATTAACTGGTTCCAAATTTAAATAATGGATTGAATTAATATCTGAAAATATACAGGAAATCCAATATTGATATATATACATTCATTAAAACCAAATATACATCTAATGGTAATATTAGGGTTATGGTACATCATGAATGATGTGAGAGTTTTGCTTCAAAAGTGATTAGGGAAATCGAAAATAATGTGTTTGGAAAGAAATCTCATGAAAAGACCAGTCAAGAAACAAGGAGTTATACATGTGTTCTGAAGCAGGAAGTGATTGAAACTGAAAAAAATGCCTATAAATTTTCGAATTTGTGGATGAAATATATATCCTATGATGTGCATAAACTGAAGAAATTGCAATGTACCAGTGTGGAATAAAAATGAATTTCTAAATACACATCATGTCCCATAGGAATCTATTTGTTTTGATGTTAAACTGGGTAAGTTCCTGTAGAAATACAAGAATTTGTATGCACCATTCACTGAAGATAGTTATCAGTACTAGGAAACAATTATGTATTTAAGGTGTGTGAATATTCCTGAGAATAATCTCCTGAAAAGTTGATTAAAAATACACATACATGAATATGAATTAATTTAGGGAGTGCATAATAAGACAAATATTTTATATTTTGAAAAATCAGGAGAGTATGTATACACACACACACAAACACACACACAGACTTTAAAAAGTAAAAATATATATGCCAATCGAAATTCACCATGAAATATATATCATTCACAGATCAGAAATATTTATTTTACTGAACATGGATTTTTGTGTAAAGTTGTTCAACTAGGAAGCTCACCCATTGGTTGAATTTTCAGTTCCAGCAGGTTTAGGAAGAGTAAACTTTTCTAACAATTTGTATCTGCCAAGTGAGCCACCACACAAGAATGTACATGTGATTCCAGGTAGGATTCTATATGTGCATATAAAATTACATGTGCTGAATAGGCTGCAGAGAAAGGGAGTCAGGTATTCAAACATTTGTTAACTTTAGAAATACATGGAGAACTATTTCAACAGAAAATTGACTAGATTTATAACTCCTACTCTATAAAATGCAAAAGGCAAGTCCAACTATACAACATGCCTCCTCTAAACTGCTTATATTTCTATTCTGTTTCGGTTTTTATTCTCCATAATATTAGGATTAGTTGTCAGAGTCTAGTAATGTAGTGGTTAGTGTCAGGGATACAGTATTTCGAATAAAAATTTGGAAAATGAGTCCAACGTGTATGTAAATATATGCTACACAAAAATCTTCCCACTCTCATCCAGAAAAATGCCTTGACATTACCTTCGCCCCAAGTAAGACACAATTAGAAGAGAAGAATTAGAAAATCTGTGAATACATATATTCAATGGAAAATGCTCAGGAGTTCACAATCTTGGAGGTGGTAAAGGAGTTTCCAAAATAAGGGACAGGGTAAACACTCCACAAACATGGAGCTCCGCTGGCCTTAAAACTTCTTGAGAAACTGCCTCTGAGTTCTGGCACTTGAAATATATGTTGTTTTCAGGAGCTTTAGCTTCTTTTTAGTGAGACCATCAAAGCTGGTTCTGCATCTATGTGACCTGGAAGCCATGGCATCTTATTTTCCAATGAACATGAGGCAGCAGTGCTGGTTTCTCTCTTTGCAGGTAAACTGTGGCCATTGGGGGCTAAGTGTCTCCCCGTGTGGACTGTGAAGCAATTTGGTCATGATCCATTTTTCGTGGTGTTTCTTGCTGCTGCACTGGGAGTTTGGTATTTGCTTCATGAAATACAAGGAGTTCAACTGGGACACAGTGCTGGAAGGAGTTCTGTCACGTGTGGTGGGTCAGTGTCTGCAGGAGAATGCACCAACCAGGCTTCTATCCACATAGCTTGCCCCCTTGACCATAGCAACCTGATTCTGAACATTGCCCTGAAACCTCTGCATATAATAAGATGCCTTTATATAGAAGGGTCCGCTGGCTGCACCATGTCAGTCACAAGGCATTTGGAATCCAATGGTAGATTCTCATGGCCGTACCACTGATGTTTTATCACACACCTGCCCACCACTGCTCCAGGACCACTACTCAACAAACTCCAACTTACTGGCATCTGTGTTCTACACCATGTTCAGGAAACCCAGTCAATCAAGGCACTGTCTGGTATACTCATGATCAGCAACAGGACATCCAAAGGTTCTCTAGTGCCACCTGGTCATAGTAATTTTAAAAATTTCATGATATTTATGTAACCATTCTCAAAGATGAAGTTGGAAGCATTGTGGGTTTCAAATGTTCAGAAACCATTAAATGGTGAGGAAGCTCTTTTCAATGAAAGCTCTGGAGAACTCTCACAGGCAAGGCTTCCCAAATAGTTGACAAAAGGTCACTTGAAGCCAGGCCCAATGAGGTCTACAATGGGAGGTCCATGTGTGTTTTGACTCTCAATTGTGGCTGCCATGTCTTTCAGAATCAAATCATGTGATTCTCTGACTGAGATTCCCAGTGAACTGTGGAAAGCCACCCTGGGAATAGATCTCAGTTTCCAATGGCGACTCTCATGCATGGCCTCCTAAAATCTTAACACAATTCATGGCAATACTTCTCTGAGGTCAGTTCAAGAACTGAGCCTTTATGGAGAATCACACCAGAATTCAAGCCAGGTGGAACCAGTCATCTCTCACAATTAAAACCTAAACACTCCCACATGACCCTGATCTTCTTCCATATAGACACTCATCATTACCTCTGGCAGGAGGTTTCCATGAGGGGCGCAGCCCAAGACAGTGTCCAAAATAAGCTGCCTTGCCCCTCATTTGCCTAAAGTCATGTTGGCCTGGACAGCCTTCCTATGAACCAGGAGTGATCAAATAGGCCTGCCATTAATACTGCTCCGCTTCTAAAATTTGAGGCCTACTGACTGTGGGGTTTAAATTCTTTTAGGGAATTGGAGGCATGAGAAAACACAAGCACTATGGGCAAGCCACGGCAGAGCTTTGAAAAAACCATTTGACCCAAAAGATCCCTATTCTTCCTTGATGGAAGTCAATACCCTAACAGAGGAAGGCAAGAGAGTTCATCCAAAATGACTGCTCTTTTTGCCATTTTGGTTTTGGATGCACATATGGGATTTTTCTTTAGATCCATCAGGAGCTTAGAATCTAAGCCACAACCTCACACAGGGCCAAGAGGCTGATTCAGACACATCCCTTTCCAAAGCAATTAAGCAAAGAGCCACAAGAGATGCACATTTATTTCCATTTGAAAACTCTTTTGTTCAGGCTTCCAAAAGTGTTGGCCTGAGGCAAACACCTTCCTGACATTCAGGGCAACAGAACAATATGTAAGCATAAGGCCCAAAGCAGGGTTTCTCCACTGAGATATTCCTGGTCACACTGCTATCTGAGTTTTCTGAGATGCTCGCTATTCCCTTCAGCTATTCAGTACATGGCCATGTCACAGACCTTGGAGGTGGTACATATCTTTGACACAAAACCATGAGCCTATTCTTGAGAGTGACCAGAATTGAGGAAGAAATCAGGAACTTAGGAAGATTGCAGGTGTTGCCCATGGATAAGGCAAGCAGCACTCCATTCATAAATTGGGCAGGACGAATGCTGGGAAGCTTTCTACTAGACAGGACACATCCATTGATGCATTCTCTTTTCTAATGTCTACAACCACTAACACAGTGGGATACACAGACATAGAAACACTCACATTGTCAAAGGACTTAGAAGAATCAGTTCATTCCAAACCAAACAAACCGCCTTTTCTACCTATTCTGAGAAAATGACACAAAACCACAAACCCCACCCAAACACACAAATTCAACTCATTCCCCCAAGTAGGTCTGTGACTATCCGGAGTGTCCTCTGACTTGTGGGCCATACTGTGTTCCCCCAAAATGGCCTGTCCTGCCTCAGATTTTGTCGACTTGGCCAACTCTGTGAAGTTGTTAGGAGCCAGCATTGAGCCACTACCTGCTTTCTCAGGAAAGGCCCCTCTTCAGAGCACTCCTGGCATTTGGCCATCCTCACATCAGTAGGTACCAAGAATGACAGACTCTGTCCTTGGTAAATCCAACAAGTGAGCCCACTGGAACTGTGACTGGGACTGGCTCTGGGTGCCTGGCTTCTTGGATAACAAGTTCAGAGAGTTCCATAACCAAGGAAGTTAGGAAGGTCATTCCTTCAGGAACTGAATGAGGTCACTGCCTTGGCAACCACTTTGTCCTAACAGTTGAGATGGAGGCTGCCCCTAATTCCTGAGACACTTTCACAAGTTAGAAGGGTATACCAACCATTGGCACCTGGGAACAGCTCTCCACACAGGCCTGGTTTGGTCCATCTCCTCTACGTTAAGGAGAGAGAGTCTGATTCAGACTCAACCCTTCATCCTGACCAGGTTGTTTGCCATGGAAGATGACTTTTGCTCTCTCCAGTCCTTCATAGCTGCCTACATCTTCTCCAGGGATCATTTCTGCATTGACCTTTGAGGTTTTCAGCACTTCGAAGATCCCCTACTTTCCTGTATTGTAAGAACAAATCTGTCTCTGCTCTTCTGAATACTTAGATTGATGGAACAGTGTATGGTTAGGGTTATTAACATGTTCAATTAGAACCAAAACACTCCCACATGGCCCTCATATTCTTCCATATAGACACTCATCAGTACCGCTGGCTAGAGGTTTCCATAAGGGGTGCAGCCCAAGAAAGTGTCCAAAATAAGCTCCCTTGCCCCTCATTTGCCTAATGTCAGGGTTTCCTGGACACCCTTCCTGTGAACCAGGATTGATCAAATAGGCCTGCAATTAATAATGCTCTGTTTCTCCATTTTGAGGCCTACTGACTGTGAGGAATACATTCGTTATGTGATTTGGAGTCATGTGAAACACAGGCACCTCTTCCGGTCTTTGAAGAACTCATTTGACCCTAAAAATCCCTATTCTTACATGATGGAGGTCAGGAACCTAATACAGGAAGCAAGAGACTTCATCCACAATTACTGATCTTTTTGCCATTTTGGTTTTGGATGCACACATGGGATCTTTCTTTAGATCCATCAGGTGCTGAAAATCTAAGCCACAGACTCACACAGAGCCAAGAGGATGATTCAGACACATCCCTTTCTAAAGCAATTAAGCAAAGAGCCACAGGTGATGCTCATTTATTTCCATTTGAAAGCAGTTTTCTTCAGGCTTCACAAACTGGTGGTCTGAGGCAAAGACCTTCCTGACATTCAGGTCAACAGAACAGTAGGTAAGCAAAAGGCACAAAGCAGCATTTCTCTACTGAGACTTTACTGGTCACACTGATATCTGAGTTTTCTGAGATTCTCCCCATTTTCTTCAGCTATCCAGTACATGGCCTGTCACAGAGCTCGGAGGTGGTACATATCTTAGACAAAAAAACATGAGCCTATTCTGGAAAGTGGCCAGAATTCAGGAAGAAAACAGGAACTAAGGAAAATAGTAGGTGTTGCCCATCGATAAGGCAAGCCACAGTCCATTCATAAATTCGGCAGGATGTGTGCTGAAATGCTTTCTTCTTGTCTGGACACATGCATTGATGCATTCACTTTTCTAATATCTACAACCATGGACAAAGTGGGATACACAGACATAGAAACACTCACCATGTCAAATGACTTATTAAAAACAGTCCACTCCAAACCAAAAAAACTGCCTTTCCTACCTATTCTCAGAACATGAGCCAAAACCACAAACTCACATCCACACCCACAAAGGCACATCCTTTACCCAAGTAGGTCTGTGACTATCAAGAGTGTCCTCAGACTGATCGGCCATACTATGTTCCCCCGAAATGGCCTGTCTGTCTTAGATCTGGTCTCCCTTACCAACTCTGTAAAGTTGTCAGGAGTCATCGGTGAGTCACTACCTGCTTTCTCAGAAAAGGGCCCTCTTCAGAGCTTTCCTGGCATTTAATCATCCACACATCAGTATGTACGAAGAAAGACTGACTCTGTCCTTGGTAAATCCAAACAAGTGAACCCACTGGGAAAGGGACTGGGACTGGCTCTGGGTGCCTGGCTTCCTGGATCCCAAGTTCAGAGAGTTCCATCACCAAAGAAGTGAGGTAGGTCACTTCCTTCAGGAACTGAATGAGGTCACTGCCTTGGCAACCACTTTGTCTTAACATTTGCTTCCAAATGTTCCATGAGAGAAGCTGCCTCTACTTCCTGTGTCACATTCACAAGTCAGAATGGTATACCAACCATAGACACCTGGGAACAGTCAGAGTCTAGTAGGGTATGGGTTAGTGTCAGAGATTCAGTATTTCAAAATATAAAATAGGAAAATGAATCTAATGTGTATACCAATATTTGCTAGACAAAAATCTTCCCATTGTCCTCCAGAACAATGTCTTGATATTTCCTTCGCCCCAAGTAAGACACAATTAGTGGAGAAGAGTTTGAAAATCTGGGAATATATATCTGGAAAGGAAAATGCTAAGAAGTTCACAACCTTGGAGGTGGTAGAGGAATTTTCAAAAGTAAAGGACAGGGTAAACATTCCACAAATATGGAGCTCTGGTGGCCTAATGAATTTTTAAGAAACTGCCTCTTAGCTTGGGACCTTGAAATATTTGTTGTTGTCAGAAGATTTATCTTCCTTTGTAGTGAGACCATCAAAACTGGATCAGCATCTATGTTACCTGGAGGACATGGTTCCTAATTTTCTATTGAACATGAGGCAGCAGTTCTGAATTCTCTTTGTAGGTAAACTGAGACCACTGGGGTCTAAGTGTCTAACTGTGTGGTCTGTGAAGCCATTTGGTCATACTCGAATTTTTCTGGTGTTATTTACTGCTGTACTCTGAGATTGGTATTGGCTTCAGGAAGTACAAGGAGATAAACTGGGACACAGTGCTAGAGGGAGTACTCTCACGTGTGGTGGGTGAGGGTGTGCAGGAGAATGCACCAACCAAGCTTCTATCCCCAAAAGCTTGCACCCATGTCCATAGCAACCTGATTCTGAACATTGCCCTGAAACCTCTCCATATAACAAGATCCCTTTACTTGTAAGGGTCTTCTGGCTGAACCATGTCAGTCACAAGTCATTTGGAAGCCAATGGAAGATCCTTGTGGCCCCACGACAGATGTTTTATCATACACCTGCCAACCACTGCTCTAGGCCCAGTACTAAGCAGGCTCCAACTTTCTGGAATCTGTGTTCTACAACATTTTCATTAAACCCAGTCAATCAGGGCACTATCTGGTATACTCGTGATCAGCAACAGACATAAAAAGGTTTTCCAGTGCCACCTGTTCATAGGAATTTCAAAAATTTCATGGTATTTATCCAGCCAATTGTTAAGGATGAAGTTGGAGGCACTGTGGGTTTCAATTTATTCAGGAACCATGAAATAGTGAGGAAGCTCATTTCAATGAAAGCTTGGGAGAACTCTCACAGGCAAGGCTTTCCAAAGAGTGGCCAAAAGATCAAATGAAGCCAGGCCTACTGAGGTCTACAATTGAGGTCCATGTGTGTTTTGACTCTCAACTATGGCTGCCAAGTTTTTCTGAATAAAGTCACGTGATATCCTGGCTGAGATTCCCAGTGCTCTTTGGAAAGCCCTCCTGGGCCTAGATCTCAGTCTCCAAGGGCAACTCTCATGTGTGGCCTCCTAAATTCCCAACACAATTCATGCCAATACTTCTATGAGATCTGTTCCACAACTCAGTCTCTAAGGGGAATCACACAAGAGTTCAAGCCCTGGTTGACCCAAGAATCTTTTTCAACCATAACACAGATGACCACAATTAAACCAAAACACTCCAACATGGCCCTCATCTTCTTCCATATAGACAGTCAGAATAACCTCTGGCTGCAGGTTTCCATGAGGGGCGCAGCCTAAGACAGTGTCAAAAATAAGCTCCCTTGCCCATCATTTGCCTAAATTCCGGGTGGCTTGGAAACCTTTCCTGTGAACCAGGAGTGATCAAATAGGCCTGCCATTAATACTGCTCTACTTTTCCAATTTGAGGCTTACTCTCTGTAGGTTATAGATTCTTTATGTGAATTGGGGTCATCAGAAAACCCAAGCACCTATGGGCTACCCTCTGAAGGGCTTTGAAGAACCAATTTGAGTGAATCGAGGAGTTGGATCAAAAGTACTTTATATATAGGGTTTTGGTTAGAGAGTGAATGTAAATGTCAGCATATGTGAAGAGTCAGCAACAGTGATGAACTGGGGAAAATGTGTAGGAAAGCAGATATCAATAGAGACATTAGGAAATCAGGCAAAGTACAAAGTGAGTGATAGAATAAGACATTTTTAACAGGGTTGAGTTTGAATATACAATCTCAGGAAGAAACAAATATGTAGTCACGAATAGGAATGATATTTGAGATCATTAGTGAATCAGGACATGGATGTTGTTAGTAATGCATGCTCACTTTCAATATAGTCTTTGGTACAATCACAAGTGTGACACTTGCATTTTGTGTCAGGAATATTACTGTGATGAAATGTATATGTATATCAGGTGACTAGAGTATTTCTTCCACGATTTTTGAAAGCAATATTTTATTTTAAAGACTTATAAATTAGTATTGGGGATACAAATAGGAATACCCTGGGTCTATGAATATAGAGATGATTCCTTAATAGGCCAAACTGTGAATAAATAATATAACTGGTTCAAACTTTAAATAATGGATTGAATTGATATCTGAAATTATACAAGAAATCTTATATTGATACACATACATTCATTCCAACCAGTTATACATCTAATGATAATATTAGCGTTACTGTTTATCATGAAGAGTGTGTGAGTTTTGCTTCATAAAGTGATTATGGAAATCGAAAATACTGTGTTTGGAAAAAATCTCACAAAAAAACAGTCAAGAAACATGGAGGAATACATGTGTTCTGAAGTAGGAAGTGATTGAAAGTGAACCAAATGCCTATAAATTTGTGAAATTGTGGATGAAATGATATATCCTATAATGTCCATAAACTGAAGAAATAGTAATGTACCAGTGTTGAATAAAAATGAACTTCAAAAGACACAACATGTCCCATAGGTGTCTACTTGCATTGATGTTAAACTGGGTCAGTTACTGTAGAAATATTAGGATGTGTAAGCAGGACTCACTGAATTTAGTTTTCAGTACTATGAAATAAATATGAATTTCAGGTGGATGAATATTTCTGAGAATAATCTTGTGTAAAGTTGATTATAAATCCACATAAACACACATGAGTGAATTTAAGGAGTGTATAATAAGACACATATAATTCATATTTTGGAAAATCTTGAGAGTAGATGTCTATATCTATATAGATAGATAGATGGATAGATAATTACATAGATACACACATACACAGACATTAAAATGTAGCCATATATATGCCATTCGAAATTCATCATGAAATATATATCATCCACATATCCAAAAATATTCATTTTACTGAATATTCATTTATGCATAATATTGTTCATATAGGAAATTCACCCATAGGTTGAATTTCTAGTTCCATCAGGATTTAGAGGGAGTGATCTCTTCTCACAATTTGTATCTTCCAAAATAAAGGAGCTCACAAGAATGTACGTGTGATACCAGGGAGAATTCTAAATATGCATAAAAAATACATGTGATGAATAGGCTACAGAGAAAGGGAGACAGAAATGTACATATGTGTTAACTTTAAAAACTAATGGAGAAATATTACAATGAAAAGTTGACTAGATTTATAACACATATGCTTGATAAAGCAGAAGGCAAGTCCAAGTATACACCATGCCTCCTATGAAAGGCCTGTATTTCTGTTCTGTTAGGATTCTTTTTCTCCATCATATTAGGATTAGTAGTCAGATTCTAGTACAGAATGGGTTAGTGTCAGGGATTCAGTATTTCAAATGGAAAATAGGAAAATGAATCTAATGTGTATGCAAATATGTGCTACTCAAAAATCTTCCCACTCTCATCCAGAACAATGCTTTGACATTACCTTCGCCCCAAATAAGACACAATTAGTGGAGAAGAGTTAGAAAATTTGTAAATACATATGTGGAAAGGAAAATGCTCAGGAGTTCACAACTTTGTAGGAGGTAGAACAGTTTCCAAAAGTAAGGGAGAGGGTAAACACTCCACCAACATGGAGCTCTGCTGGACTAATGAGTTTTTTAGAAACTCCCTGTGAGGTTGGGCACTTGAAATATATGTTGCTGTCAGGAGCTTTAGCTTCCTTTGTAGTGAGACCATCAACGCTGTGTCTCCACCTATGTAACCTGGGTGACATGGTTCTTTATTTTCTAGTGAACATGAGGCAGCAGTGCTGAATTCTCTCTTTGTAGGTAAACTTTGGCCACTGTGGTCTAAGTATCTAACCGTGTGGTCTGTAAAGCCATTTGGTCATCCTCCACTTTTGTGGTGTTTCTTACTGCTGCACTGTGAGTTTGCTATTGACTTCATGAAATACAAAGAGTTCAACTTGGACACAGGGCTGGAGGGAGTACTCTCACCTGTGGTGGTTGAGCATCTGCAGGAAAATGCACCAATGTGGCTTCAATCCTTCATAGCTTTTCAATTTGACAATAGCAACCTGATTCTGAACATTGGCAGGAATCCTCTCAATATAAAAAGATGCTTTTACATAGAAGGGTCTGCTGGCTGTACCATGTCAGTCACAAGTCATTTGGAAGCCAATGGCAGATCCCCGTGGCCCCACCACAGATGTTTTTTTTTTTCCCACACCTACACTCCACTGCTCTAGGCCCACTAGTCCGCAGGCTCCAACTTTCTGGCATCTCTGTTCTACACCATTTTCATGAAACCCAGTCAATCAAGGCACGATCTGGTAAAATCATGATCAGCAACAGGACATCCAAAGGTTCTCCAGTGCCACCTGGTCATGGGAATTTCAAAAAATTCATGGTATTTATCTAGATATTTTTCCATAATGAAGTTGGAGGAACTGTGGGATTCAATTTATACAGGAACCATTAAATGGTGAGGAATCTCATTTCAATGAAACCTCGGGAGAACTCTCACAGACAAGGCTTCCCAAAGAGTGGCCAAAAGGTCACATGAAGCCAGGTGCAATGAGATCTACAATGTGAGGTCCATGTGTGTGTTGACTCTCAACTATGGCTGCCAATCTTTCAGAATAAAATTATGTGATACCCTGGCTGAGATTCCCAGTGCTGTGTGGAAAGCCACGCTGGGCCTAGATCTCAGTTTACAATGGTGAATCTCATGCGTGGCCTCCTAAAATACCAACACAATTCATGGCAATACTTCTCTGAGGTCAGTTCCACAATTCAGTCTCTAAGGGAAATCACAACAGTGTTCAAGTCCAGGTGGACCCAGCCATCTCTTCCAACTGCCACACAAATGACGACAACTAAAACCAAAACACTCCCACAGGGCCTTCTTCATGTTTTATATAGACACTAATCATAACCTCTACCTGGAGGTTTCCATGAGGGGCGCAGCCCAAGACATTGTCAGAAATAATCTCCTTTGACCCTCATTTGCCTAAAGTCAGGGTGGCCTGGACAACCTTTCTGTGAACCAGAAGCGATCAAAAAGGCCTGCTGCTAATACTGCCCCACTTCTCAAATTTGAGGCCTACTGACGGTCGGTTATAGATTCTTTGTGTGAATTGGAGTCATGGGAAAACCCAAGCACCTATTGTCTAGCCTCTACAGGGCTTTGGAGAACTCATTTGACACAAATGATCCCTATTCTTACTTAAAGGAGATCAGGAATCTTACAGAGGAAGGCGAGAGATTTCATCCACAATGACTGATCTTTTTTCCATTTTGGTTTTGAATGCACACATGGGATAATTCTTTAGATCCATCAGGTTCTGAAAATCTAAGCCAAGCCTCACAAAAGACCAAGAGGCTGATTCAGACACATCCTTTTCCAAAACAATAAAGCAAAGAGCCACAGGTGATGCCCATTCATTTCTCTTTGAAAACTGTTTTCTTCAGGCTTCACAAATGGGTCGCCTGAGGCAAAGACTTTCCTGACATTCATGGCAACACAACAATAGGTAATCAAAAGGCTCAAAGCAGGGTTTTTCCACTGAGATATTACTGGTCACATTGATATCTGAGTTTTCTGAGATGATCGCCATTCCCTTCAGCTATCCAGTACATGACCATGTCACAGAGCTTGGAGGTGGTACATATCTTGGAAAAAAACCATGAGTCTATTCTGTAGAATAGCCAGAATTCAGGAAGAATCCAGGAACTTAGGAAGATAGTAGGTGTTGCCCATGGATAAGGCAAGCCGCAGTCCATTCATAAATTGAGCAGGATGGATGCTGGGAAGCTTTCCACTAGACAGGACACACCCATTGAGGCATTCTGATTTCTAAAGTTTACAACCACTGAGACAGTGGGATACACAGACATAGAAACACTCACCTTGTCAAATGACTTACTAGAAACAGTCCACTCCAAACCAAACAAACCGCCTTTTTTACCTATTCTCAGAACATGAGAAATTACCACAAACCCACACCCACACCCAAAAATGCACCTCCTTTTCCCAAGTAGGTCTGTGACTATCTGGAGTGTCCTCTGACTGGTAGGCCATACAATGTTCCCCAGAAATGGCCTTTTCTGTCTCAGATCTGCTCTCCTTGGTTAACTCTGTGAAGTTGTCAGGAGGCAGTTGTGAGTCAATTCCTGTCCTCTCAGGAAAGACCCCTCTTCAGAGCTTTCTTGGTATTTGGCCACACTTACATCAGTAGGTACCAAGAAAGACTGACTTTGTCCTTGGTAAATCCAAAGAAGTGAGCCCTCTGGGACTGGGAATGGCTCTGGGTGCCTGGCTTCCTGGATCCCAAATTAAGAGAGTTCCATTACAGAGGAAATAGGTCAGGTCACTTCCTTCAGTAACTGAATGAGGTCACTGCCTTGGCCACCACTTTGTCCTAACAGTTGCTTCCTACAGTCTCCTGACATGGAGGCTGCCTCTACTTCCTGTGATACTTTCACAAGTTAGAATGGTATAGAAACCATAGTCACCAGGGAACAGCTCTCCACACAGGTCTGGTTTGGTCCATCTTCCCTACATTAAGAAGAGAGAGGCTGACTCAGACACATCCTTTCATCCTGACTGTGTTGTTTGCCATGGAATATGACTTTTTCTCTCTCAGGTGCTTCATAGCTGCCTACATCTTCTTCAGAGGTCATTTCTGCAAGGACTTTTGAGGTTCTCAGCAGGTGGAAGATCCCCTACCTTCCTTTATTGTTAGACCAACTCTGTCCCTGCTTTCTGTAAAGTGAGATTGAGGGAACAGTGTATGGTTAGGGTTAAAAGCATGTTCGATTTGGCTTAGGAATCATTCTGCTGGATGAATAATTGTATTGGGAATCTGCGATATTTATGAGAATATAGGCATAAAATATAAGTATGAAAACAGAAATCTAGAAAAGATTTGAATCCCAGAAGGGCATTGCACCCTCAATTGGGATACTTAGCTTGAATAATGTTCTGCACATAGGACTCAGATAAATCGATATACAATGGCATAGGACCAAAAACCTCAGATGATTGAATGTAGAAGAGAGCATCCAGTCAAAAATGGATAGACCATAGGATTATGAAGATAATCAGTATGTTTAGGAAGAATAGTGAATCTAGTAGTTGGACCAAAAGTTGCTTAGCTATAGGGTTTCAGTTAGAGAATGAATGTAAATGTCAGCACAGGTGAAGAGTCAGCCACAATGATGAACTGGCGAAAATATAGGGAAGCAGATATCAATAGAGACATTACGAAATCAGGCAAAGTATATAGTGATTGATAGGATTACACATTTTCAACAGGGTTCAGTTTGAATATATAATCTTAGGAAGAAACAAATATGTAGTCACCATTAGGATTAATATTTGAGAGCATTAGGCAATCTGGCCATGATATTTTTAGTATTCCATGCTCAAGTTCCATTTAGGCTTTGGTAAAACCATAAGTGTGACCTTTGCAATTTGTTTCCAGATTATTACTGTGATAAAATGTATGTGTATATCAGGTGACATGAGTATTTCTTCCACCATTACTGGGAGCAATATTTTGAAAACTTATAAATTAGTACTGGAGATATAAATAGTTTTACCCTGTGTTGATGAATATAGAGATGATGCATGAATAGACCATATTGTGAATAAATTATATAACTAGTTCCAACTTTAAATAATGGATCAAATTGATATCTGTAAATATACAGGAAATATTATATTGATATACATACATTCATTGCAACCAGTTATATATCTAATGGGAATATTAGGGTTACAGTTTATCATGAAGAGTGTGTGAGTTTTGCTTCAAACATGATTATGGAATCGAAAATAACGTGTTTTGAAAGAAGTCTAGTGAAAAGACCAGTAAAGAAACATGGAGGAATACTTGTGTTCTGCAAGGAGGAGGTGATTGAAAGTGAACCAAATGCATATATATATGAAAACTTGTTGATAAAATGATATATCCTATGATGTCCATAACTTGAAGAAATAGTAATGTACCAGTGTTGAGTAAAAATGAATTTCAAAATACACATGATGTCCAATAGAAATCTACTTGCATTTATGTTAAACTGGGTCAGTTACTGTAGAAATATTAGGATTTGTAAGCACCATTCACTGAATTTAGTTTTCAGTACTCGGAAGCAAATATGTATTTCAGGTGGTTGGATATTTCTGAGAATAATGTTGTGAAATGTTGATTATAATGCCACACACAAGAACATGAATGAATTTAGGAAGTGTATAATAAGACACATATATTTCATATTTTGGAAAATCTGGATATATATATATATATATATATATATATATATATATAGAGAGAGAGAGAGAGAGAGAGAGAGAGACAAAGAGAGACAAACACGCACACACACACACACACATTAAAATGTAGCAAAATATATTCCAATCGAAATTCATCATTTAAAATAATTCCTCCACATATCCAAGAATATTCATTTTACTGAACATGGATTAATGTATAATATTTTTTATTAGGAAGCTCACCCATTGGTTGAATTTTAAGTTCCATCAGTATTTAGGGGGAGTGATCTCTTCTCACAATTTGTATATTTGAAAATCAGTGAGCTCACAAGAATGTACGTGTGATACCAGGTAGTATTCATTATATGCATAAAAAAACTACATGTGCTGATAGGCTACAGAGAAAGGAAGACAGGAATTAACATATGAGTTAACTTTAAAAACTCATGGAGAAGTATTACAATGAAAAGTTGACTAGATTTATAACACATACCCTTGATAAAGCATAAGGCATGTCCTAGTTTACACCATGCCTCCTATGAATGGCCAGTATTTCTATTCTGTTATGTTTCTTTTTCTCCATCATATTAGGATAGGTAGTGAGAGTTTAGTAGTGAATGGATTAGTGTCAGGTATTCAGTATTTCAAATGGAAAATAGGAAAATCAATCAAATGTGAATGCAAATATGTGCTAGAAAAAAAATCTTCTCACTCTCCTCGAGAACAATGTGTTGACATTACCTTCGTCCCTATTAAGACACAATTAGAGGAGAAGAGTAAGAAAATCTGTGAATACATATCTGGAATGGAATATGCTCAGGATTTCACAACCTGGGAGGAGCTACAGAAGTTTCCAAAAGTAAGGGACAGGGTAAAGACTCAACAAACATGGAGCTCTGCCAGCCTAAATACTTCTTGAGAAATTGCCTCTGAGGTGGGGCACTTGAAATATATGTTGTTGTCAGAGATTTAGCTTCCTTTGTAGTGAGACCATCAAAGCTGGGTCTGCATCTATGTGACCTGGAGGATATGGTTTCTGATTTTCCAATGAACTTGAGGCAGCAGTGCTAAATTCTCTCTTTGTAGGTAAACTGTGGCAACTGGGGGCTAAGTGTCTCTCCATGTGGACTGTAAAGCCCTTTGGTCATCCTCCAATGTGCGATTCAAATTATACAGGAACCATTTATGTTGAGGAAGCTCACTTCAATGAATGCTCTGGAGAACACTCACAGGCAAGTTTTCCCAAAGAGTGGCCAAAAGGTCACATGAAGCCAGGCCAATTGAGGTCTACAATGTGAGGTCAATGAGTGTTTTGACTCTCAACTATGGCTGCCAAGTCTTTCAGAATAAAATCATGTAATATCCTGGCTGAGATTCCTAGTGCTCTGTGGAAAGACACCCTGGGCCTTGATCTCAGTTTCCAAGGGTGACTCTCATGCGTGGCCTCCTAAAATCCCAAAACAATTCATGGCAATACTTCTCTGAGGTCAGTTCCAGAACTCAGTCTCTAAAAGAAATCACACCAGAGTTCAAACCCAGGTGGACCTAGTCATCTCTTCCAACCACCACACAAATGACCACAATTAAAATCAAAACACTCCCACATGGACCTCACCTTCTTCCATATTGACACTCATCAGAACCTATGCCTGGAGCTATCCATGAGGGGAACAGCCCAAGAGAGTGTCCAAAATAAGCTCCCTTGCCCCTCATTTGCCTAAAGTCAGGGTGGGCTGAACACCCTTCCTGTGAACCAGGATTGATCAATAGGCCTGGTATTCATACTGCTCCACTTCTGCAATTTGAGGCCTACTGACTGTGTTGTTTAGATTCTCTATGTGGTGGGCAGATAAAATATCTGTGGCGGTGCCATGTGGATCTGCCATTGTCTTTCAAATGTCTTGAGACAGACATGGTGCAGCCAGCAGACCATTCTATATAAAGGCATCTTGTTATATGGAGAAGTTTCAAGGTAATGTTTCAAATCCGGTTGCTATCATCAAGGGGGCAAGGTATGTGGGATAGAATCCTGGTTGGTACATTCTACTGCAGACCCTGACCTACCAGACGTGACAGAACTCCCTCCAGCACTGTGTCCCAGTTGAACTCCATGTGGATTGGGTTATTTGTTATCTTATTGTTTAATTTTGTGAGTTCTTGGTATATTCTAGATATTAGGGCTCTATCTGAAGTGTGAGGTATAAAAATTTGTTCCCAGGATGTAGGCTCTCTATTTACCTCTCTTATTGTTTCTCTTGCTGAGAAAAAAACTTTTTAGTTTGAGTAAGTCCCACTTGTTGATTCTTGTTATTAACTCTTGTGCGATGGGTGTCATATTTAGGAATTTGGAGCCCAACCCCACGGTATGTACATCGTAGCCAACATTTTCTTCTATCAGACACAGTGTCTCTGATTTTATATCTAGCTCCTTGATCCATTTTGAGTTAACTTTTGTGCATGGTGAGAGAAAGGGATTCAGTTTCATTTTGTTGCATGTGGATTTCCAGTTTTCCCTGTGCCATTTGTTGAAGATGCTATCCTTCCTCCATTGCATGCTTTTAGCCCCTTTATCAAATATAAGAAAGTTGTAATTTTGTTGATTGGTTTCTGTGTCCTCTATTCTGTACCATTGGTCCACCTGCCTGTTTTCTTACCAGTACCACGCTGCTTTTATTACTATTGATTTGTAGTACAGTTTGAACTCTGGTATCTCTATAATTCCAGATTCACACTTCCTGCTTAGAGTTGCTTTTGCTATTCTGGGTCTTTTGTTTTCCCATTAGAATTTCATGATTGCTTTATCTTTTTCTACAAGAAATGCTGTTGGGATTTTGATTGGCATCGGTTTAAACCCGTAGAGAACTTTGGGTAATATGGCCATTTTGATGATGTTAGTTCTGCCTATGCATGAACAGGGTTCATTTTTACATCTTCTAAGATCTTCTCTTATCTCTCTCTTCAGGGTTCTGTAGTTTTCGTTATATAAATCTTTCACCTCTTTTGTTAGGTTGATTCCCAAATATCTTATTTTATTTGAGTGTATTGTGAATGGAGTGGTCCCTCATTTCCATTTCAGAAGTTTTGTTGCTGCTATACAGGAATGACTTTGATTTATGCGTGTTGATTTTATATCCTGCCACTTTGCTGAATTCATTTATTAACTCTAGCCGTTTATTTGTAGACCCTTTTGGGTCTGTTAAATATATTATCATGTCATCTGCAAATAGCAATAATTTAAATTCTTCTTTTCCTATTTTTATGCCATTAATTTCTTGTGTCTGTCTAATTGCTCTGGCTAGTATTTCAAGAACTAAATTGAATCGAAGTGGTGATAGAGGGCATCCCTATCTTGTTCCAGATTTTAGAGGGAATGCCTTCAGTTTTTCTCCATTTAGGATGATGGTAGCCTGAGTTTTAGCATATATAGCTTTTACAATGTTGAGGTAAGTTTCTGTTATCCCTAATTTTTCTAGTGTTTTGAGCATAAAGGGATGCTGAAATTTGTCAAATGCTTTTTCTGCATCTATCGAGATGATCATATGGTTCTTGTCTTTAAATCTATTGATGTGGTGAATGGCATTTATTGATTTCCGTATATTGACCTATCCTTGCATCCCAGGGATGAATCCTACTTGATCATGTTGCACAATTTTTTTGATATGCTTTTGTATTCGATTCACCAGGATTTAATTGAGAAGTTTTGCATCGAAGTTCATTAGAGATATTGGTCTGTAGTTTTCTTTCTTTAAAGTGTCTTGGTCTGGTTTCAGGATCAGGGTGATGTTGGCCTCATAGAATGAATTTGGAAGAACTCTTTCTTTTTGTATTTCTTGAAATAGCATGAAAAATATTGGTATTAATTCTTCTTTGAAGGTTTTGTAGAACTCTGCTGTATACCCATCCGGTCCAGGGCTTTTTTGGTTGGTAGTCTTTTGATGGCTTCTTCTATTTCTTCCTTTGTTATTGGTCTCTTTAAATTGTGTGTGTCTTCCTGACTCAATCTGGGCAGATCGTATGACTCAAGAAATTTATCGATATCTTCACTATCTTCTATTTTATTGGAATATAGTGTTTCAAAATACTTTCTAATTATCTTCTGTATTTCTGTAGTGTCTGTTTTGATATTGCCTTTTTCATCCCGTATGTTAGTAATTTGAGTTCTCTCTCTTCTTCTCTTCATTAGCATGGCTAAGGGCCTGTCGATCTTATTTATTTTTTCAAAGAACCAACTTTTAGTTTTATCAATTTTTTCAATTTTTTGTTTCAATTTTGTTGATTTCTGCTCTAAATTTAATTATTTCTTGTCTTCTACTACATTTGCTGTTGTTTTGCTCTTCCTTTTCTAGGATTTTGAGGTGTAGTGTAAGTTCATTTATTTGTTGGTTTTTCTTTTTTTGAGGAAAGAACTCCAAGAAATGAATTTTCCTCTTAAAACTGCTTTCACTGTGTCCATAGATTCTGGTACATTGTGTCTGTATTGTCATTTGTCTCCAATAATTTTTTAAATCCTCCTTTATGTCTTCTGTCACCCATTGATCATTCAGTAACATGTTGTTCATTTTCCATGTGATGTAGAATTTTTCCTTCCTCCTTTTATCATTGATTTCCAGTTTCATTCCATTATGATCAGATATGGTGCATGGTATTATTTCCATACCTTTATATTTACTAAGAATTGCCCTATGGAATAATATATCTTTGAGTAGGATCCATGTGCTGCTACGGAGAAGAACGTGTATCCACTTGATGATGGTTGATATATTCTATATATGTCGGTTAAGTCTAGGTTATTGATTGTGCTTTTGAGTTCTATAGTTTCTTTATTCAGGTTCTGTCTAGAGAATCTGTCTAATGCTGAGAGTTGTGTGTTGAAGTCACCCATAATTATTGTGTTGTAGTCTATTTGACTCTTGAACTTGAGGAGAGTTTGTTTTATGAATGTTGCAGCTCCATTGCTTGGTGCACACAAATTGATAATTGTTATGTCTTGTTGGTGGATGGTTCCTTTTAACAGAATATAGTGTCCTTCTTTATCCCTTATGATTAACTTAGGTTTGAAGTTGATTTTATTCCATATGAGTATGGCCACTCCTTCTTGCTTCTGAGGGCCATGTGAGTGGTATAATTTTTCCCAAACTTTTACCTTCACCCTGTGTATGTCTTTTCCTATCATATGAGTCTCCTGAAGGCAACATATTGTTGGATTTGTTTTTTTGATCCACGTTACTAGCCCATGTATCTTGATTGGTGAGTCTAGGCCATTAACATTTAAGGTTACAATTGAAATATGATTTGTACTTACTGTCATGTTTATTTATTTATTATATTTTAGTTTGGCTAGTTTTTACTTTTATGGTTATTTTCCTGCCCCTTTCCTGAGGTACCTCCCACTGTTAGTTTTGAGCACTATTTTTTAATTTTTCTTCTTGTAGTATTTTGCTCAAAATGCTTTGCAGTGCTGGTTTTCTGGCTGTAAATTCTTTAAGCTTTTGTTTCTTGTGAAAGACTTTAATTTCATTTTCAAATCTGAAGCTTAATTTTGCTGGATACAGTATTCTTGGTTGGAATCCATTATTTTTCAGCATTTGAAATACATTGTTCTAGGATCTTCTCGCTTTCAATGTCTGTGATGAAAAATCAGTCGTTAATCTAATTGGTTTACCCCTGAATGTAATCTGCCTCCTTTCTCTTATAGCGCTTAATATTCTCTCCTTGTTCTGTATGTTGGCTATCTTCATAATTATATGTCTTGGAGTTGGTCTATTATGGTTTTGAATGTTTGGGATCCTGTAGGGTTCCAGGATTTGGCAATCCAATCCATCTTTCATCTCTGGGATGTTTTCTAGAATTATTTCATTTAATATGTTGTCCATTCCTTTGGTTTGAATCTCTATGCCTTCTTCTATTCCAATGAAGTTTTTATTTATTTATTTATTTTTATGACATCCCATATCTCTTGAATAGATTGCTTGAGGGATTTAAGCATCTTTTCTGTGTTGACTATATTCTTTTCAAGTTAATAAACTTTGTCTTCATTATCTGATGTTCTGACTTCTACTTGATCTAGTCTATTTGTAATATTCTCGTTTGAGTTTTTAATTTGGTTTATAGTTTCCTGCATTTCTAGAATTACTGTCTGAATTTTTTTAAGATCTCTATCTCCTGGTAAAGCTCGTTGTTTGCCATTTGAATTTGTTTGTTTAATTCATTTTCAAAATAGACTTTTATTCCTTGGACTTGCTGCCTCATGTCTTCTCTAATATTCCTTTCCATCTGAGTTAGGTAGGCCTTGAGTTCTTTTCCTATCCCTGTTTCTGATGCTTCTAGGTCCTCCTGTAGAATTAAGTTGTCCTGCATTGTTTGTACTTTTTTTTTTCCCTTGTTTTTTCATGATGTTCATGTTACTTTCCAGCTCTATTTGATTTCTGTGTTTCTGCTTTATTCTATAGATTTGTTTTGGTGTTGTATATCTCTGTTGTCTCTCTTTTGTGTTGGTAGACTATGCCTGCTAAAGTGGATTCCACTTTGAAGTAAATCCGAAGGCCGAGCTCCAGTGACGTCACCTCTCTGTTTTGGCGGGCCCCAGGCTCCTTGTCAAGGTGTGCGAATATGGGGGTGTGATTCGACTGTCTCTGGTTGGTTTCAGCTCTAGGTCACTGGCGGGCAGGCGGTCTCCAGCTGCCCAGTCACGCGGGCAGCAGGTGGGCTGTCACTGGCAGGCGGGCGATCTCTAGAAACCCAGTGGCGTGGTCGGTCACCGGCGGGGGGCGTTTGCCAGCCGCCGAGTCATGTGGGCAGCCGGTGGACTGTCACCTGCGGGCCTGCAGTCTCCAGCCACCCAGTCACATGGGACTGGCCTCTAGTCCCCTGGTTTCTCCTGCTAGTCCTGGTTTCTCCTGCTAGACCAGATTTCCCCTGAGTGATGCCTCTCAGCAGTTCAAACTATACTCTGGGCCTGCCGATTGTTGGGTGTGGAGGGTGTCTATTGGGAACTCAGACACTATGTTGTTTTGATTTTTTCCGCTTGCCCCTCCCCCAGCACTGGCTAGACAAGTTTCGATTTTGCCACTGATGTGAGGGGAATTGAAAGTTACGTGTCTCTAGTTTTACCCGAGTCTTTATGCAGGCTCGCTCTGATAATCCCTCCCCCAGAAAGCCTAGGAGAGATTTTATGTGAATTCCCCGCTGTATGAGAGATGAGCTGAGTAACATACACCTGTTTTATTGTTGCAGTCTGTTGGAGAGTGGCGGTGGTTACTTCAGCTCTTCAAGATGGTGGCCGCTGGTTTTCTTGGTGGAGTTTCCTTTGTGGGGGATATAACTTTACCACTTTCTTCCCCGTCTGAAATCCTGAACTCAGCCCAGGGCTCAGTGGGGGCTCTACCGGCATGATTCCACAGAATCCGCAGCAACATTTCTCCCTACTTGCAGGTCACTTCTCAGTGGTGCCCCGCCATCTGTAACAGCGGGCCTGGCTGCACGATTCAATCAGCCCGGTTCTCCGGTCGCACAGTTGGCTATTAGGAACCCCTGCATTCTATTGTTTTGATTTTTTCCACTTGCCCCTCCCCCAGCGCTGGCTAGACAGGTTTCATTTTCACCGCTGATGGGAGGGGGAGTTAAAGGTCAGTTGCCTCTAGTTTTCCCCCATTTTTATGCAGGCTCGCTCTCATCATCTCTCCCCCGGAAAGCCTATAAGAGATTTTATGCGAAATCCACGATGTATGGGAGATGAGCTGAGTAACACACACCTGTTTTATTGTTGCAATCTGTAGGAGAGTGGCTGTGGTTACTTCAGCTCTCCAAGATGTTGGCCATTGGTTTCCTTGGAGGAGTTTCCATTTTGGGAATTATAACTGTACTGCTTTCTTCCCTGTCTGAAATCCTGAACTCAGCTAAGGCCTCAGTGGGGGCTCTACCGGCAGGATTCCACAGAATCCACATCAACGTTTCTCCCTGCTTATTGGTCGCATCTCGGTGGTGGCGCGCCGTCTGTAGCCACTGGGCAAGCCGTGCGGATCAGTCAGATCGGATCTTGGATCGCACAGTTGGCTCGTGTTTGAGACTCAATTACCGAACCATGGTGCTAGAAATCCTTCTTATAGGTTTTGGTGCACCCCCATTTTGCTGTAATTTTCTAACAAGATAGTTTTTTGTCGTTCTAACTCGTTATTCATGGGTGCAGTGGTGCGGTACACTGGGTGTGATGCACTCTATTCACTGCCATCTTGCAATGACGAAATATTATGATTTGTATGCACCATTTACTGAAGTTTGTTTTCAGTATTAGAAAACAAATATGAATTTCACGTGGATGAATATTTCTGAGAATAATCTTGTGAAAAGTTGATTATAAATCCACATACATGAATATGAATGATTTTAGGGAGTGTATTATAAGATGCATACATTTCATATTTTGAAAAATCTGGAGAGTGTGTGTGTGTGTGTATATATATATATATATATATATATATATATATATATATATATACACACACACACACAAACACACACACACAGACATTAAAAAGTAGCAATATATATGCCAATCAAAATTCATCATGAAATATATACCATTCACATATCCAAAAAAATACATTTTACTAAAAATGGATTTATGTATAATTTTCAACTAGGAAGCTCATCCATCGGTTGAATATTCAGTTCCAACAGCGTTTAGGAGGAGTGATCTCTTCTCACAATTTGTATCTGCCAAGTCACCCACCTCAGAAGAAGGTACGCGTGATACCAGGTAGGATTCTATATGTGCATATAAAAATACATGTGCTGAATAGGCTACAGAGAGACAGGAATTCACATATTTCTTAACTTCAAAACACATGGTGAACTATTTCAATAAACATTGACTATATTTATAACTTCTACTCTATATAATGCAAAAGGGAAGTCCAACTATACACCATGCCTCATCTGAACTGCTTGTATTTCTATTCTGTTTGGGTTACTATTCTCCATCATAATAGGATTAGTAGTCAGAGTCTAGTAGAAAATGGGTTAGTGTCAGCGATTCAGTATTTTGAATGGAAAATAGAAAAATAAACCCAATGTGTTTTCAAATATGTGCTACACAAAAATCTTCCCACTCTCCTCCAGAACAATGCCTTGATATTACCCTCGCCTGAAGTAATGCACAATTAGAGGAGAAGAGTTAGAAAATCTGTGAACACATATCTGGAATAGAATATGCTCAGGAGTTCACAAGCTTGGAGGTGGTAGAGGAGTTTCCAAACGTAAGGGACATGGTAAACACTCCACAAACATGGAGCTCTGCAGGCCTAAAGACTTCTTGAGAAACTTCCTCTAAATTTGGGCATTTGAAATATATGTTTTTGTCAGGAGCCTTAGCTTCCTATGTAGTGAGAGCATCAAAACTGGGTCTGCATCTATGTGACCTGGAGGACATGGTATCTTATTTTTCAATGAACATGAGGCAGCAGTGCTGAATTCTCACTTTGAAGGTAAACTGTGGCAACTGGGGTCTAAGTGTCTCTCCGTGTTGACTGTGAAGCCATTTGGTCATCCTCTAGTTTTCCTGGTGTGTCTTGCTGCTGCACTGGGAGTTTGGTATTTGCTTCACGAAATACAAGGAGTTCAACTGGGACATAGTGCTGGAGGGAGTTCTGTCACATGCGGTGTGTCAGGATCTGTAGGAGAATGCATGAATGAGGCTTCTATCCCACATAGCTTGCCCCCTTGACCATAGCAACCTGATTCTGAACATTGCCCTGAAACCTCTCCATATAACAAGATGCCTTAACATATAAGGGTCTGCTGGCTGAGATATGTCAGTCACAAGCCATTTGGAAGCCAATGGCAGATTCACATGGCCCCAGCACAGACGTTTTATCACACACCTGCCCACCACTGCTCTAGGCCCGCTACTAAGCAGGCTCCAACTTACTGGCATCTCTGTTCTACATCATTTTCATGAAACCCAGTCAATCACGCATTTTCTGGTATACTCATGATCAGCAAACGGACATCAAAAGGTTCTCCAGTGACACCTGGTCATGAAAATTTTAAAAATCCCATGATATTTATCTAGCGATTTTTCCAGGATGAAGTTGGAGCACTATGATTTTCAATTCATTCAGGAACCATTAAATGTTGAGGAAGCTCATTTCAATGAAAGCTCTGGAGAACACACACAGGCAAGTCTTCTAAAAAAGTGGCCAAAATGTCACATAAACCCAGGTCCATTGAGGTCTACAATGTGAGATCCATGTGTATTTTGATTCTCAACTATGGCTGCCATGTCTGTCAGAATAAAATCATGTGATATCCTGGCTGAGATTCACCGTGCCTGTGGAAAGCCTTCCTGGGCATACATCTAAATTCCAAGTGTTACTCTCATGCATGGCCTCCTAAAATCCCAACACAACTCATGGCAATACTTCTCTGAGGTCAGTTCCAGAACTCAGTCTCTAAGGAGAATCACACCAGAGTTCAAGCCCAGGTGGAGATAGTCATCATTTTCAACTGTCCAACTAATAACCACAATTAAAACCAAAACACTTCCACATGGCCCTCATCTTCTTCCATATAGACACTCATTATAACCTCTGGCTGGAAGTTTCCATGAGGGGCGCAGCCCAAGAAAGTGTCCAAAATACGCTCCCTTGTACCCTCATTTGCTTAAAGTCGGGGTGGCCTGAACACCTTCCTGTGAACCAGGAGTGATCAAGTAGGCCTGCCATTAATACTGCTCTCTTTCTCCAATTTGAGGACTACTGACTGTGGGGTTTAGATTCTTCATGTTAATTGGAAACATGAAAAAACCCAAGCACCTTTGAGCTTCCCTCTTCAGGGCTTTGAAGAAATCATTTGACCCAAAGGATCCCTATTCTCACTTGATGGAGGTCAGGAACCTTACAGAGGAAGGCGAGAGACTTCATCCACAATGGCCATTTTGGGTTTGGATGAAAACTTTTGATCCATCAGGTGCTGAGAATCTACCTACAGCCTCACACAGGGCCAAGAGGTTAATTCAGACACATCCATTTCCAAAGCAAATAAGCAAAAAGCCACAGGTGATGCCCATTCATTTCCATTTGAAACTCTTTTCTTCAGGCTTCACAAAGGAGTGGCCTGAGGCAAGGACCTTCCTGAAATTCAGGCCAACAAACAATAGGTAAACAAATGGCACAAAGCAGGGTTTCTCCACTGAGACTTTCCTGGTCACACTGATATCTGAGTTTTCTGACATGCTCGCCATTCCCGTCAGCTATCCAGTACATAGCCATATCACAGAGCTTGTAGCTGGTACATATCTTGGACACAAAACAATGAGGCTATTCTGGAGAGTGGCCAGAATTCAGGAAGAAAACAGAAACTTTGGAAGATAGCAGGTGTTGCCCTTCAAAAAGGCAAGCCGCACTCCAATTATAATTTTGGCAGGATGAATGCTGGGAAGCTTTCTACTAAACAGGACACATCCATTGATGCATTCTATTTTCTAATGTCTACAATCACGGACAGAGTGGGATACACAGATATAGAAGCACTCGCCTTGTCAAACGACTTACTAGAAACAGTCAATGCCAATCCAAAGAAACAGCCTTTCCTACCTATTCTCAGAACATGAGACAAAACCAAAAACACACACCCACACCCACAAAGGCACCCTCTTTGTCAAAGTAGGTCTGTGACTATCCAGAGTGTCCTCTGAATGATGGGCAACATTATATTCCCCCAAAATGGCCTCTCCTGTCTCAAATCTGGTCTCCTTGGCCAACTCTGTGAAGTTGTCAGGAGTCATAGGTGAGCCACTACCAGCTTTCTCAGGTAAGGCCCCTCTTCAGAGCTTTCCTGGCATTTGGACATCCTCACATCTGTAGGCACTAAGAAAGACTGACCCTGTCCTTGGTAAATTGAAACAAGTGAGACCACTGGGACTGGGACTGCGACTGACTCTGGGTGCCTCTATTCCTGGATCACAAGTTCAGAGAGTTCCATCGCCAAGGAGGTGAGGTGAGGTCACTTCCTTCAGGAACTGAATGAGGTCACTGCCTTTGCAACCTCTTTGTCCTGACAGTTACTTCTAAGGGTCCCATGAGATGGAGGCTCTCCCTACCTCCTGTGACACTTTCACAAGTTAGAATGATATATCAACCATAGGCACCTGGGAACAGCTCTTCACACAGGCCTTGTTTGCTCCATCTTCTCTACATTTAGAAGATAGAGGTTGTTGGTTGATTCAGACACATCCCTTCATCCTGACCAGGTTGTTTGCCATGGAATTTGAGTTTTGCTCTCTCAGGTCCTTCATAGCTGCCTACATCTTCTCCAGGAATCATTTGTGCATGGACCTTTGATGTTCTCAGCACGTGGAAGATCCCCTACATTCCTTTATTGTAAGACCAATTCTGTCCCTCCTCTTCTGTAAAGTTAGATTGAGGGAACAGTGTATGTTTAGGGTTAATATCATGTTTGATTTGGGTTAGGAATCTCTCTGCCTGATAAATAATGGTATTGGGAACCTGTGATATTTACAAGAATATATAGGTGAAATATAAGTATGAAAACAGAAATATAGGTAAGATTTGAAACCAGAAGGGCATTGGGCCCTTGAGTGGGATGCTTAGGTTTGAATTATGTTCTGCATACATGTCTCAGATAAATTGAAATACAATGGCTTAGGACCTTATACCTTGGATGATTGATTGTCAAAGAGTACATCGAGTCAAAAAGCAAGAGTCAGTAGGATTAGGAAGATAGTCAGTAGGTTTAGAAATAAGAGTGAAAATAGGATTTGGACCAAAATTTCTTTAGCAATAGCATCTAGGGTAGACAGTGAATGTATATGTCAGCATATGTAGTGTCAGATACAATGATGAACTGGGGAAAATATGTAGAAAATCAGATATCAACAGAGATATTAGGAAATCAGGCAAAGTATAGAGTGAGTGATAGGATTAGACATTTTCAACAGGCTTGAGGTTTAATATATAATCTGAGGAAGAAACAAATATGTACTCACCAATAGGATTTACATTTGAGAGCATTAGGCAACCTGGACACTGGTGTTCTAGTAATCCATGCTCACTTTCCATTTAAGCTTTGATACAATCATGAGTGTGACCTTTGCTTTTTGAGTGAAGAATATTACTGTGATAATATATATATATATATATATATATATATATATATATATATATATATATATATAGATAGATAGATAGATATAGATAGATATAGATATAGATATAGATAGATAGATAGATAGATAGATAGATAGATAGATAAGGTGACATGAGTATTTCTTCCACCATTTCTGGTAGCAATATTTTGAAGAGGTATAAATTAGTATTGGGGGGACAAATAGGTGTACACTGTGTCTAAGAATATAGAGATAATGCATTAATAGACCATACTGTGAATAAATAGCATAACTGATTCCAACTTTAAATAATGGATTGAATTGAAATGTGAAAATATACAGGAAATCTTATCTTGATATACATACATTCATTCCAACCAGTTATACATCAAATGGTAATATTAATGTTATGGTTTATCTTGAAGAGTGTGTGAGTTTAGTTTCGAAATTGATTATGGAAATCGAAAATAATGTGTTTGGAAAGAAGTCTCATGAAAAGACGAGTCAAGTAACATGTAGGAATATATGTGTTCTGAAGCAGGAAGTGATTGAAAGTGAAACAAATTCCTATCAATTTCTGAACTTTTAGATGAAATATATATCCTATGATGTGCAAAAACTGAAGAAATAGTAATGTACCAGTGTTGAATTAAAATGAACGTCAAAATACAAATCATGTCCCATAGGAATCTACTTGCATTTATGTTAAACTGGATCATTTACTGTAGAAATATTAGGATATGTAAGCACCGTTTATTGAAGTTAGTTTTCAGTACGGGAAACAAATATGTATTTCAGGTGGATGAGTATTTCTGAGAATAATCTTGTGAAAAGTTGATTATAAATCCACATACATGAACATGAATGAATTTACGGAGTGTATATAAGACACATATATTTCATATTTTATAAAATGTGGAGAGTATATATATATATATATATATATATATATATATATATATATATCACAAAAAATACATTAAAAATATCAATATGTATATGCCAATCGTAATTCTTCCTGTAATATAAATCATCCACAGATGCAAAAATATTTATTTTGATAAACATGTATAATATTGTTCTACTAGGGAGCTCACGCATAGTTTGAATTTTCAGTTCCAACACCGTTTAGAAGTCATCTCTTTTCACAATTTGTTTCTGCCAAGTCAGCCAACTCATAAAAATGTACGTGTGATACCAGGTAGAATTCTATATGTGCATTTAAAAAATACATGTGCTGAGGAGGCTACAGAGAAAGGGAGACAAGAATTCACATATTTGTTAACTTTAAAACCCATGCAGGACTATTTCAATTAAAAATTGAGTTGATTTATAAAACCTACCCTTTATCATGCAAAGGGAAGTCCGACTATACACCATGCCTTCTCTGAAATGCTTGTATTTTCATTCTGTTTGGGTATCTTACTCCATCATATTAGGAGTAGTAGTCAGAGTCTAGTAAGGTATGAGTTCGTGTCAGGGATAAAGTATTTCAAATGGAAAATTGTAAAATGGGTCAAAGTGTATGCAAATGTGTGCTACAAAAAAAATTTTCCCACTTTCATTCAGAACAATGCCTTGAATTACCTTCACCATAAGTAAGACACAATTAGAGGAGAAGAGTTAGAAAATCTTTGAATACATATCTGAAATGGAAAATTCTCAGGAATTTACAAACTTGGAGATGGTAGAGGAGTTTCCAAAAGTAAGGGACAGTGTAAAAACTCCACAAACATGAAGAATTGCCTGCCTAAAGACGTCTGGAGAAACTGCCTGTAGGTTGGGCACTTGAAATACACCTTGTTGTCAGGAACTTTTAAATACATATTGTTGTCAGGAGCTTTAGCGTCCTTTCTAATGAGACCATCAAAGCTGGGTCTGCATCTCTGTGATCTGGAGGACATGGTTTATAATTTTCCAATGAACATGAAGCAGCAGTGCTGAATTCTCTTTGTAGTGAGAGCATCAAAGCTGGGTCTGCATCTATGTGACCTGGAGGACATGGATTCTTATTTTACAATGAACATGAGGCAGCAGTGCTGAATTCTATCTTTGTAGGTAAACTGTGGCCACTGGGGGCTAAGTGTCTCCCCATGTGGACTGTGAAGTTATTTTATCATCCTCCACTTTTCATAGTGTTTTTTGCTGCTGCACTCGGAGTTTGGTGCTTGCTTCACGAAATACAAGGAGTTCAACTGGGACACCATGCTGATTGGAGTTCTGTCACGTGTGGTGGGTCAGGGTTTGCAGGAGAATGCACCAACAGGGCTTGTATACCACATAGGTTTCCCCCTTGACCATAGCAACCTGATTCTGAACATTGCCCTGAAACCTCTCCATATAACAAGATGCCTTTACATATAAGGGTCTGCTGACTGCACCAATTTAGTCACAAGCCATTTGGAAGCCAATGGCAGATCCACATGACCCCACAACAGATGTTATATCACACACTTGCTCACCACTGCTCTAGGCCCACTACTTAGCAGGCACCAACTTAATGGCATCTCTGTTCTCCACCATTTTCATGAAACCCAGTCAATCAAGGCACTGTCTGGTACAGTCATGATCAGCAACAGGACATCCAAAGGCTCTTCAGTGCCACCTGGTCATTGGAATTTCAAAAATTTCATGGTACTTATCTAGCCAATTTTCAAGGATGAAGTTGGAGGCACTGTGGGTTTCAATTCATTCAGGAATCATTCAATGGTGAGGAAGCTCATTTCAATTAAAGTTTTGGAGAACTCGCACAGCCAAGGCCTCCCAAAGAGTGGCCAAAAGGTCATATGAATCCAGGCCCATTGAGGTCTACAATTGAGGTCCATGTGTGTTTTGACTAGCAAATATGGCTTCCAACTCATTCAGAATAAAGTTATGTGATATCCTGGCTGAGATTCCCAGTGCTCTGTGAAAAGCCACCCTTGGCCTACATCTCCGATTCCAAGGGCGAATCTCATGCGTGGCCTCCTAAAATCCAAACACAATTCATGGCAATACTTCTTTGATGTCTGGTCCAGAACTCAGCCTTTAAGGGGAATGACACCAGAGTTCAAGCCCAGGTGGATCCAGTCATCTCTTCCAATTGCCACACAAATGACCACAATTAAAACCAAAACACTCCCACATGGCCCTCATCTTCTTAAAAATAGACACTCATCATAACCTCTGGCTGGAGGTTTCAATGCGGGACGCATCCCAAAAGAGTGTCCAAAATATTCTCCCTTACCCCTCATTTGCCTAAAGTCAGGGTGGCATGGACACCTTTCCTGTGAACCTAAAGTGATCCAATAGGCCTGCCGTTAATACTGCTCTTCTTCTCCACATTGAGGCCTACTGACTCTCAGGGATACATTCTTTATGTTATTTGGAGTCATAAGAAAACACAAGCACCTCTGCAGGGCTTCGAAGAACTCATTTGACCCAAAGGATTCCTATTCTCACTTGATAGAGGTCAGGAACCTAACAGGGGAAGGCAAGAGACTCTTAAACAATGAAAGATTTTTGGCCATTTTGCTTTTGATTGCACACATGGAATCTATCTTTAGATCTATCATGTGCTGAGAATCTAAGCCACAACCTCATACAGGGCCAAGAGGCTGATTCAGACAAATCCCTTTCCAAAGCAATTAAGCGAAGAGCCACAGGTGATGCCCATTCATTTCCATTTGAAAACTGTTTACTTCAGGCTTCACAAAGGGGTGGCCAGAGCAAGAACTTCCTGACATTCAGTTCAACAGAACAATAGGTAAGCAAATGAACCAAAGCAGGGTTTCTACACTGAGAGTTTACTGGTAACACTGATATCTGAGGTTTTTGAGATGCTCGCCATTCCCTTCAGCTATCCAGTACATGGCCATGTCACAGAGCTTGGAGGCGGTACATATCTTGGACACAAAACCATGAGCCTCTTCTGGAGAGTGGCCAGAATTCGGGAAGAAAATAGGAACTTAGGAATTTACTAGGTGTTGCCCATCCATAAGGCATGCCACAGTCCATTCATAAATTAGGCAGGATGAATTATGGGAAGTTTTCTACTAGACAGGAAAAATCCATTGATGCATTCTCTTTTCTAAAATTTACAACCACGGACACAGTGGGATTCACAGACATAGAAACACTAGCATTGTCAAACGACTTACTAGAAACAGTCCACTCCAATCCAAATAAAGAGCCTTTCCTTCCTATTCTCAGAACTTGAGAGAAAACCACAAACTCACACCCAAACCCAAAAAGGAACCTCCTTAACCCAAGTATGTCTGTGACTATCCAGAGTGTCCTCTAACTGGTGGGCCATACTATGTTCCCCTGAAATGGCCTGTCCGGTCCCAGATCTGGTCTCCTTGGCGAACTATGTGAAGTTGTCAGGAGCCGGCAGTGAAGCAATAGCTGCTTTCTCAGGAAAGGTCCCTCTTCAGACCTCTTCTGGCATTTGACCATCCTCATATCAGTAGGTACCAAGAAAGACTGATTCTGTCCTTGGTAAATCCAAACAAGTGAGACCACTGGGACTGGCTCTGGGTGCCTGGCTTCCTGGATCTCACGTTCAGAGTTTTCCAACACCAAGGAAGTGAGGTGAGGTCACTTACTTCAGGAAATGAATGAGGTCACTGCCTTGGCCACCACTTTGTCCTAACAGTTGCTTCCAAGGGTCCCATGAGATGGAGGCTGCTCCTACTTCCTGTGACACTTTCACAAGTTAGAATGGTATATCAACCTTAGGTACCAGGGAACAGCTTTCCACAAAGGCATGGTTTGACCAGTATTCTCTACATTAGGAAAAGAGAGGCTGATTCAGACACATCCCTTCATACTTACCAGGTTCTTTGCCATGTTATATGACTTTTGCTCTCTTAGTTCCTTCATAGCTCCCTGCAACTTCTCCAGGGTATCATTTCTGCATGGACCTTTGATGTTCTCAGCAGGTGGAAGATACCCTACATTATTGTATTGTAAGACAAACTCTGTCCTGGCTAATCTGTAAACTTAGTTTGAGGGAACAGTGTATGGTTAGGGTAGTAACAGGTTCGAATTTGGTTAGGAATCATACTGAGAAATGAACAATGGTATTGGTAACTTGCGATATTCACAAGAATATATTGGTGAAATATAATTATGAAAATAGAAATTTAGATAAGATTTGAATCCAAGAAGGACATTGGGCTCTTGATTGGGATATTTAGCTTTGAATTATATTCTGCACAGATGTCTCAGATGAATCAATATACAATGGCATAGGACCTTGTACCTTGGATGATTGATTGTCGAAGATATCATCCAGTCAAAAAGGTATAGTTGGTAGGATTAGGAAGATAGTTGGTAGGTTTAGAAAAAAGAGTGAGTATAGAATTTAGACCAAAAGTTCTTTAGCAATAGGGTTTCAGATAGAGAGTGAATGTAAATGTCAGCACATGTGAAGAGTCAGTCACAATGATGAACTTGGGAAAATATGTAGGAAAGCAGATATCAATAGAGACATTAGGAAATCAGGCAAAATACAAAGTGAGTGATAGGATTAGAGATTTCAAAAAGGGTTGAGGTTCAATATATAATCTTAGGAAGAAACAAATATGTAGTCACCAATAGGATTGATTTGAGAGCATTAAGCAACCTGGACATGGATGTTTTAGTAATCCATGCTCACTTTCCATTTAGACTTTGGTGAAAGGTTAATAAAATAGGTAATTGTCACTTCCTGGTTTTCTGTATGCTGAACCAAAACACTGATTAAATCTTTAGGACTGTTTGCTAATCTTGTTTCCAGAATGTGCTGTCCCCAACTGCCAAACTGCAGAATGTACACCCTCACCCGTTTGTACGCAAACCGCCCCCTTGCCCTCAACCATCAATAAACTTCCCTCCCTGCCCTCTCCAAGGAAAGTATATAAGCTCTGCTTAAGCTGTTCTCATTGCTCTCTGCTCTATTCAAGTGATCTGTGAGCTTCAGAATGGTGGACTTCCAATAAATCCTTTACTGTTGCATGAGACATTATCTTGGTGGTCTCTTCCTCTGACGCTCGCCCGAACTTTACATCTGGAGGCACCAGCGAGATCCAGCAGCAGTGGACGAAAGACCCCCAAGGGGCTCCTTTCAGCGTAAGTAAGGCGACTCTTTCTGGTTTCAGGTTTCAGGTTAGGGTTTGCCAAAATCGCTATCGGTGATGAGCGTGAGCTCTCTCTGACGGTGGCTGACAGATGTGTCACAGGGCCACAGGCCACGTCCCTGGGACACGCCCCAGAGGACTCAGGAAATCAAGGAACAATAGTCTCCTCAACTCAGTGATATTTTGTTTCGGATTTGGTATTGCCAGTCCATCAGGTTTTGCCGGGTACTCAGTCGTGGTCTCAGTATTGGATGTCCATTGCCTGTCTTTATTGTCTTGTCTTCTCTGTGTAGTGTGCCGTTGTTTTCACTGTTTGTGTATCTCTCATTTTGGGACAGAGCACTTCAATACCTCTCTCCCTGACCCTTGATCACTGGACCAAAGTTCGCTTACGGGCCCAGAATCTTTCTTTTTCAGTAAAACGCTGGACCTGGAAGACTCTCTGTGCCTCAGAATGACACACCTTTGGAGTTGGATGGCCCCCAGAAGGATGTTTCTACTTCCCAGAAATTTGAAAAATCAGAGATATTGTCTTTCAGCTGGGGCCACATAGCCATCCAGATCAACAGCCATATATCTTAACTTGGCAGGACCTCTGCAAATCTCCTCCTCCATGGGAGAAGCCTTTTCTTGTCCCTGCCCCCACTCCTACTCCTTCCACCATGATTCTATTTCTCAAACCCTCTGCTCCTCCTCCTCCACCCTCTGTTCTCCCTGAGTCTCAAGACTCTACTGGACTCTCCTCCCCCTTCTTATCCCCTGCCCTCGTCCCCAAAACCCAACAACCTCTAAGTGATTCCAATGCTGCTGACTCAGCCTCTCCGCCATTGGAGGAAGTTAGGCCGGCCCAGCGCCCTCTAGATGACTCCCCCGCATCACAGACAGCCCCTCCTTTCCTGGAGGAAGCTGGCCGGCTAAAAGAACTCAAAGAACTCCCTGGCGTTTTCACACCTGCCTACTTGGGATGACTGCCAACAAATCCTAGGGACTCTCTTCATGACAGAGGAATGAGAGAGAAACCTCCTGGAAGCTAGAAAAAAATATCCTTGGTCCAGATGGGTGACCAACAGAACTTCCCAACATAATCAAAGCCGGCTTCCCCTTGAACTGACCCAAGTGGGACCCTGACACCTTTGAAGGTAGGGAGCATCTGTCCACTTATTGCCGGGCCCTAATATTGGGTTTCCAACCGGTCGGTAGGCAACCAAGTAATTTGGCCAGGTTAAGAGAGAATATTCAAGGGCCTGATGAATATCCCTCTTTGTTTCTAGAGAGAATTATGGAGGCATATAGGAGATTTACTCCTTTTGTTCCTCAGGCAGAGGATCAAAATGCATCTGTCATGATGGCCTTCATTGGGCAAGCTGCCCTGGATATTAAATGAAAGTTACAATACGTAGATGGATTACAAGATATGACCTTGAGAGATTTAGTCTGAGAAGCCGAGAAAGTATAGTATAAGTGAGAAACAGAGAGAAAGAAAGGGAGCAAATGGGAGATGAGTGATGCAAGAGACAGACTGAGGCATTGACTAAGTTCCTGGTCACAACAATAAATAGGCCAGAAATTAAGAAACAGGGAGACAGGAAGGGATACCTTGGTGCACGCCAGAGGCCACCCCTGGCCTCAGATCAATGTGCCTACTGTAAAGAAAAAGAACACTGGGCCAAAGAGTGCCCTAGAAAGAGACAGCCACGCCAGCCAGCCATTCTGACTCTGGAGGATGACTAAGAAAGTCGGGGCTCAGATCCCTTCCCTGAGCTCAGGGTAACTTTTGAAGTGGAGAGGATCCCAGTAAACTTTGAAGTGGATACAGGGGCAGTATACTCAGCCCTTAAGGCCCCACTGGGCCCCCTATCAAATAAAAGGTCTCTAGTTCAAAGGGCTAACGGCAGTAAATATCAGACTTAGACAACTAAGAGGACCATGGACATGGGGAAAGGAAAAATCCATCACTCCTTCCTAGTAATCCCAGAATTCCTGTCCCTATTGATGGGCAGAGATCTGCTCAGTAAGCTCTGGGCCAAAACAACTTTTAACCCCGAAGGCCCCAAAATGAAATTTCTAAATCCTTCAGTAAAAACTCCTATAGTCTTGGCTTTATAAATGTCAGTAGAAGATGAACAGCAACTCTTCACACCCCCCAAGACTGATCAAACAGGCAAGCTACCCCAGAAATGGATAATGGATTTCCCAGATGCTTGGGCAAAAACTGCGGGGTTAGGCCTAGCTGTGAAATAACCTCCAAGAACAGTGGAGTTAAAAACCTCAGCCTCCCCAATTAATGTCAAACAATATCCTCTGAGCAAAAAAGCTAAAGATGGGATAAGGCCCCATATTCAGAAATATCTGGCCTTAGGGTCCTAAGGCCCTGTCAATCGGCCTGGAACACTCCCCTGCTACCAGTAAAAAAAGCCAGGAACCGGGGACTATCCCCAGTTCAAGACCTAAGAGAGATCAACAACAGAGTGCAGGACATTCACCCCACAGTAACTAATCCGTACAATCTGCTTATCACTCTGAACCCTGAGCAGAAATGGTATACTGTTCTGGACTTAAAAGGTGCTATCTTTTGCTTGCCTCTGCATAAAGTTAGTCAGTTGCTGTTTGCCTGCTAGTGGGTAGACCCAGAAACCGGAACGTCTGGTCAACTAACTTGGATTAGACTCACGCAGGGGTTCAAAAACTGTCCCACTCTCCTTGATGAAGCCCTCCACAGAGATCTCAACAACTTCAGAACTACGCACCCCGAAGTCACCCAGCTTCAATACATGGATGACCTGCTACTGGCTGCCAACACCAAGGAAAACTGTGAGTCTGGGACCAAAGCACTATTATATGAGCTTCCTCATCTCAGGTATAGAGCTTCTGCCCAAAAGGCCCAAATTTGCCAGCAAGAAGTAATCTTCCTGGGCTATTCCCTTAGGGGTGGTAAATGATGGCTCACTGAGCCCAGAAATCAAACGGTTGTGCAGATACCACCCCCATCTAGCAGCAGACAACACAAGAGAGTTTCTTGGGACTACTGGGTTTTGCAGGTTATGGATTCCTGTGTTTGCGTCCTTAACTTCTCCTTTATACCCGCTGTTAAAGGGAGATGCCCAATTCCAATGGACCCCGGAGAACCAGCAAGCTTTTGATAACATCCAACGACACTGGCACTGAACTCCTCAACTTGACTGAGCCAAGCTTGCAATTTCAGAAAGCCCTACACTACGTTAAAAATGTACATCAAGTTACAAAACTTGGTTCAAAGAAACTGCAGGCATTCCTGAAGGATCAAGAACAGAGTTTTCCACTAACCAACTCACAGCGAAAGGAAATAACTGAATGGGTAACAAAAGCCTGTCCGGTCTCTGTCAATAGGTTAATGCTTATCCTTCCAAGCTTCCTGCAGGAAAGCACCTATGAGGAACCAGACCAGGACAATTCTGGGAAGTGGACTTTACTGAAATTAAGCCAGCAACTTATGGACTTAAATATCTCCTAGTCTTTGTAGATACATTTTCAGGATGTATTGAAGCCTTCCCCACAAAAAAAAAAAATGCACAAATGGTGGTCATGAAGATCCTGAAAGATATTTTTCCAAGATACGGCCTGCCTAAGGTAACAGTGTCTGATTATGGCGCAGCATTCATGGCCCAAGTAAGTCAGGGGTTAGCCAGGACCCTGGGGATAAATTGGAAGTTACATTGTGCTTATAGACCCCCAGCTCAGGACAGGTAAAAAAAAATAAATAGAACCATTAAAGAGACCTTAATGAAATTAAGCTTAGAGAGCGGCATAACAGATTGGACTATGCTCCTGCCTTATGCACTGTTTCATGCAAGAAATACTCCCTCTCTTTCTTTGTGTAACCTCACCCACTATGAAATTCTCTATGGGGCCCCCCCTCCACTAAGGGATCTAACCCCAACTCTAAGACCTAATAATCCTTTCAACACCCTCTTGTTTGACAGACTTAAAGCTCTTGAAAGAACTCAGCAATACCTGTGGAAACAGCTGGCCACTGCCTACCAACCTAGTGAAGAGGGGACTCCACATGGATATTAAATAAGAGACTTCCTCTACATAAGACAACATCAGGTATCATCCCTGGAACCCCGCTGGACAGGACCATACCAGGTGCTACTTATAAAACCTACAGTGGTAAAGGTAGACGGAATCACTTCCTGTATCCTAATTCTCATCTCAAGCCTGCGCCCTGTCCAGAATCTGGCTGGAAACTGGAAAAGACTGGTAACCGTTTCAAGTTGCATATTCGCCATGTGGATAAGGCTATAGACTCTCCCCTTGGCCACCAGTAGTCCTAACCCTCATCAGCCTGTTCAGCAGCGATGGCTGATCAAAAATTCTACCTGACAAGAAGTATGGTCTATCTTGCATACAGCCCCCTTAGGGACCTGGTGGCCATCTCTCCACCAAGACATTTGTCAGCTGGCTATACGTCTTTCCTATTGGGATATCTCTGATGAAGAGGATCCCACTAAAATTTCATTAAATCCCTTCCGTACCATAGATAATGGAAACAAACGTTATGGATGTAGGGACATGCGAGCCAGATGCAGGTTGGCTAGCCTAGACTACTATGTTTGCCCAGCAGACCATCAAAGCCACAAACAGCCATGGCTGTGTGGGGGAAAAGCCGACTTCTTCAGTAAATAATGGGGATGTGAGCATACCGGGGCTGCCTGGTGGAACCCAAACTCCTCATCAAATTTATTACACAGCATTGGCCATATTACCAATTAGACAACCAAAACCGATGGCCCCCAGAGGGGTCTCTAGATCCTCAAATTCTGTGTGACCGTTTCAACTTCGGCAAGTGTTCTAAAGAATCTATCCTTTTGGAATTTCCTTCCAAGGAAATTCCCCTATGTGTAGGCCTTTTCCCTCCTTTGCTCACATCCTGAACTATGCTTCTCCAATAGATCCTCACCTCCCGCCTTCAGCTCCAGACTCTCTGCTGTCACTCCCACATCAGCAACCTGATTTCTCCGTTACAATTACTAGATCAAAAACCCAAACCTCCCCTGGTTCTCAGACAATTGCCCCCTTGCTGAGCTTGCAGGTACTGAGGTACCCTTCCACCCACTCACTCCACTCTTCTCCTGTCAGTGCCAGCACCAGGTCCTACCAGGTCCTCTCACCAGCTAACCCAAAGCTCAAACCAGCTGAGGAGTGCCCTCAGACGCCTATCCAAGATGTAATGAAAATGGCCTTTAAAGTTGCTTTGTCATCACTGAAAACAGGTTACGAAGAATTTAAAGTCCCTCACAGGCTTTTTGGGATACTCACTCCTGTCTTCCCCTCTGCTCTACCTGTTCTACTGATCAAGTTTTGTTGCCAGGAAAATCCCGAACCCCTTTCCCATTATTCTTTTATATCTCTTTTTCCTCATTCTCAGAATCCCGGTGCTGCTCTCACCACCACCCCCGCCTTACCCATCTTCCCCCTCTGTACCAGGCCCACAAAAAAATCTTAAATGGCCTTCTCCAGAAGTCTTCATGATGGCTGACTTTAGTACTTCCAGCAACAGAGTCCCTATAGAAGAGTTCAGTGTAGATAAACTTCCTCGTTTTGTGTTGCTCTGTTCTACCTGGACACTGGCTGGAAAAATTAGCACTCCTAAGCTAGACACCCCCTTACTAGTTTTTAAGAAAATATGTGAACAAGGCCTCTGGCCTTGAGCTGGGGCTTCCAAAGATGGCTACATTTCTAATATAAAGAAGTTTACAACTGGGCTCCATGGTACCAGCTGGCAGGAAGAAAAAAAAGAGAAGAAAAAAGCTCTCCCCCTCCCAGGTGTCCTTTAAAAGTTAACTTACCCAGAGCAGAGGAAAAAAAAAAACAGAAACAAAAAGTGTGTTTTGTGAACTTCTGCAGACTGTGAATTTCTGAGCCACTTACGTTACATGTTGGGTACAAAATTCTGAAACTACCTAAACTTGGGGTTCAGGGGATTAATTGATTACAACAGAAGCAATGCCCTCTAAATTCTGTTGCAAACAAATAGGACTGTTTCTCTGTCTTCTGTGCTATCTTAGGTGCCTTTCCTTGTCCGTCCCTACAACAGTATAATTCTATATACTTAAGCATTGTTTATGTTTTCATAAAATGATCAACAGATGGGATTAAGTATGTAATGGTGCAGATGTTTCCCAGAGTGCTCTATCATGACGCAGGATCATTTAAAGTTTCAATAGTGGGGGCATACAAACTGGTTCCACCGGAAACCTGTATCCCTCACTTTCTCCATCCTATTAGGAATAGCAGTTGCTGCAGGGGTGGGCACAGGAACCACTGCCCTAGTCTATGGGACACAACAAATGACCCAATTAGAAGCAGCAATAGACCAAAACTTAAAGGTATTAAAAGCCTCCATCACAGCTTTACAGGAGTCTTTAACCTCTCTCTCTGAAGTTGTTTTACAGAACAGTCGAGGGTTCGACCTCCTCTTCATGAGAGAAGCGGCCTTTGTCCTGCATTGAGGGAAGAATGTTGTTATTATGCCGACCACACTGGAGTTGCAAAAGAATCTATGATTAAATTAAGAAGACGCCTTGTAGAGCATCAACAAGAGAGAGAGGCCCAAAAAGGGTGGTTTGAGTCTTGGTTCACAGAGTCCCCCTGGTTAACTACGCTCTTATCAGCCCTGGCCGGTCCATTAATAATCCTCATATTATTGCTAACTGTTGGACGTTGTTTGCTCAACCATGTAGTTTCCTTTCTCCAAGCTCAAATTGGACAAGTTAAACTTATGGTAATAAGAAAATATACCATACTAGCAGACATAAAATGTGACACCCCCAATGATCACTTTTATGATTAAAAGTAACCAAAAGAAGAAGTGGGGAATGAAAGGTTAACAAAATAGGTATTTGTCACTTCCAGTTTTTCGGTATGTTTAACAAAACACTGTTGATATCTTGAGAACAGTTTGCTTATCTTGTTCCCTGAATGTGCTGTACCAACTGCAAAACTGTAGAATGTACTCCCTCACCCGTTTGCATGCAAACTGCCCACTCGCCCTGAGCCATCAATAATCTTCCCTCCCTGCCCTCTCCAAGGAAAGTATATAAGCTCTGCTTAAGCTGTTCTCAGGGCTCTCTGCTCTATTCAAGGGAGCTCTGAGCCCCAGCATGCTGGACGCCCATAAACCCTTGGCTGTTGCATGAGAAAGTCTCTTGTGGTCTCTTCCTCCGACGCTCGCCTGACCTTTACAATGGTAAAATAATAAGTGTGACCTTTGCTTTTTGTGTCCAGAATATTACTGTGATAAAATGTATATGTAGATAAGGTGACTTGAGTATATCTTCCGCAATTTCTGGGAGCAATATTTTGACGATGTACAAATTAGTATTGGTTGTACAAATAGGTGTACCCTATGACTATGAATATAGAGATAATGCATGAATAGACCGTACTGTGAATAAATAATATAATGGTTTCCAAATTTAAATAATGCATTCAATTCATATCTGAAAATATACAGGAAATCTTATATTGATACACATACATTCATTCCAACCACTTATACATCTAAAGGTAATATTAGGTTTATGGTTTATCATGAAGAGTGTGTGAGTTTTGCTTCAAAAGTGGTTTTGGAAAGTCTCAATGTATAAATCTTTCACCTCTTTTGTTAGGTTGATTCCCAAGTATTTTATTTTATTTTTTTTTTGAGGATATTGTGAATGGAATGGTTTTCCTCATTTCCATTTCAGAAGTTTTGTTGCTGATATACAGGAATGCCTTTGATTTATGCGTGTTGATTTTATAACCTGCCACTTTGCTGAATTCATTTATTAACTCTAGCAGTTTCTTTGTAGACCCTTTTGGGTCTGTTAAGTATATTATCATATCATCCATAAATAGCGATAATTTAAGTTCTTCTTTTCCTATTTTTATGCCTTTAATTTCTTTTGTCTGTCTAATTGCTCTGGCTAGTATTTCAAGAACTAAATTGAATAGAAGTGGTGAGAGAGGGCATCCCTGTCTAGTTCCAGATTTTAGAGGGAATGCCTTCAGTTTTTCTCCATTTAGAATGATGTTAGCCTGAGGCTTAGCATATATAGCTTTTACAATGTTGAGATAAGTTCCTGTTATCCCTAGTTTTTCTAGTGTTTTGAACATAAAGGGATGCTGTACTTTGTCAAATGCTTTTTCTGCATCTATCGAGATGATCATATGGTTCTTCTCTTTAAGTCTATTGATATGGTGAATAACATTTATTGATTTCCGTATATTGAACAAGCCTTGCATCGCAGGGATGACTCCTACTTGATCATGGTGCACAATTTTTTTGATATGCTTTTGTATTCGATTCGCCAGAATTTTATTGAGAATTTTTGCATCTAAGTTCATTAGAGATATTGGTCTATAGTTGTCTTTCTTTGAAGTGTCTTTGTCTGGTTTTGGGATCAGGGTTATGTCGGCCTCATAGAATAAATTTAGAAGAGCACCTTCTTTTTCTATTTCTTGAAATAGCTTGAAAAGTATTGGTATTAATTCTTCTTTGAAGGTTTTGTAGAACTCTGCTGTATACCCATCTTGTCCCGGGCTTTTCTTAGTTGGTAATCTTTTGATGGCCTCTTCAATTTCTTCTTTTGTTATTGGTCTGTTTAAATTGTGTGTGTCTTCCTGTCTCAATCTGGGCAGATCATATGCCTTAAGAAATTTATCGATATCTTCACTATCTTCTATTTTATTGGAATATAGGGTTTCAAAATACTTTTTAATTATCTTCTGTATTTCTGTAGTGTCTGTTGTGATATTGCCTTTTTCATCCCGTATGTTGGTAATTTGCGTTCTCTCTCTTCTTCTCTTCGTTAGCATGGCTAAGGGTCTGTCGATCTTATTTATTTTTTCAAAGAACCAACTTTTAGTTTTATCAATTTTTTCAATGTTTTTTTTTGTTTCAATTTCATTGATTTCCGCTCTGATTTTATTTATTTCTTGTCTTCTGCTATATTTGCTGTTGTTTTGCTCTGCCATTTCTAAGGTTTTAAGATGTAGTGTGAGTTCATTTATTTGTTGGTTTTTTCTTTTTTTGAGGAATGAACTCCAGGAAATGAAGTTCCCTCTTAAAACTGCTTTCATCGTGTCCCATAGATTCCGGTATGTTGTGTCTGTATTGTCGTTTATCTCTAGAAATTTTTTGATTTCCTCCATTATATCTTCTGTAACCCATTGATCATTCAGTAACATATTGTTAATTTTCCAGGTGATACAGGATTTTTCCTTCCTTCTTTTATCATTGATTTCCAGCTTCATTCCATTATGGTCAGATATGGTGCATTGTGTTATCTCCACACGTTTATATTTACTGAGAGTTGCCCTATGGCATAATATATGGTCTATCTTTGAGTAGGATCCATGTGCTGCTGAGAAGAATGTGTATCCACTTGATGTTGGTTGATATATTCTATATATGTCGGTTAAATCTAGGTTATTGATTGCATTATTGAGTTTTATAGTTTCTTTGTTCAGCTTTTGTCTAGAGGATCTGTCCAATGGTGAGAGTGGTGTGTTGAAGTCCCCCATATTTATTGTGTTGTGGTCTATTTGACTCTTGAACTTGAGGAGAGTTTGTTTTATGAACGTTGCAGCACAATTGTTTGGTGCATACAAATTAATAATTGTTATGTCTTGATGGTGGATGGTTCCTTTTAACAGTATATAGTGTCCTTCTTTATCCCTTTTGATTACCTTAGGTTTGAAGTTGACTTTATTCGATATGAGAATGGCCACTCCTGCTTGCTTCCGAGGACCATGTGAGTGTTATGATTTTTCCCAACCTTTCACCTTCAGTCTGTGTATGTCTTTTCCTATAATATGAGTCTCCTGAAGGCAGCATATTGTTGGATTTGTTTTTTTAATCCAGGTTACTAGCCTATGTCTCTTGATTGGTGAATTTAAGCCATTAATATTTAAGGTTATAATTGAAATATGGTTTGGACATCCAGTCATGATTATTTATTTATTTATTTTAGATTGGCTAGTTTTCCCTCTTTGGTTATTTTTTTGGTTATTTTTCTCCCCCTTTACTGAGATACTTGGGCGCTATTTTTCAATTCCTCTTCTTGTAATATTTTGCTCAACATGCTTTGAAGTGCTGGTTTTCTGGCTGCGAATTCTTTTAGCTTTTGTTTATCGTGAAATGTTTTAATTTCATTGTCAAATCTGAAGCTTAGTTTTGCTGGATACAGAATTCTTGGTTGGAGTCCATTATTTTTTAGTGTTTGAAATATGTTGTTCCAGGATCTTCTCGCTTTCAAAGTCTGTGATGAAAAATCAGTCGTTAGCCTAATTGGTTTACCCCTAAATGTAATCTGCCTCCTTTCTCTCGTAGCTTTTAGTATTCGCTCCTTGTCCTGTATGTTAGCTATCTTCATAATTATGTGTCTTGGAATTGGTCTATTATGGTTTTGGATGGTTGGGGTCCTGTAAGCTTCCAAGATTTGGCAATCCATTCCATCTTTCATCTCTGGGAAGTTTTCTAGTATTATCTCATTTAATAAGTTATCCATTACTTTGGACTGAATCTCTGTGCCTTCTTCTATCCCAATGACTGTCAAATTTGGTTTTTTGATGATATCCCATATCTCTTGGATAGATTGCTCGTGAGATTTCAGCATCTTTGCTGTGTTGACTATATTCTTTTTAAGTTGATATACTTTGTCTTCAATATCTGATGTTCTGACTTCTACTTGATCTAGTCTGTTTGTAATATTTTCTTTTTTTATTTTATTTTTTTTTATTTTATTTTTTTATTGGTTATTCAAAACATTACAAAGATTTCAGAATCACATTGGTTACACATACACATTTTTACATAATACCATAATAGTAACTGTTGTATTCTGCTTTTTCATTAGCGCTTTTAATCTGATTTACGGTTTCTTGCATTTCTATGATTACAGCTTGATTTTTTTTTAACACCTCTATCTCCTGGTAAAGCTCATTCTTTGCGGATTGAATTTTTGTGGTTAGTTCCTCTTCAAAATATACTTTCAATGCTTGGATTTGCTGTCTCATGTCTTCTCTAATATTCCGTTCCATCTGAATTAGGTATGCCTTGATTTCTTTCCCTGACCATGTTTCTGATTCTTCTAGGACTTCCTGTATGTTTAGGTTGTCCTGCATTGTTTGTAACCCTTTTTTCCCTTGTTTTTTCATATTGTTCACGTTGCTTTCCAGCTCTGTTTGACTGCTTTGTAACTGCTTTCTCCTATACATTAGTTTTGGCTTTGTATATCTCTGTTTTCTCTCTTTTGTGGTGGGAGATTATGCCTAGCCTAGAAATGTTGTTGTACTTTAAAGCTGATTCATTCAATTCATATAAGGCTTCTAGGTTCTGTATGCGTATAATGATTTGCTGTTTGTTCTTAGGACTATATGTTTAGGTTAGGTGCTCTGGTGGTACGATGGTTAGTATGTCTTGGCTACTTTAGAAGATTGCTCCACTGAAGGTGGATACTACCAGGCAATTGGATCAGGGTGTTGGTAGTAGCTAGGTATTTAGGAGCCTTATAGACAGTCTCGAGATATTCACCTATTTGCATTTAGACACTTACATGCAATGGAAGATGTAATGCTTGGGATGAGAGTTGGGGGATAGGGGAATGAAGGTGCTGTTAAAAAGAAAAAAGGATAGAGGGAGAGATAGATTAGAGGGGAATGAAAGAACAATAAAACTTGAAATGGGATAGAAAGAGAGAAGGAAAAGGAGAGAAAGGAACAGGGAAAGAAGAAGGAGAGAGAGAGAAAAAAAAAGAAATATCGACAACAGCAACAACGACAAAAAAATATTTACAATCTTAGAGATCCACCTTCTTCTCTTCCAGTAGGTGGAGCTGTGCCCTCCAAGCGGAGCCTCTGCTCTCTACCTGCCGAGAGCTATCTCAGTAGAGCTATCTCAGTACGGCGTCTCCTGAGAGTTTCTCAGACATGTCAGTCCAGAGCCATTTCACTTCTACAGCCCTTAACCCCCTTCCTCCAGTCAGCCTGCCAGCCAGGACCTGTTCCCCAGACGTGATTCCCCAGAGATCTAGTTACACTTGCAGCTCCACCGCATGTCCCTTTTCAGCCCCCGTACTGTGGTAAACTGTTGGTATAGCGATACCAGAGTTCAAACTGTACTACAAAGCAATAGTAATAAAAACAGCGTGGTACTGGTACCAAAACAGGCAGGTGGATCAATGGTACAGAATAGAGGACACAGAAACCAATCCACAAAATTACAACTTTCTTATATTTGATAAAGGGGCTAAAAACATGCAATGGAGGAAGGATAGCATCTTCAACAAATGGTTCTGGGAAAATTGGAAATCCATATGCAACAAAATGAAACTGAATCCCTTTCTCTCGCCATGCACAAAAGTTAACTCAAAATGGATCAAGGAGCTTCATATCAAATCAGAGACCCTGCAAATGATAGAAGAAAAAGTTGGCTCCGATCTACATATTGTGGGGTCAGGGTTCAAATTCCTTAATAGGACGCCTATAGCCCAAGAGTTAATAACAAGAATAAACAAATGGGACCTACTTAAACTAAAAAGTTTTTTCTCAGCAAGAGAAACAATAAGAGAAGTAAATAGGGAGCCTACATCCTGGGAACAAATCTTTACTCCGCACACTTCAGATAGAGCCCTAATCTCCAGAATGTACAAAGAACTCAAAAAATTAAACAGTAAGACAACAAATAACCCAATCAACAAATGGGCCAAGGACCTGAACAGACACTTCTCAGAAGAGGACATACAATCAATTAATAAGTACCTGAAAAAATGCTCACCATCTCTAGCAGTCAGAGAAATGCAAATCAAAACCACTCTAAGATACCATCTCACTCCAGTAAGTTTGGCAGCCATTAGGAAGTCAAACAACAACAAGTGCTGGCGAGGATGTGGGGAAAAGGGTACACTTGTACATTGCTGGTGGGACTGCAAATTGGTGCAGCCAATATGGAAAGCAGTATGGAGATTCCTGGGAAAGCTGGGAATGGAACCACCATTTGACCCAGTAATCACCCTCCTCGGACTATTCCCTGAGGACCTGAAAGGAGCATATTATAGGGATACTGCCACATCAATGATCATAGCAGCACAATTCATAATAGCTAGACTGTGGAACCAAGCTAGATGCCCTTCAATAGATGAATGGATAAAAAAAATGTGGCATCTATACACAATGGAGTATTATGCAGCACTAAAAAATGACAAATTCATGGAATTTGCAGGGATATGGATGGCTCTAGAGCAGATTATGCTAAGTGAAGCTAGCCAATCCTTAAAAAACAAATGCCAAATGTCTTCTTTGATTTAAGGAGAACAACTAAGAACTGAACAGGGGGAAAGAGCATGAGGAAAAGATTAACATTAAATTGAGACGAGTGATGGGAGGGAAAGGGAGAGAGAAGGGAAATTGCATGGAAACGGAAGAAAACCCTCAGCGTTGTATGAAGTCACATATAAGAGGTTGTGAGGGGAAATGGGGGGAAGGGAGAGAACGGAACAACAACAGATGAGGTAGAGAGGGAATATGGGAGGGGAGGGGAGGGGGGATACACAGCAGAATACAACAGTCAATAATATGGCATTATGTAAATATTGTGAATGTGTAACTGATGTGATTCTGCAATTTGTATTTGGGGTAAAAATGGAAATGCATAACTCACTTGAATCAAATGTATGAAAGATAAAAAATAAATTTAAAAAAATAATTTAAAAAATGAATAAATAAAAAAAAAAAGAAAGTCTCAAAAGGGAATCACACCAGTGTTCAAGCCCAGGTGGATCCATTCACCTCTTTCAAGTGCCACACAAATTACCACAATTCAAAACAAAACGCTGCCACATGGTCCTTATCTTCTTCCTTGTAGACACTCATCATAAACTCTGGATGGAGGTTTCCATGAGGGGCGAGGTCAAGACAGTTTCCAAAATAACCTCCCTTGCCCCTCATTTGCCTAAAGTCTGTGTGGCCTTCAAATCCAGACTGTGAATCAGGAGTGATCAAATAGGCCTGCAGTTAATACTGCTCGGCTTCTCCAATTTGAGGCCTACTGTCTGTGGGGTTTAGATTCTTTATGTTAATTGGAGTCATGAGAAAACCCAAGAGCATATGGGCTAGCCTCTGCAGGGCTTTGAACAACTCATTTGACCCAAAGGATCCCTATTCTCAATTGATGGATGTCAGGAACCCTAGAGAGGAAGGTGGCAGTCTTCATCCACAATGACTGCTCTTTTGGCCATTTTAGTTTTGGATGCACCCATAGGATCTTTTTTTAGATCCACCAGGTGCTGAGAATCTAAGACACAGCCTCACACAGGGCCAAGAGGCTGACTCACACACATCCCTTTCCAAAGCAATTAAGCAAAGAGCCCCAGGTGATGCCCATTCATTTCCATTTTAAAACTGTTTTCTTCAGGCTTCACAAAGGGGTGGCCTGAGGCAAAGAACTTCCTGACATTCAGGGCAAGAGAACAATAGGTAAGCAAAAGGTGCAAAGCAGGGTTTCTCCACTGAGATTTAATGGTCATTCAGATATCTGATTTTTCTGAGATGCTCGCCATTCCCTTGAGCGCTCCAGTACATGGCCATGCCACAGAGCTTAGAGGTGGTACATACCTTAGACACAAAACCATAAGCCTATTTTGGAGAGGGGCCAGAATTCTGGAAGAAAACTGGAACTTAGGAAGATTCCAGTTGTTACCCACCGATAAGGCAATCTGAAGTCCATTCAAAAATTGGGCAGTGTGAATGCTGGGAAGCTTTCTACTAGACAGGACACATCCATTGATGCATTCTCTTTTCTAATGTCTACCACCACGGACACAGTGTGATAAACAGAAATAGAAACACTCGCTTTGTCAAATGACTTACTAGAAACAGTTCATTCCACACCAAAAAAAAAAGCGCCTTGCCTACCTATTCTCAGAACATGAGACAAAACCACAAACCCAGCCCACATCCACAAAGGCACCTCCTTCCCCAAGAAGGTCTGTGACTATCTTGATTGTCCTCTGATTGGTGGGCAATACTATGTTCCCCTGAAGTGGCCTTACCTGTCTCAGTTCTGGTCTCCTTGGCCAACTCTGTGAATGTGTCAGGACCCAGAGGTGAGCCACTACCTGCTTTGTCAGGAAAGGCCCCTCTTCAGAGCTTTGCTGGAATCTGGCCATTCTCACATCAGTAGGTACCAGGAAAGACTGACTCTGTCATTGGTAAACCCAAACAAGTGAGACCACTGGGACTGGGACTCAGACTGCCTCTGGGTGCCTGGCTTCATGAATCCCAAGTTCAAAGATTTCCATCACCAAAGAAGTGAGGTGAGGTCACTTCCTTCAGGAACTGAATGAGGTCACTGCCTTGGCAAGAACTTTGTCCTAACAGTTGCTTCCAAGGGTCCCATGAGACAGAATCTGCCCCTAATACCTGTGACAATTTCACAAGTTAGAATGGTATATCAACCATAGGCACCCAGGAAAATCTCTCCAGACAGGCCAGGTTTGGCTTCCAAGTGTCAGATGAGAAACAGGCTGCCCCTACTTCCTGTGACACTTTCACAAGTTAGAATGGTATATCAACCATAAGCACCCAGGAACTGCTACCCACACAGGCCTGGTTTGGTCCATCTTCTCTGTATTAAGAAGAGAGAGGCTGATTCAGACAGAACCCTTCATTCTGACCAGGTTGTTTGCCATTGAACATGACTTTTGCTCTCTCAGGTCCTTCATAGCTGCGTATATATTCTCCAGTGATCATTTCTGCAAGGAACTTTGAGGTTCTCATTAGGGGGAAGTTCCCCTACATTCCTGTATTGTAAGACCAACTCTGTCCCTCCTCTCTGTAAATTTAGATTTAGGGAACAGTGTATGCTTAGGGTTAATAACATGTTTTATTTGTGTTAGTAATCATTTTGCTGGATAAATAATGGTATTGGGCACCTGCAATATTTATAAGAATATATACTTAAAATGAAGTATGAAAACAGAAATCTAGGTAAGATTTGAAGCCAGGAAGGGCATTAGGCCCTTGATTGGGATATTTAGCTTTGAATTACATTTTGCACTGTGGTATCAGATAAACCTATACACAATGGAATAAAAACTTGTACCTCAGATGCCTGAATGTCGAAGAGAACATCCAATCAAAAAGGGATAGTCAGTAGGTTTAGGAAGATCCTAGGTTTCGGAAGACGAGTGAGTCTTCGAGTTGGACCAATAGTTCTTTAGCAATAGGGTTTCCTTTAGAGAGTGAATGTAAATGTCAGCAGATATGAAGAGTCAGTCACAATGATAAACTGGGAAACTTATGTAGGAAAGCAGATATCAATAGAGACATTAGGAAATCAGGCAAAGCGTAAATTGAGTGATAGGATTAGACATTTTCAACAGGCTTGAGGTTGAACATATAATCTTAGAAAGAAACAAATATGTACTCACCAATAGTATTGACATTTGAGTGCATTAGGCAACCTGGAAATGGATGTTATTAGTAATATATACTCACTTTCAATTTAGGCTTTGGTACATTCATAAGTGTGACCTTTGCATTTGTGTCCAGAATATTACTGTGATAAAATGTACATGTAGATCAGGTGACATGAGTATTTCTTCCAGCATTATGGGGAGCAATATTTTTAAAACCTATATATTAGTATTGGGTATACAAATAGGTGTACCCTGTTTTGATGAATATAGAGATGATGCATGAATAGAGCATACTGTGAATAAATAATATAACTGGATCCAACTTTAGAAATTGGAATTGTAATAAATTGATATCTGAAAATATACAGGATATCTTATATTGATAATGGTATACATACATTCATTACAACCAGTTATACATCTAATCGTAATATTAGATTTATGGTTTATCATGAAGAGTGTGTGAGGTTTGCTTCAAAAGTGATTATGGAAATCGAAAATAATGTGTTTGGAAAGAAGTCTCATGAAAGACCAGTCAAGAAACCTGGAGGAATACATGTGTTCTGGAGCAGGAAGTGATTGAGTGAAACAGATGTTTTAAATTTTGAAATTTTGGATGAAATTTTTATCCAATGATGTGCATAAACTGAAGAAATAGTAGTATAGCAGTGTTGAATAAAAATGAACGTCAAAATACACATCATGCCCGATAGTAATCTACTAGCCTTGATGTTAAACTGGGTAAGTGACTGTAGAAATATTAGAATTTGTATGCACCTTTCACTGAAGGTAGTTCTCAGTTTTAGGAAACAAATATGTGTTTCAGGTGAGTGAATATTTCTGAGAATAATCTTGTGAAAAGTTGACTATAAGTCCACATATATGAATATGAATGTATTTACGGAGTGTATAATAAGACATATATTTCATATTTTGAAAAATCTGGAATATATATATATATATATATATATATATATATACACACACACACACACAAAACACACACAGACATTAAAAATTAGGAATATAAATGCCAATCGAAATTCATGGTGAAATATAAATCATCCACAGGTGCAAAATTTTTAATTTTACTGAACATGGATTTATGAATAATGTTGTTCAACTACGAAGGTCACCCATAGGTTGAATTTTAATATCCAACAGGGTTTATGAGGAGTGATATCTTCTTATAATTTGTATCTGCCAAGTCAGCCACCTCACAAGAATGTACATGTGATACCAGTTAGGATTCTACATGTGCATATAAAAATACATGTTCTCAATAGGCAACAGAGAAAAGGGAGACAGGAATTCGCATATTTATTAACTTTAAAAACACATGGAGATCTATTTCAATTAAAAATTAACTAGATTTTTAACACCTACCCTACATAATGCAAATAGCAACTACAACTATACACCATGCCTCCACTGAACTGCTTGTATTTCTATTCTGTTTGGTTTATTTTTCTCCATCATATTAGGATTAGTAGTCAGAGTCTAGTAGTTTATGAGTTAGTTTCAGGGATTCAGTATTTTGAATGAAAATTTGGAAAATGAATCCAATGTGTATGCAAACATGTGCAACACAAATATGTTCCCACTCTCATCCACAACAATGCCTTGACATTACCTTCGCCCCAAGTAAGACACAATTAGAGGAGAAGAGTTAGAAAATCTGTGAATGCATATCTGGAATGGAATACGCTCAGGAGTTCACAATCTTGGAGGTGGTAGAGCAGTTTCCAAAAGTAAGGGACATGGTAACCACTCCACAAACATGGAGCTCTGCTGGCCTAAAGACTTCTTGAGAAACTGCCTCTGAGGTTGGGCACTTGAAATATATGTTGTTGTCAGGAGCTTTAGCTTCCTTTCTAGTGAGATCATCAAAGCTGGGTCTGCATCTATGGGACCTGGAGGACATGGATTCTTATTTTACAATGAACATGAGGCAGCAGTGCTGAATTCTCTCTTTGTAGGTAAACTGTGGCCACTGGCGGCTAAGTGTTTCCCCGTGTGGACTGTGAAGAGATTTGGTCTTTCTCCACTTTTCGTGGTGGTTTTTGCTGCTGCACTGGAACTTTGGTATTTGCTTCACAAAATACAACAATTTCAACTGGGAAACAGTGCTGGAGAGAGTTCTGCCTCATGTGGTGGGTCAGGGTCGGCAGGAGAATGCACCATCCAGGCTTCTTTCCCACATAGCTTGCACCCTTGACCATATCAACCTGACTCTGAACATTGCCATGAAACCTCTCCATATAACAAGATGCCTTTATAAATAAGGGTCTACTGGCTGCACCATGTCAGTCACAAGCTATTTGGAAACCAATGGCCGAACCACATGGTCCCAGCACAGATATTTTATCACACACCTGCCCAACACTGCTCTAGGCCCACTACTCAGCAGGCTCCAACTTACTGACATCTCTGTTATACATTATTTTCATAAAACCCAGTCAATCAAGGCACTCTCTGGTATACTCATAATCAGCAACAGGACATCCAAAAATTCTCCAGTGCCCCCTGGTCATGGTAATTTCAAAAATTTCATGGTGTTTATCTTGCCATTTTTCAAGGATGAAGTTGGAGGCACTCTGGGTTTCAAAAACCATTAAATGTTGAGGAAGCTCATTTGAGTGAAACTCTGGAGAAGTCTCATAAATAAGGCTTCCCAGAGAGTGGACAAAAGGCCTCATGAAGCCAGGCCAATTGAGGTCTACAATGTGAACTCCATGTGTGTTTTGACTCTCAACTATGGCTGCCAAGTCTTTAAGAATAAAATCATGGGATATCTTGGCTGAGATTCCAAGTGCTCTGTGGAAAGCCAACCTGGGCCTTGACCTCAGTTTATAAGGACGACTCTCATGTGTGGCCTCCTAAAATCCCAACTCAACTCATGGCAATACTTCTCTGAGGTCAGTTCCAGAACTCAGTCTCTAAGGGGATTCACACCAGAGTTCAAGCCCAGGTGGACCCAGTCATCTCTTCCAGTCGCCACACAAATGACCACAATTTAAACCAAAACACTCCCACATGGCCCTCATCTTCTTCCATATAGACACTCATCATAACCTCTAGCTGGAGGTTTCTATGAGGGGCGCTGGACAAGACAGTGTCCAAAATAAGTTCCCTTGCCTGTCATTTGTCTGAAATCAGGGTGGCCTGGACACCCTTCCTGTGACCAGGAGTGATCAAATAGGCCTACCATTAATACTGTTCTGCTTCTCCAATTTGAGGCCTACTGACTGTGGGGTTTAGATTCTTAATGTGGATTGGGGTCATGAGAAAACCGAAGCACCAATGGGCTGGACTCTGCAGGGCTTTGAAGAACTAATTTGACCCAAAGGATTCCTATTCTCACTTGATGGAGTTTAGGAACCTTACAGAGGATGGGGAGAGACTTCATCCATAATGAATGCTCTTTTGGCCATTTTGGTTTTGGATGCTCACATGGCATCATTCTTTAGAACCATCAGGTGCTGAGAATTTAAGCCACAGCCTCACACAGGGCCAACAGGCTGATTCAGAAACATCCCTTTTGAAATCAATTACTCAAAGAGGGACAGGCCCATTCATTTCCATTAGAGAACTGTTTTATTCAGGCTTCACAATGGGGTGGCCTTAGGCAAAGACCTTCCTGACATTCAGTGCTATAGAACAACAGGTAAGCAAAAAGCCCAAAGCAGGGTTTCTCCACTGCGACTTTTCTGGTCACACTGATGTCTGAGTTGTCTGAGATTCTAGCCATTCCTTTCAGCTATCCAGTACATGGCCATGTCACAGAGCTTGGAGGGGGTACATATCTTGGTCACAAAACCATGAGCCTATTCTGGAGAGTGGCCAGAATTCAGTTAGAAAACAGAAACTTAGGAAGGTAGCAGGTCTTGCCCATCAATAAAGTAAGCCTCTGTTCTTTCATAAATTGGGCAGGATGAATGTTGGTAAGCTTTTTCCTAGACAGGACACATCCATTGATGCATTTTCTATTGTAATGTCTACAACCACGGACACAGTGGGATACACAGACATAGAAACACTCGCCTTGTCAAATGACTTACTAGAAACAGACCATTCCAAACAAAAGAAACCGCTTTTCCTACCCATTCTCAGAACATGAGACAAAACCACAAACCCACACTCATTCCCATAAAGGCACCTCCTTCCCTCAAGTAGGTCTGTGACTATCTGGAGTCTTCTCTGCCAGGTTGGCCATAGTTTGTTCCCACGAAATGGCCTGTTTGTTCTCAAATCTGGACTCCTTGGCCGACTCTGTGAAGTTATCAGGAGCCAGTGGTAAGCCACTACCTGCTTTCTCAGGAAAGACCCCTCTTCAGAATTTTCCTGGCATTTGGCCATCCTCACATCTGTAGGTACCAAGAAAGACTGACTCTCTCCATGATAAATCCAAAACAAGTGAGACCTCTGTGACTGTTACTGGGCCTGGCTCTGGGTGCCTGGTTTCCGGGATCCCAAGTTCAGAGGGTTCCATCACCAAAGAAGTGAAGTAGATCACTTCCCTCATGAACTGAATGAGCTCACAGCCTTGGCAACCACTTTGTCCTAACAATTACTTCCTTGGGTCCCATGAGATGGAGGCTGCCCCTACTTCCTCTGACACTTTCACAAGTTTGAATGGTATATCAACCATAGGTACCAGGGGAAAGATCTCCACACAGGCCTGGTTTGGTCCATTTGCTCTACATTAAAAAGAGAGAGTCTGATTCAGACACATTCCTTCATCCTGACCAGGTTGTTTGCCATGGAAAATGACTTTTGCTCTCTCGGGTCCTTCATAGCAGTCTACATCTTCTTCAGGGATTATTTCTGCATGGATCTTTGAGATTCTCAGCAGGTGGAAGATCTCCTACATTCCTGTATTGTAAGACCAAGTCTGTCCCTGCACTGCTGTAAAGTTAGATTGAGGGAACAGTGAATGGTTAATAACATGTTCGATTTGGGTTAGGATTCATTCTGCAAGATGAATAATGGTATAGGGAACCTGTGATATATAGAATATATAGGTGAAATATAAGTATGAAAACAGAAATATAGGGAAGATTTGAAGCAAAGTAGGGCATTGAGCAGTTGAGTGGGATACTTAGCTTTTAATTATATTCTGCACAGATGTCTCAGATAAATCGATATACAATGAAATAGGATCTTGTACCTTGGATGATGGAATAACAAGCAGAATATCCAGTCAAAAAGGGATAGTCCGTAGGATTAGCAAGATAGTCATTAGGTTTAGAAAGAAGAATGAGTATAGAATTTGTACCAATTTTTTTTAATTAATTTTTATTGTAGGTTGTTCAAAACATTACATAGTTTTTGATATATCATATTTCACACTTTGATTCAAGTGGGATATGAGCTCCCATTTTTACCCCATATATAAATTGCAGAATCACATCAGTTGCACAACCATTGATTTACATATTGCCATTCTGGTGTCTGTTGTATTCTACTGCCTTTCCTATCCTCTACTATCCCCCTCCCCCCTCTCCTCCCCTCTTCTCTCTCTACCCATCTCTACTGTAATTCATTTCTCCCCCTTATATTTTTCCTCCTTTCCCCTCACTTCCTCTTGAATGTAATTTTGTATACCCCTGAGGGTCTCCTTCCATTTACATGCAATTTCCCTTCTCTCTCCCTTTCCCTCCCACCACTCATCCCTGTTTAATGTTAGTCTTCTTCTCATGCTCTTCATCCCTACTCTGTTCTTAGTTACTCTCCTTATATCAAAGAAGACATTTGGCATTTGTTTTTAAGGGATTGGCTAGCTTCAATTAGCATAATCTGCTCTAATGCCATCCATTTCCCTCCAAATTCTATGATTTTGTCATTTCTTAATGCAGAGTAAAACTCCATTGTGTATAAATGCCACATTTTTTTAATCCATTCGTCTATTGAAGGGCATATAGGTTGGTTCCACAGTCTTGCTATTGTGAATTGTGCTGCAATTAACATGGATGTAGCAGTGTCCCTATAGTGTGCTCTTTTTAGGTCTTTAGGAAATAGACCGAGTAGGGGAATAGTTGGATCAAACGGTGGTTCCATTCCGAGCTTTCCAAGAAATCTCCATACTGCTTTCCAAATTGGCCGCAACAATTTGCAGTCCCACCAGCAATGTACAAGAGTACCCTTTTCCCCAAATCCTCGCCAGCACTTGTTGTTGTTTGACTTCCTAATGGCTGCCAATCTTACTGGAGTGAGATGGCATTTTAGGGTGGTTTTGATTTGCATTTCTCTGACTGCTAGAGATGGTGAGCATTTTTTCATATACTTGTTCATTGATTGTAGGTCCTCCTCTGAGAAATTTCTGTTCAGGTCTTGGCCCATTTGTTCATTGGGTTATTTGTTATCTCATTGTCTAATTTTTTTAGTTCTTTGTATATTCTGGATATTAGGGCTCTGTCTGAAGTGTGAGGAGTAAAGATTTGTTCCCAGGACGTAGGCTCCCTATTTACCTCTCTTACTGTTTCTTTTGCTGAGAAAAAACTTTATAGTTTGAGTAAGTCCCATTTGTTGATTCTAAATATTAACTGTTGTGCTGTGGGTGTCCTATTGAGGAATTTGGAGCCCGACCCCACAGTATGTAGATCATAGCCAACTTTTTCTTCTATCAGACGCCATGTCTCTGATTTGATACCAATTTCCTTGATCCACTTTGAGTTAACTTTTGTGCATGGCGAGAGAAAGAGATTCAATTTCATTTTGTTGCATATGGATTTCCAGTTTTCCCAACACCATTTGTTGAAGATGCTATCCTTCCTCCATTGCATGCTTTAGCCCCTTTATCGAATATAAGATAGTTGTAGTTTTGTGGATTGGTTTCTGTGTCCTCTATTCTGTACCATTGGTCCACCCGCCTGTTTTGGTACCAGTACCATGCTGTTTTTGTTACTATTGCTCTGTAGTATTGTTTGAAGTCTGGTATAGCTATACCGCCTGATTCACACTTCCTGCTTAGCATTTTTTTGCTATTCTGGGTCTTTTATTTTTCCATATGAATTTCATGAATGCTTTCTCTATTTCTACAAGAAATGCTGTTGGGATTTTGTTTGGCATTGCATTAAACCTATAGAGAACTTTTGGTAATATCGCCATTTTGATGATGTTAGTTCTACCTATCCATGAACAGGGTATATTTTTCCATCTTCTAAGATCTTCTTCAATTTCTCTCTTTAGGGTTCTGTAGTTTTCATTGTATAAGTCTTTCACCTATTTTGTTAGGTTGATTCCCAAGTAATTTATTTTTTTTGAGGATATTGTGAATGGGGTGGTTGTCCTCATTTCCATTTCAGAGTTTTTGTCGCTGATATACAGGAATGCTTTTGATTTATGCGTGTTGATTTTATATCCTGCCACTTTGCTGAATTCATTAATTAGCTCTAATAGTTTCTTTGTAGACCCTTTTGGGTCTGCTAGGTATAGAATCATGTCATCTGCAAATAGTGATAATTTGAGTTCTACTTTTCCTATTTTTATGCCTTTAATTTCTTTCGTCTGTCTAATTGCTCTGGCCAGTGATTCGAGAACTATGTTGAACAGAAGTGGTGAGGGAGGGCATCCCTGTCTTGTTCCAGATTTTAGAGGGAATGCCTTCAGTTTTTCTCCATTTAGAATGATGCTAGCCTGAGGCTTAGCATAGATTGCTTTTACAATATTGAGGTATGTTCCTCTTATCCCTAGTTTTTCTAGAGTTTTGAACATAAAGGGATGCTGTACTTTGTTGAATGCTTTTTCTGCATCTATCGAGATGATCATATGGTTCTTATTTTTAAGCCTATTGATGTGGTGAATAACATTTATTGATTTCCGTATATTGAACCAAACTTGCATCCCAGGGATAAATCCTACCTGATCATGGTGCACAATATTTTTGATATGTTTTTGTTTTCGGTTTGCCAGAAGTTTATTGAGGATTTTTGCATCTAGATTCATTAGAGATATTGGTCTGTAGTTTTCTTTCTTTGAAGTGTCTTTGTCTGGTTTAGGAATCAGGGTGATGTTGGCCTCATAGAATGAATTTGGAAGTTCTCCCTCTTTTTCTATTCCCTGAAATAGATTGAAAAGTATTGGTATTAGTTCCTCTTTAATGGTTTTGTAAAACTCTGCTGTATACCCATCCGGTCCTGGGCTTTTCTTAGTTGGTAATCTTTTGATGGTTTCTTCTATTTCCTCAATTGATATTGGTCTGTTTAGGTTGTCAATATCCTCCTGACTCAATCTGGGCAAATCATATGACTTAAGAAATTTATTGTTGCCTTCACTATCTTCTATTTTATTGGAGTATAAAGATTCAAAATAATTTCTGATAATCTTCTGTATTTCTGAAGTGTCTGTTGTGATATTGCCTTTTTCATCCCGTATGCTAGTAATTTGAGTTCTCTCTCTTCTTCTCTTCGTTAGCGTGGCTAAGGGTCTGTCAATTTTATTTATTTTTTCAAAGAACCAACTTTTAGTTTTGTCAATTTTTTCAATTGTTTCTTTTGTTTCGATTTCATTAATTTCAGCTCTGATTTTAATTATTTCTTGTCTTCTACTTCTTTTGCTGTTGTTTTGCTCTTCTTTTTCTAGGATTTTGAGTTGAAGTATTAGATCATTTATTTGTTGTTTTTTTCTTTTTTTAAGTAATGAACTCGAAGCAATAAATTTTCCTCTTAGAACTGACTTCAATGTGTCCCATAGATTCCGATATGTTGTGTCTGTGTTTTCATTTATCTCTATGAATTTTTTAGTTTCCTCCTTGATGTCTTCTATAACCCATTGATCATTCAGTAACCTATTGTTCATTCTCCAAGTGATGCATGATTTTTCCTTCCTTCTTTTATCATTGATTTTCAATTTCATTCCATTATGATCAGATAAGATGCATGGTATTATCTCTACTCCTTTATATTGTCTAAGAGTTGCCCTGTGACATAATATATGATCTATTTTTGAGAAGGATCCATGTGCTGCTGAGAAAAAAGTGTAACTGCTTGATCTTGGGTAGTATATTCTATATATGTCAATTAAGTCTAGGGTATTAATTATGTTATTGAGTTCTATAGCTTCCTTATTCAACTTTTGTTTGGAAGATCTGTCAAGTTGTGAGAAAGGTGTGTAGAAATATGCCTTTAACTTGTTTCTTTTTTAAATAAGACTTTTTTTGGGGAAAAATCCAGTTTGAAATATAGCAACACTTTTTTGGCAAGGCAATAACCAAAATCTAAAACAGCATAAGCTACATGTCCAAATGTAAAAGGCATTGAATAAACCACAATATTTTTTTTTCTTTTTTTGGGGGGTGCATGACATACTGAACACAAGATAGAATTTCTCAACATTTTGAAATTATAATTTAAACCTTAAGGGTAAAAGCTGAAAAACTGCTGAGTTCTTGTTAGATATTAAATGCACCTTTCCCTGTTTCCCCCAAATAAAATCAGAATTTATTATTTAATCACACCTCAAAGTTTGAGTTTTCTCTTGTTACAAAGCAACCACTACATACACATTAAAATACTTATTTGTTAATTTAATATTTTTTTCCCTGGCTCATCCAACGTGCAATGCACATGACTCCAAAGACTAAAATTTGGGGCTAGTGTACATGAACTGAAAAATCACAACTCCAAACTTCAAAACTAGTTCTTAAAATTATTTATAGGACACTCAGATTATTTTTATTTCTCAACAAGATGTTGCACTGTCATTTGATTATCAGTCTACCTCAGCACAAAAAAATTACAGATGCCAATTTGAGGGACTAAAAAAATTCAAAAGTACTAGATTTAACAGCTCAGTAAGATCATTACAAACAAGTTTGTTTACATTCTGCTGAAAATCCCTGAATGGTCTCAGCACCTAACAAAATCTACCAGGCTCCAAGGACCATGTCAGGTTAAATGATGGCACCACTTTTTAAAAGGAGCTAATTACTTAAGCTAAGTCATTCAGAGCCCAAAATCTGAAGAATGACCAAAATCAAATCTTTATTTTTATAACTGTATAAATGTGATCCAAATGTGTCCACCACTAGTTTTTCCAAAAGAAACATGCTATAAATAAGCAAACTGCATTTGCTCACTGATGTGTGTATGGACTTCCTAGATGTCTCATTGGGCTAATTACAGACCACTCACAGTAATATATTTTTAGTATTAAAGTGTAGCATGATGTTAAGCCATTTTAGCTTTTACACATACATGTTGCACTTCTGGCTGATAATGGAGAAAAATTTGCACCATTGCACTGTTAAGCTAGGTTGCATCCATTCTTTTAAATGGCGTCAATATCAATGTCATCATCCTTGTCGTCAGACTTCACAGTTTCAACTTTCGGTACACTGGCAGTCTTTGAGTACACCACCTAAATGTTCTCATCTTCATCTTCTTCTTCACCACCAGAAGATTCTTCCTCTGCTTCCTTCACCACTTTATTAATGGTTCTGCTTTTACACGAATCTCTTTGGCAAGTTCTTTTGATACATATTTCTTAGAGGCCTTTTCCGACCAGCTGATGATGACCTCCTCTTCTAAAAGGTCTGCGTCATACATTTCCTTCAAGATATGTGGAATCTTAGAGAGGAGCTGAGCTTGATGCATTGCCACCACACACTCCAAACCATGAAGAAGGTATCATTGAGCTTTTTTGTTATTGTGACAAAATCATAAGAAATGGCACCTGTATTTCTTAATCTGTTCTCTAATTTTCTCATTAAAAAGAACTTCAGTTAGAACAAGAGGGCCCATGGCTTTTACATCCAGCCTTTCTGCTTCTGCGACAATTTCTTTGTCTGATGAGTCAATGATACCCTCTTCTTTTTTTTCTTAACAAAATCAAACAGAATATTGACACGCTCTTCTACAGTTCTTTCCAAATCATCACTGGGTATCAGAACTTTTGCGTGGTCACTAATTTCATCCATTCTAGGCCTCTGAGCTTCTTCAGTTGAATCCTCTCCCCAATCATCATCCTCCTCTTCTTCCACAGCATGTGGAGGAGGACTGATTTCATTTGGTGGTGGTGGTGGTGGTGTCTCACTGCTGGATACAGAACCATTTTCCTTGTCTTTGCCCTTTCTATTTTTCTTTTCCTTTTCTTTCTTTCCTGGACCACTGTCACTATTCTCAGGTGGGTTTTTGAGAATAAATTTGCAGAGTTTATGATGTGTGTCAAGCATGCCTCGGTAGCCACAGGCTTTACAAGAATTACCTATTGTTTGCTTCTTTGGATTGACATGCAGTTCTGTTTCAGGATTCTCACACTCAGGACAGAGAACAAATTTTTTAATGAATCCATCCAACATGTCTTGCAGCTTATTCGCCTCATGAGATCCATTGACAATGTAACGGTCATTCTTAACATCAAACTGGGTCTGTGATCCTAGCTCACAACCAAAATATTTGGTGGGATACGTTGGAGGCCGATTAAGCGCCTTTGAAACATCAACCATGTTGACTATAACTGTCTTGATTCCATTTCCTTTGCCCTCAACCTTCGCAATCAGACGGGGCATCTTGTAGCGATAGAACTGGTCTGACACGCTGCAGTTGACGTTGACAGACATTTTGGCTTATTAGTGGCTTTATCAATAAGATGAAGAGATCTTTGATTGCATCTTTTTGGTATCTTCTGTCTGGAGAAGAAGGGATGACATAAACGACTGCAAGAGTTCTCGGTCTCTGACATGAAAAAATTTTCGCCACTGAGGCTGTAAGCTCCTTGCTTGTACGCTATGTTTCCCCAATACAGGTACCAATGGCTGCGCAACAGCTCGTTTTCGTCAAATAAAGACATAAACCCAAGGCGGCTCGCCCGGGACTGGGAGGAAGAGGCGCTGGAAACTGGGTAAAGAGCGGCGGGGCGGGCGAGTGGAGGGCGGCCGGGCAGGTGCCGCCGCCGAGCCGCGGGAAGGGCTGTCCCAGCGACATCCGCGTCCACACCAGCAGCGCTGAGCCTGGCGACCTCTGGAATGTTCTCGCTCTGACTACCAAAAGTTCTTTACCAATAGGGTTTCGGGTAGAGAGTGAATGTAAATGTCAGCACATGTGAAGAGTCAGTCACAATGATGAATTGTGGAAAATATGTAGGAAAGCAGATATAAATAGAGACATTAGGAAATCAGCAAAAGTATAAAGTGTGTACTTTGTTTGATATTTTCAAACGGGTTGAGTTTGAATGTATAATCTTAGGAAGAAACAAATATGTTGTCACAAATTGCATTGATCTTTTAGAGCATTAGGTAACCAGGTCATGGATGTTTTCATTAATCCATGCTCACTTTCCATTTAGGCTTTGGTAAAATCATAAGTGTGATCTTTGCATTTTGTATCCAGAATATTATTGTGAAAAAATGTATATTAGATAAGGTGACATGAGTATTTCTTTCACCATTTCTGTAGCAATATTTTGTAGACGTATAAATTAGTATTCAGGGTACAAATAGGTGTACCCTGTGTCTATGAATATGCAGATAATGCATGAATAGATCATACTTTGTGAAAATAATATAACTGGTCCCGCTTAAAATAATGCATTGAATTGATATCTGAAAACATAAAAGAAATCTCATATTGATATACAATCATTCATACCAACCAGTTATACATCTAATGGTAATATTAGGGTTATGGTTTATCCTGAAAGGTATGTGAGTTTTGCTCCAAAAGTGATTATGCAAAGCAAAAATAATGTGTTTGGATAGAAGTCTCATGAAAAGAATAGTCAAGAAACCTGGAGGAATACATGTGTTCTGAAGGAGGAAGTGATTGAACGTGAAACATATGCATATAAATTTGCGAAATATTGCATGAAATATATATTGTATGATGTGCATTAACTGCAGAAATAGTAATGTACCAGTGTTGAATAAAAATGAACATCGAAATACACATCATGTCCCATAGATATCTACTTGCCTTGATGTTAATCTGGGTCAGTTACTGTAAAATATTTAGGATATGTATGCACCATTCACTGAAGTTAGTTTTCAGTACTAGGAAAAAAAATATGTATTTCAGGTGGATGAATATTTCTGAGAATAATCTTGTGAAAATTTGATTATAAATCCACATAAATCACAAAACATTTTAAACACAAAACACACACGGACATTAAAATGTAGCAATATATATGCCAATTTAAATTCATCTTGAAATATATATCATCCACTGATCCAAAACTATTTATTTAATGAACTTGGATTTATGTATAATGTTGTTCAGCTAGGAAGCTCCCCAAATAGATTGAATTTACTGTTACAACAGTGTTTAGGAGGAGTGATCTTCTAAATGTGTATGCAAATATGTCCTACACAAAAATCTTCCCACTCTCATCCAGGACAATGCCTTGATATTACCTTCACCCCAAGAAAGACGCAATTGGAGGAGAAGAGTTCGAAAATCTGTGAATACATATCTGGAATGTAAAATGCTCAGGAGATCACAACCTTGCAGGTTGCAGAAGAGTTTCCAAAAGTAAGGGACAAGCTTGATAGACCCAAGCTGATCTTTTATTAAAATTGGGAGCCATCTTGCCAGAAAGCCATGAAAAGATAATTTTGGCTTTACTATAAATTACTGCAAATTCTGAACCTGCTTGGAATGCCTGCCCATGCCTTGAACTCATCCATGCCTAGCTCTCTGAGCAGATAACAGCGCTCTCTGAAACATTAGTGACACCTCATAAATATTTTTCTTCCCAGGCCAGACAACGACCCTCTCTGAGGCTCTAATGGTCCTCATAATTTCTGATGTTGGGGCCAGCAAAAAAAATGTAAACTACCATTAGT